>NC_074678.1:47338622-47668869 GCF_029448725.1 Salvelinus fontinalis | reverse complement strand
TCTTAATTGCTCTTCTCTTATCTCTCCCACAAGTGAATCCATACGTATTGATTGTTTTATAAACTGTATATGCATAGCATGAGGAAAGTCACTTAACTGTACTGCTCTGAAGCTACAGCGTGAGCTGCATTTCCATGCAAACATGCATAGACGGCTTTCAATGTGCATGAACGATCCACACTACACACTCTACTGGGCATGAGTGATCATGGCCCAGTTGTCCTACCCTGCAATAGCTGTCCAGTTGACTCTGGGTTCCAAGTTAGAATCCCTATGACAATATAATAGTTTAAATGCATTTGAATTCCCAAACATGGCCTCAACGAGGCCACAGTGAACAGATTTGTACAGCGTTAATTCATCTTTCAGGTCTACTGGTCAAAAATATTCAACCATGTGAATCCACCACCCCTAATAGGCCCTCCCACTTACACAATTCATCCCATAGTCTCTCTCGGCAGAAACTCCAAGATTTCGACAACAACAAAGGCTTCTGCAGAGCGACATTGGGGAGAGCAGGACTTACTTGGCAGCGTCTCGGAGATCGATCACGCTCCTTGTTTTACCTAAGCCGTCTTTGAAGACTGTCTTGTTGGCGACAGTTAGCGTCCCGTTCCTGGTGATGAAGTCTGGGAAGCACCGCTGGAGGACTGAAACACACAAACAAATATTTTGACAATTTGGTATTTCAATATCATACACTGTGATATATATATCCCCTTTTCCAACCCGTCACATACCCTCCCCTCCCACAGAATCTAAGTCTTAGGAATAGAAAGTATGAAAGTCACAATAATGATAGTGGATGAACTGTGTGCAGAACTTGGATTCACTTACAAGGTCTGCTTGGCACTATCATGGAAGGGCAGTCCTCATCTCTCAAGACTTGTGCAACGGACTAAACAGAGAAAAGGGGAGAGGGAGAAGAAGTCAAACAATACCCACTTGGTGACGTCAAAGCCTCAGACTTTAGTTTTTATAAGTCGTCTGTTCCTTCGACTAATAACTTGGTCTGAATATTAAAACGTGTATTTTAGGTTAGGATGACTGGTAAGACATCCTATCATCATATCCTATGACTTTGCCATTATCCAACAGGACCATGAGCAGAGTGGGCGTGTGGCTGAGTTGACTAGGAACAGACGACTGTCTGTCATACAGTACAGAACAGAATGGTAGGGAACCCTTTCTGCTCTATCTTCTATTCCTCAGTTTAGCACTCTGCTCTGGGTACTGACTGAGTAGACAGTGTGGGTGGGAGAACCAACGATTCAGCAGTAACAGTGTGATTGTGTGATTATGAGTTCCCACACACCATCTCTCACACTCTCCCTTCCCCCCTTTCTCTATCTTTCTGTCTCTCTAAGTCTCATCTGAGGTGCCATGCCAGCATGTCTGATGAACATGGACAAGTATCACAGTCTGTGTCCCACAAAACCAACTCGTCAGAGCTGTGAGTGACATCAGCAGATGCCGCCTTCCTCACGCTTTTCTCTCACAGGACTTTCAAATGACATTCTCATTATGTTTCCTTTACATAGTACATTAGGCCTAGTACTTACAGAAAAACACATCCAATGATATTGCTTTGTATCATTTCTATACAACAAGAGATATTCTATGCAACAACTAAATGACTCAATCTGACTCCAATAAGATTTGAATTCCTGAAGAGGAAGGGCCTTGGTCGCTACTATTGAACACTATTATTGATCTTATTTTAATTCCAAAAAAAGAGAAAGTTCCTTTAAAGGCCCAGTGTCGTCAAAATCATGATTGTCCTGTGTTTTACATATATTTCCACTAGGGCTGTCCTCGTCTAAAACAAATCTGGGTCGACCAAAAGTCGTCTGTTCTTTCGACTAATCGATTGGTCTAAATTTTAAAACGTGTATTTTCCATGTATAAACACACCCTTTGTGATTAAATAAAATCAACTATATATATTAAGCTTATCTGATGCTTTAAGCACACTGTTTGATGAAATAAGAAACAAATTACTCAAGAGGGAGCCAAATAACAAGAAGAAAAAAACCTTAACCTGACCCGATCATCCTCCTCTCCCTCCTGCTGGCTTTCGCAGATTCTGCCGTTACTCTCCTGAAGTTGCTGGTAATAGGCTACACGAGGATTTGTCAACCTTTCTCATGTGGAATGCCAATTTATCTTACCATTTCTACCCATCTGCCTTCCAGTTATGGTTTTCATATGCACATTTTCGTGGAACTGTTTCATTTCATTCATAATAACGTCTTCATATCTCAAAATCATTGTCAAGTGGTTCATCTAAATTCTATCCAAATCTAAATCAAAGTGACACAAACCTAAAACATAACTTTCATTGCCATTGCCAATGATGATATGCCTACTCCCGCTCCGGTGCTTGACGCCGCCAGACTACTAAGCACCGGTCCTTGCAACCTACATTACGCACACCTGGCAACTATCATTACACACACCTGCTCCCCATCGTTATGCACAACTGGACTTCATCATTACTTTTAGTACTTCACCTTTATTTAGCCCTCATTAGCCTCAGTCTTCAGGCAGTATTGGTTTTGTATATCTTCATGGTCCTTGTTATTCAACTTACCAACTGCACTTGCTTCCTGACTCCCTGTGTCAGGAGCCTACATAAAGCCAACAAACAAAAACATTGCAGCCTGCAGGTAGAAAATATCCGGATAAAAATAAATATCATATAAATCACATTGGCAATGCATGGCATGTCTGCAACAAACTTGAAGCATTGTATCAACTTGGGTCAGGCCCAAAGCTAGTGCTAGCAAACTTGCAACATTGTATAAAATATCCTGGGAGCTTATTGTCTCCTGCACCAGTGAGCTCAGGACAGACACAGTTGTAGGCTATTTTGCGCAAGGGATAAGAGGTCATTAGGCAGGCCTGTTTCATGACGTTTCCACTGGATCCCAGCATGATATTTTCTTCCCTTTCATGCCGAGTGGTTATTGAAAGGAAGAGCTGGAATAGTTCTTCAATGTATTTGAAAAATATATGTCATTGTCAATGGATGTAAAAACAGACTTTGTTTGCTTGCTGTTTGAGGTGAAGAAAACATTACTTTGAGAAGCTCCACCACTCATTAGTGGTGGTGCGTTAAGCCAATCAGAAATACTATCAGATCCCCAAATGGGCACATTTACATGCCTACATTTGTAGCCTATAGGCCTACTTCTATGCGTAATCAGGTGCGCGTCTTACTCAACATTGACATGAGCACTCCAAACAAAAGACAATGACTAAATTGACAAAACCCGTAAATGGAATGGAATAAACCAAAAATTGTTTCTCACAAGCATAGGTTGTGTGTTCTGCAAACAGCGTGTCTACTCCGACAATGAGAACGGTAAAAGACTGGAATAATAATATATTGAATGCATTAACAGACATTACCGTAACATTGCGATTAGAAATTATAGGAATTCATGATAAATGTACTACTGGTGATATATGTAATGGGGAATTGATATACACTAACAATACAACGCAAACATTCACAAAATGAAGTTATGGAAAGAAACAATAAATGGGCACAAATTGTCGGGAGAGAGCGCCTTCTGCAGAGAGATGTGCATTGTGCATTTTAGCCACACTCCCCTTCTTCTTGGGCTGTGCCATCCCTACGGCCTCCGCAAAGGATTCGTTTACTGAGATGGGTGCGAATCAGACAGGTTTCTTGTGTGCCATAAAATAAATATATATATATTTGCTACTGCTCCAAAAAAAAAAAAATCTTGGTCAACCAACAGCCTATCGACCAAACAATCAACCAGTCGACTAATTGGGGTCAGCCCTAATTGGAATAATACTGTGGAATTGTGTAAGAGCTGTCTGAAAAGACTGCCTGAAATTTCTGCCTATTTTGGTGGGATGGAGTTTTGGCCTGTCTGGTGACATCGCTAGGTGGAAAATTAGTTAATAGACCAATAAGAAAGAGAGTTCCAAACCTCTCTGCCAATAACAGCTAGTTATCAGTTTTCCCCTCCCCACTCAGACCACTCCCAGACAGTCCTAGCAAAATTCTTGCATTCTCTTTGCCAGGAAGCTATTTTTGTTACTTTTTGAGCATTTTCATTTAAAACAATCACAGTAATGTACTTGAACGCTCCATCGAAAATATTTTAATATTGAGATGAAAACGGCTGCGATGGACGTGATTTTTTTTTTTTACAGAAGATATCTGTTTCAGAACACTCAAGGACTTGATAAGTGAGACCATAAGTGACTGGAGGCATCAGTCTTCGTACCTTTCTAGGATTGTCGAAGCCCGGCTTGCAGAACTGCCTGTAATACTCCCAGTAGCTGTTGTTGTACCTGTAGTTGTACTGCATGTCTAGGTATGTGGCAAATCTGTCTGGGCACTTGGAGACACAGAGCTGGGAAGAGACGAGAAAGGGACAGCCAAACATGAATCAACGCTTAATGACAGAGAACAAGCGAGGGAAAACGAGCGGGAACATAATAGCATAATGTCTGCGGCGTTAAGAGGCAGCTCTCACCTGGGTTGTAGGGCACTGGAGGTTAATGAGAACGGCAGGATTGGCACATTGCAATATGTTGAAGTAGAATAATATGGCTTTGTTGCTGTAACCACAGGGAAATGGAGAGAATAGTCATTAGTTTCCCAACACGAAGGCAATGACAGTTTTATTAGCGAACGCTGAGGACAAACGTTGTTTTGAAAATCTAACAGCAGATTGATCTGTCTGTCAAACAGTGTGTAAAAACACAGGGAGCAGGAAAGTCCGTGGTGATTGTTAATGCTTCTTTATAAAGCGATTTTCATACACGGTGCGCAAAGCACTCAATAAACTAAATATTACAGAATAATACAACTAGTAGGCAGCCAGTGTGATGCAGGGAAACCTATAGAAAAACTATACTCAGATTATATTGACAAAGAATACGTATAAGGAGCAGATCAGCCTATGATTGTCATAACAGGACGCACAACTGCAACGTGTTTCAACTATAGTTTTCTTCAGGCAACGTTGTTCCTTATTTGTATTATTATAAATCTAACTTGCATATAGTTAAAAAAAATATATTCTGCATCATACTCACTGAGACTAATACTACTGACATGCTGAGGCCGGATATTAAATCGTAGGGAACAGCAGTTTCTCTGCATTATGTTTTGTCTCAGATTGTTTGTGCCGTATTGCAGGTGTCAAAAGTGTTAAAGCCGACACACCTGCCAAGCTGCTTAGTATCTCTTCCAAGTGCACTAAAAGATTGGCATCTTTCTTTATACTCACGCGTTGGGCGTCCCCTGTTGTCCACAGAACTGTCCGTGGCTGTCGGTGGGGTAGACCACCTTCCTGGGGTCGCCATGGATCCAGGCTGCAACCAGACAAACGGCCGCATCATTAGCCTCATTCCCTGGCCCTGCAACTGTCAATCACTCTGTGTATTTATGAGTCAGTGACAGGACCTCCCTGGCTGTGTGTGCATGGGAATATTCTGCCCGCCTGTAACACACACTAACATAATCACTTCCGAATAAAAAAGCAGGTCAAACGGGATCAAAGGTAGACTCCTATTATGAATCACAATCAGAAAAGCCAGATATGAAAAGATTAGCGAGTCAAGCTGAGAGCTGGCTGTTCAGCAATTACAGGACAACCTGAAAACCTTGTGAGACTACCCTTACAGAATACAGAGAGATAATATGAGTGAAAACCACTGGGTTGTTCCACCAATTCGGTACCTTTTGAGAAGTGTAACTTTGTATAGAAAAATAAAATACGTTTTGATTTCAACTACTTTTAACATTGTCATAAAGAGCACATGTTTAACTTCATAACTTTCCCATCTCAAGAGGTTATATTTTAAAAATGACTTCAGTAAGTGCCTGTTAAGTGCCATATAAAGTAACAGCCAAAAATCCCCTTGTGACAGGGGGAATGGAAGCTTGATTTGTGCAACAGGGAAAGACAATTGAATGCAATACATTTAATTGTAAAAAAATAAAGTGCCTATGGGTTACAGGGTATTATGGTCAGTTTTCCATCACAAAACACCAGAAAATGGCCAAAAAGGGTCAAACCAGCTCACCTGCTTTTACACGATGATTTGACTATTAGATGTTCAATGTTTCGTTAGAAAATAATATTTAAAAAGGAACAGTTTACTCATATTAAATCGAGAGTTCTGCTTACGTAACAGGGTTGACCTTAAAATGAGTCACTAATCACATTAAATAAATAATATTTTAGAAATGACTTTGTCGAGGCAACAAAATTACTAGGGTATAACAACAATGGTGAAAACTTGTTGACATCTTGGGATTAAGCGGGTTAAAATCTCCCTAGAAGTCACAGAAGGTGCCCGGAGGGACATGTAAAAATGCTGAAATGTGGCACTTTAGCAAGTCTTTATACATTTAAAAAATCTGATTTGTTGAATTTTCCTTGAGGTCTATATTAAAAGGGCACTATATTAAAAAGGGCACTTCAAAGTCTTTTCAAATTCAATATTGGTGTACAATTTTTATTTTTTATACAAAGTAATGCAAAAAGCTCTCTTCATGGAATGACACCACCAACAAAACCAAGGCCAAGGTCACCCAATTATTGGAATACTCTTTCAACACCAGTCTGTATCTTTTGAGACTACTCTGAAATTCAATCCAAGCTGCAAATTTGTTTTTCTAACCTGTTCAAGACATTAACAGAAAATAATTACTTTAGAGGACAAGGCATTCTATTCTATTCCCTTTCTAGCCAACGACACTGTACCTGCCTCACCCAATAGTCCGGATGAAACAGAGAGTTTATGCATGAGAAAGACCACGGGCGAGAAGAAAGAATGAAAAGCTGTTCACGTAATTGCGAACATGCCAGCGTCTATTTGAAGTCACCTCCATTTTCATGGCTCTGGCTCTCTTAAAGTAATTGGGCAACAGACAGTCCTTCCTCTGCCCAGACTGAGACGTGACTCCACTGCACACGGGAGTCAGAAGGGCAGCACTTTGAGAAAAGACAGCCGATTTGACTAATTTATGGTGTGTGTGTGTGTGGGGGGGGCTTGTGTGTGTGTGTGTGTGTGTGTGTGTGTGTGTGTGTGTGTTCGGTTTTACTATCCTTCTGGTTCTCACAAGGAAAAAGTATAGTTTAGGCTTAGGGGTAGGCTTTAAGGTTAGGGTTAGAATTAGGGTTAGGGTTAGGGGTAAGGTTTAGGAGATAGGGTTTTGAATGGGAATCAATTGTTTGGTCCCCACAAGAATAGTAAAACATGTGTGCACGTGTGTGTGCACGTGTGTGTTTTCAAGCATGCATGTCTGTGTCTGTACAGACTGAGGTGTGTGCGTGTGAGGAGAGTCACATGATTGATTCCAATCTACTGAGAGGAACACACTGCAGTAGGCCTGCGTTTACGTCGTCACGCACAACTACTCTAAGTCCCTTAAAAGGAATGGAGGCCAGAGGATGTCACCCATAACTCTGGAGAACATGGTCAAACCCCCAATCAAGAGATTAGACGCACAGATTAGGGAGATGCCATTCAGTAACCTCAGAAAGTGACTCACATAAAATCAATAAACTCTGATGTTGCTGACTCCCACTCATTAAGGAAGGGGTCTGTCTCTGGGGAAATTCAAGTACTTATATTTCCACCTCCCACACACTTCACAATACCAGAGGCTCTGTTGCTCAATGCAAAACGGGATCCAATACAAAACGTTATCTAGCATTTAAATGGCAACGCAGTCGGTGACACGCAGTTCGAA
The DNA here is from genome assembly GCF_029448725.1 of Salvelinus fontinalis. Taxonomy (NCBI): domain Eukaryota; kingdom Metazoa; phylum Chordata; class Actinopteri; order Salmoniformes; family Salmonidae; genus Salvelinus; species Salvelinus fontinalis. The sequence continues at coordinate 47,661,116 of NC_074678.1, read as the reverse complement.
TCCCCGAGCCAGCAAGGTGGAAAAAATTGCTCCCTGGGCGCCGATGACGTGAACATCGATCAAGGCAGCCCCCCGCACCTCTCTGATTCAGAAGGGTTGGGTTAAATGCAGAAGACACATTTTGGTCGAATGCATTTCCCTTTCCCTTCCCCACCCAAAGACTTTGTCAAGATGAGAGCTAGGCAAGCAGAAACTCATGAACGCAGACGAATGCACACACACACACTACATTTACATGGGCCGTCGACTCGCACAACGTGGAGCATCATCATAGGGTGGGCTGTGGTGTTGCGAAACCAACATGTCTGATGAAATAAGCAGCAGCATGACAACTCACCCACGGTGCCCAGAGCGATGTAGCCGAGGATGAAGATGACGAATACGACACAGCACACCACATCCGTGCAGCCCCTGGAGAGAAGACAAAGAAAGAGGGACAGAAGGAGTGAGAAAAGAGAGAAAGAGTGTCAATTAGATGAGCCTAGTACCAAGGGCTCTGCCCTTGCCATGGCATCCCTGACAGTGGGCTTGTACTTGAGCTCCTAAACTGGGTGCAGCATTTGCCACCTGACAAGACCAGGTGGCATCTCAAGACACAGGGCTCAGAGAAAAACATTCCGAGCTCCAATTTCTAATGAGACATGCTCCAACCCCCAGAGTTTATGCTCTCCACAGAGGTTTTGAAAGTTGGATTGCACAATAGTATGTTACATCTCTGCTTTAGAGAAGGGAGGCTCTCTCTCACACAGCTGGGGTTTCTCCTCCTGTCCACATATAAGAATTTCTCTCTCATCTCTCACACTTCTCTCACCCCAGAGGAGCTGTCAGCCTTGCCCCGCCTTGGCCCCGTCTTCAAAAACCCTCCCCAACTTCCACCCTGTGGTGTCCCCTCAGAGCAAGTACAATCCAAGTCTGAACTTTATCATACAGAGCATGCTCTGTGAATGCTACAATAAGGAACTACACACCCAAAAGTAAGACCTTGAAGCCCTCGTACTTTAAACACTCCTCGTTCATCCCCAGGAAGAAAGCCTGTGTCGAGTGGAGGCCAGGGGCAGTTCTGCCGTGGTGCTCCTTTGAGGTAGCTGCTTGTCCTTGTTTTGTATGCAGCGTGGTGGCACCATAGACTCCACGAGCAGCACATACGCACATTGCTTTTGAGCCTCCGAACACCATTTTGTGATTAAATAGCAGATGGTCCCGCGGTGCTCAGGCCACTGATGCACATAGAATATCAATTTCATTGCAATGGATATTAAAAAGGATAAACTACTTAGATAGAGACATACACAGAAACAAATATGCTGTATACACATACAAACACACATGCAAAAACGTTTAGGTTACTATGGGTGGCTCTTAGACTGATTTAGACTGAGGCAGTTGCACAGTTCAATCTTTGCATCACAAATGATCCAGGATTGTGCTGTTGCTACTAAGCAGAATGATCATAGCCCTACATAAATACTGTAGGTAATTGCAACTGGATTTGCATTCCATGCTAATGAGTTGTATTGGTGAAAATGGGGCTTGTTGAGTTCAACATTAGTGAAGATTTAGATTCCTTTCCCAGTTAAAAATGGCTGAGATCCAGAACTACAGTACCTATAATAAACGTATTTCTCACTGCCGAATTAAAATGGGCCTATTATTACCAATCTCATCTGAATTACATGGGCTTGATTGCAACAAACAGTCAGAACTTAACATGCTCCTGCAGGTTAACGCTGGATTCCTTTAAATCAAATCCAAATGTATTTGTCACATGCGCCGAATACAACAGGTATTCGGCGCATGTCAACTGTGAAATGCTTACTTACATGCCCTTCACCAACAATGAAGTTCAAGATATAGAGTTAAGAAAATATTTACTGAATAAATTTAAGAAATAAATTAAAAGTAACAAAAAAATAACAATAACGAGGCTATATCCAGGGGGTCCCGGTACCGAGTCAATGTGTGGGGGTACAGGTTGGTCGAGGTAATTTGTACATGTAGGTAGGTGTAAAGTGACTATGCACAGATAATAAACAGCAAGTAGCAGCAGTGTAAAAACAAAGGGGGTCAATGTAAATAGTGGCCATTTGATTCATTGTTCAGCAGTCTTATGGCTTGGGGGTAGAAGCTGTTAAGGAACCTTTTGGACCTAGACTTGGCGCTCCGGTACCGCTTGCCATGCGGTAGCAGAGAGACCAGTCTATGGACTTGGGTGACTGGAGTCTTTGACAATTTTTGGACCTTCCTCTGACACCGCCAAGTATATAGGTCCCGGATGGCAGAAAGCTTGGCCCCAGTAATGTACTGGGCCATACACCCTACCCTTTGTAGTGCCTTGCGGTCGAAGGCCGAGCAGTTGCCATACCAGGCGGTGATGCAACCGGTCAGGATGCTCTCGATGGTGCAGCTGTAGAACTTTGAGGATCTGGGGTCCCATGCCAAATCTTTTCAGTCTCTAGAGGAGGAAAACATGTTGTCGTGCCCTATTCACGACTGTATTGGTGTGTTTGGACCATGATAGCTTGTTGGTGATGTGGACACCAAGGTACTTGAAACTCTCGACCCGCTCCATTAAAGCCCCGTCGATGCTAATTGTCCTGTAGTCCACTATCAGCTCCTTTGGCTTGCTCAAAATGAGGGAGAGGTTGTTGTCCCTATAGGCTGTCTCATCGTATTTATTTTTTATTTGACTTATTTTTATTTCACCGTTATTTAACCAGGTAGGCCAGTTGAGAACAAGTTCTCATTTACAACTGCGACTTGGCCAATATAAAGCAAAGCAGTGTGACAAAAACAACAACACAGAGTTACAAACAAACGTATACCGTAGTCAATAACACAATAGAAAAATCTATGTACAGTGTGTGCAAAAGTAGAAGAGTAGGGAGGTAAGGCAATAAATAGGCCATAGAGGCTAAATAATTACAATTTAGCATTAACACTGGAGTAATAGATGCAGATGATAATGTGCAAGTAGAGATACTGGGGTACAAAAGAGCAAGAGGATAAATAACAATATGGGGATGAGGTAGTTGGGTGTGCTATTTACAGATTGGCTGTGTGCAGGTACAGTGATCAGTAAGCTGCTCTGACAGCTGATGCTTAAAGTTAGAGAGGGAGATATGACTCCAGCTTCAGTGATTTTTGCAATTCGTTCCAGTCATTGGCAGCAGAGAACTGGAAGGCGGCCAAAGGAAGTGTTGGCTTTGGGGATGACCAGTGAAATATACCACTATGGTGTTGAAAGCTGAGCTTTAGTCAATTAACAATATTCTCACATAGGTGTTCCTTTTGTCCAGGTGGGAAAGGGCAGTGTGGAGTGCGATCGAGATTGCATCATCTATGGATCTGTTGCGTCGGGATGCGAATTGGAGTGGGTCTAGGGTTTCTGGGATTATGGTGTTGATGTTAGTCATGACCTGCCTTTCAAAGCATTTCGTGGCTACTGATGTGAGTTCTACTGGGTGCTAGTCATTTAGGTAGGTTACTTTCGCTTTCTCGGGCACATGGACTATGGTGTTCTGCTTGAAACATGGACACTACCGTTCAAAAGTTTGGGGTCACTGAGAAATGTCCTTGTTTTTGAAAGAAATGTTTTAAAAATTGTTCATTAAAATAACAGCAACTTGATCAGAAATGCAGTGTAGACATTGTTAATGTTGTAAATGACTACTGTAGCTGGAAATGGCAGATTTTTTAAATGGAATATCTACATAGGCGTACAGAGGCCCATTATCAGCAACCATCACATCTGAGTTCCAATGGCACGTTGTGTTAGCTAATCCAAGTGTATAATTTTAAAAGGCTAGAAAACCATTTTGCAATTATGTTAGCACTATTTAAAACATATATATATATATATTTGAAACAGCTGAAAACTGTTGTTCTGATTAAATAAGCAATAAAACTGTCCTTCTTTAGACTAGTTGAGTATCTGGAGCATCAGCATTTGTGGATTTGATTACAGGGTCAAAATGGCCGGAAACAAATAACTTTCTTCTGAAACTTGCCAGTCTATTCTTGTTCTGAGAAATGAAGGCTATTCCATGCGAGAAATTGCCAAGAAACTGAAGATCTCGTACAACGCTGTGTACTACTCCCTTCACAGAACAGCGCGAAATGGCTCTAACCAGAATAGAAAGAGGAGCAGGAGGCCCCGGTGCACAACTGAGCAAGAGGGCAAGTACATTAGTGTCTAGTTTGAGAAACATACGCCTCACAAGTCCTCAACTGACAGCTTCATTAAATAATACCTGCAAAACACCAGTCTCAATGTCAACAGTGAAGAGGCATCTCCAGGATACTGGCCTTCTAGGCAGAGTTCCTATGTTCAGTGTCTGTGTTCTTTTGCACATCTTAATATTACATTTTTCTTGGGTAGTCTGAGATATGGCTTTTCTTTGCAACTTTACCTAGAAGGCCAGCATCTCGGAGTTGCCTCTTCACTGTAGATGTTGAGACTAGTGTTTTGCGGGTACTTTTTAATGAAGCTGCCAGTTGAGGACTTGTGGCATTGCACATGGTGATCTTAGGCATGTGTGCGGCTGCTCGGCCATAGAAACCCATTTCATGAAGCTCCCGATGAACAGTTCTTGTGCTGACGTTGCCTCTAGAGGCAGTTTGGAACTCTGTAGTGAGTGTTGCAAATGAGGACAGACGATTTTTATGCGCTTCAGCACTCAGCGGTCCCGTTCTGTGAGCTTGAGGCTGAGCCATTGTTGCTCCTATGTCACACCCTGATCTGTTTCACCTGTCTTTGTGATTGTCTCCACCCCCTCCAGGTGTCGCTCATCTTCCCCATTTTCCCCTGTGTATTTATACCTGTGTTGTCTGTTGCCCGTTTGTCTTGTTTGTTCAAGTCAACCAGGGTTGTGTCTCTGCTCCTGCTTTTCCCAGTCTCTCTTTTCTCGCCCTCCTGGTTTTGACCCTTGCCTGTCCTGACTCCGAGCCCACCTGCCTGACCACTCTGCCTGCCCCTGCCCCTGAGCCTGCCCTGTACCTTTGCTCCCCTCTGGATTACCAACCTCTGCCATACCCTGAGCCTGCCTTCCGCCCGGTACCGTTGCCCCACCTCTGGATTGTTGACCTCTGCTGACCCTGAGCCTGCCTGCCATCCGGTACCGTTGCCCCACCTCTGGTTTACTGACCCCTGCCTGCCTTGACCTGTCTATTGCCTGCCCCTGTTGGAATATTAAACTATTGTTTATTCGACGTGGTCTGCATCTGCGTCTTACCTTCATACCTGACATCCTAGGCGTTTCCACTTCACAATAACAGCACTTACAGTTGACCGGGACAGCTCTAGCAGGGCAGAAATTTGATAAACTGACTTGTTGGAAAGGTGGCATCCTATGACTGTGCCACATTGAAAGTCACTGAGCTCTTCAGTGAGGCCATTCTACTGCCAATGTTTGTCTGTGAAGATTGCATGGCTGTGCGCTCAAATAGCCGAATCCACCAAATAGCCAAATTCACATACTTTTTTATATGGAATGCAACAACATTGATAGACAATTAAAATGTAATTATAAAACAAAATACTTTGCAACAGTTTCTTTGGTTAAGATAACGATTTCCAAATAATAAGAAATTACTCTTCCTACCACATTTCTTTCCAATTCAGAAATCCACGTTACGGAGTGGTAAATCGGTGACGGATGATGGTTGCAATTGACATCAGCTGTGCGGGTGACTTTAGAACGTAATGATGGTTTAACGAGAGATCAGCTGGTGATAATCTAGTGGCCATCAGTGATTGCAATTTTCCCATTAAGACCCGATCCTTAATTGTGAATGTCCAATTTGAGATATCTCTCCAAATGACATTGCCCATAAATCCCCTCCAGCTAATAGCTGACCCATAGACCATCTGTTCAGATCTGCATTCCCCTGTCAAAGACCATTACCCTCAAAAATCCTGACCGTAAATCAGATTTGATGGAATAGACTCAAGGAATGACACAAGTTTATAACATGATGGTTATGGAACTGAGACTTTAACGGCTAAGCCATATTTCACAAAGAAACCCATCCAAGGGAGCCGAGGCGGAAAATGTCTCCATCCTCACACCGACAACATTCCTGTAGAGACAATGTGATACAGTGTGAAGTGGACCTGCGGTGCCCAAGGCACTGCCGGCTCTAATATTAAACACGGTATTAAAAAGAGGCAGACGAGGGACTACTTTTTCGTTTCATTCAAAAGACAAGGAACAAGAGCTGTCGAGGTTGCCATGGTGAGGACTGCATTTCTCAGTGTCCATTAGGAGTTGAGTCAGGTAGTGTAGCGGACCAGAGGGCAGCTAGGAATCATGGGTGATTAGTCGATGAGATCCCAGGGGATGGGACCCTGAAGCAGACCTTCTGTCACCTCTTCACTGTGTTACCGTGAAGTGAGTCTCCACTGTCTTCTACCCAAACCCCCAGGGCATAGAGACTTCCTTGCTGATGACAAGCATACCCATAATATGACGCAGCCACCACCATGCTGAAAATATGAAGAGGTACTCAGCAGAGTATGTGAGCGGAGTTGAGCAGTCAGAAATCCCGCTTATCGCTCATGGAGGGGTGCTTTCCGGTGCTCCAAGTCCTTTCCAACTGCACCGTGAAAAACCGCTCCTCGCTCACAGGGGGAAAAAAATGCCACTCCAAATGTGTTCGAATCATTAAAAATCACAATTTAACCAACACCCATCTATTTTTGTGACTACCTGGACCTACCATCTGGTTTTGAAGTATTGAAACCAAACTGTACGACTTGAATGAAAAGTATTTTCATTACAAACAGGAAAAGGTGACTGTAAGAAGCACTCATCATTTCAAATAGGCTACATTAAACAGTAGAGACTACCTATTAAGGCAAAGTCAAAGCTAGCACTACAGAGCTAATACAGAACAACTTTTGAGTCAGGTGAACGCTGAAAGGAAGCTGGTAAACGAGACTAAAAAACTAGGTCTCTTTCTCTCATCTCTGTGACGCAAACGCAGCCCGACTGCAAATGTGGTCCAATGCCAAATCCCAGTCATAGTCTAAAAGTCTTAGGTCTCCATAGCTGAACCAAAACCTGTCGGCTAGAACCATTTCCTTTCCCCTGCTGGGTGGGTATGTATGTGTGCTGCTACTCTAAGTGCTGTGAGGCAGAGGGTACCGGCTGGCATTCCTGTCAGTGACATGTGAAGCTCTGTGACAGTGTGTTCTATTCGTAAAGCTGACTCCACTTGGGGAGCCATGGCTGCCATGGCTGTGGTGGTGATGACCGGTCGACGCTGCCACAGAATAGCGTGGCTGCAGTTCTGGTGTGTCTCCATTGGCCGCCTGTTTCCACCACATAATGAGAATTAACAGGGAGAGTTTGGGAGAGAGGGGTAGAGATAATGGATTCCCACATGTTAGAACACACCGGGAAGTTTCAAGGTCTGGAGAGCCAATAGATATAGCAGTAAAAGGCACAGGGGTTTTGAATGATTTTCAACTTCCCTGCAGAAGTCTCAAGGACAAATTTACAGTTCATGTATGTGTCTTGACTAAAAGGTGTGCAGTCCACTATTTAGGCCGGGACGATACCAGTATCGGGATATTTTTTTCAAGGCAAAAATGAAAACAAAGCAGACCTTCTGTATGTAAAATATTGTGTGCTGTAGCTTGGAAAATAAATACATGCGACTCTGGAGGACACTATAAAGATGTTGATTTTCCAACATTAAGGCTGTTTTCCTAAAGAATTTAAATCTACTTCGCATTTTGTTTCCTTGCCACGATACTAATGGGAATCCTGATACTGGTATCGTGCCGGCCCTAGTCAATGGCATTATTCAATTCATACATTATTTAGATGTACTTTATGGATTGATTTATCACCCGTACCGCAGCATAATGGAAGCCGGAATTATTCAGAGCTACAATGCATCTCCATTTTCTCTACTCTTTGGAGGACTGTTCAATAACCACAGATACAGACTTAATTTAGGCAGTGAGCTTCTGAGACAAAAAGACAACCGGAGGAGAGTCAGTTCTCGCTCAGTTCTCATTTAAAAACACCTCTAAGCCAAATAAACATCAAAGTGTCTTCACTTTAGTCCACAGCTGTAGGAGAAAAATGAGCTGGAGAGGGTGAGATAAAGGCTCGGGGGGGCGGAACATGCTTTCCCCACCAGTGTATGAAGCTGGTCTTGAATATGTCTATTCTACGCAGTATGAAGTAATGATACGCTTTAGGACAGATATTAGTGGTGTAAAGAGTAAAACCACGAAGTTGAAAGGCTATAAGACATACACAGCTGCATCCTAAATTGGTAATTGAGCAATCTTGTTTACCATGTTGTCTTGTGGGATGGCGGACTCAAGTGAGAGCCAATGACAATCCAAACAAATGTAAACAAGACACAGCAACAGGACATTGGTATATTTATGAGATAAAGCCAGGCATTCAAATAAAAAGGACGTAGCCAGGTTATACGTGAATGGTATATGTGGAAAGAAGTACTTAATTGGCTGCTTCCCTGTGATATATGAGTTTGTGTTCCTCCGGTCTCCCAGGCTGGTTAACAATGCGTGTCATTGGGCTAACGCCAGCCGATCGTGTGACTAACAGCTATTGATCTGTGTGATGTAGCGAAGACAGCTGCCAGCACTCAGCCTCCCTCTCTGTTAACAGTGCCTGACAAATTATCAATCCGTCAACAGTGAGTGACGTGCAAAAAAAGCTTATGAAACAATAAGGTCCATATTTTCATTTGGGGGGGAAAAAAATAATAATATAAGATGTGTCGTGGTTTTGATGGAGTGCACAATTCAATTCTATGGCAGATTGAGAAGATGACTATAGGCCTATCTTTGGCGCAAATCAAAAAGAGAGAGAGAGAGGAAAAACTTTGGGGAATAACTAGCAATACGCGGTTGAATGTCCATCATGGAGTCAATCACAAGCGTATTACTGAACATGTTTCTATTGCTTCCTCATGCAAGGGAAGTTGGAGGAGACCAGAGGATACAGTACCTGTTATGGATAGGTCCTCTGAAGCCCGGGTCAAACTTGCGCGGCTCACCTGTAGGCGAAGCAGATCATTGCACGGTTAGCCTCTAACATGCAAAACAACTGTGCCCCTTGGTGAACAACTAGGCTTAGAAACAGGAACATCCAGAGTAAATCTCCAATAACCAGACAAGTGACGTCATGTAAGAGAGCAAATGATAAGTTGTTGCATGTAGACTCAGACTATAGAGCAGAAACTGTCCTCGAGAAACATACGATAACTGCACATGTCATTACTGACAAGAATGCTCATGGTGATCAATGAGAGTAAAACAACAGCACATCTACCTGTAGTCATAACATTGTGTCTGGTCCTGTCCTGCAATAAACATAACATGCAACTGCCTGGGAGGCAACTAACTAGGTCAGTTCACAGCTCCTCTCTGTGTACTGTGTCCAAAATGGCACCCTATTCCCTATATAGTGCACCACTTTTTTTACCAGGACCCATAGGGCTCAGGTTAAAAGCAGTGGACTATGTCGGGAATAGGGTGCCATTTTGGGACACAGCCTCCGTAGCTGTACTGAGGTGCTAACATGATGCCAAGCTACTATAGATCAGGGGTTCCCAAACTCAGCACTGGGGAACATCCCACGTCTATTTCTGTCTAATACTCTGCACACAAGCCTCTTGTTGGTGGAAGGCTTATTTCCTGCAATCCTACACATTTTGTCATAGGGTGAACAGAACATTTTGCAGTTTTAAAGCTAATTGTCTTGCATTTTGCCATGTCGTACGTGTATTCATGTGATATTTGAGTGACTCAAACATTACAACAAAATATATGGACTTAAAAAACATTAGCTGACATAGGCTAGTTGTTCTGGACATTTCTGACAAGTTATAAATAGCTCTCTAAGGTATGCAATGACTGACATGACAAGAGGAAAACTGATGATGCATTACCCAATTTCAAAATTGCACCTTGTGCATTCTACGATTACACCTTTCAAGAGTAAGTTGAAAGACGGACTGAGTCCCACCCCACAGTTTGGGAACCTCTGCTACTGTAACGCTCTGGGTGTCGGGGGGTGTGAAGTCAGGCGCAGGAACAACAGAGAGTTCAATATAGTGCTTTTAATGCACACACGGTAAACAATGTCCCCACGAAAACACTGGGTGTAACAAACAAATGTCCCATACACGGGGGACAAAAACCCAGTCCAAATACACTCTATAAACGAAACAAACAATACGTTCGTCTACTCCCGATACCAATGTACAACAGAATCAATCCCGCACAAAGAAACGTACGGACTGGCTGACTAATAAAGCCCAACTAATTATAATCACCTCAACACAGGTGTAACAAATAAACACATAAGGAGGGGGAGGAAAAAGAGTCAGTGGTAGCTAGTAGGCCGGCGACGACGACCGCCGAGCGCCACCCGAACGGGAAGGGGAGTCACCTTCGGTCGGAGTCGTGACAGCTACAGATAACAGAAAGTTCTGTGTTTCGCACAGAGCCTTTGGGGGTTTATAAATCATCTAATTTTACTGCACAGAAGCACAGAAGGCATATCTGGGTCACTGCACAGGAATCTCCACTTGACCCTGTAAATGTTATTAGTCCCACTTTAAACCCACTATACACCACCCCACGTAGCCCTCCTAAAAATCTGGTTGTGTGTGTGTGTGTGTGTGTGTGTGTGTGTGTGTGTGTGTGTGTGTGTGTGTGTGTGTGTGTGCATGCGCACGTGTGTGCCTGTTGCGTGTATACGAGTGTGTGTGTCGACGTGTATGCCCACACGTGTGTGTGTCGACGTGTATGCCCACACGTGTGCGTATGCATAATGCATATGTTTGCTAGTGCCCCCATGGAGTTGCAGTATGAACGGTTCCTGTGAGCACATTCATCATCACACAGAGTGTAATTTCTCAGAGCAGCATGAGTGGGCTTATCTCCCATCTGCCTGTCTCTGAAGACTTGCTTCTGCTCTGAGAGATACAGCTCACTTGGCAGAACCCAGCACCATGGATACTGTACTATGCACTTGCCCTCCTAACTGAGCACTCATTAATCACTGGATGTCATTGGCTGAGACGGAGAGAGAGTGAGAAAGACGCATGGAATTGCTCTTACGTTGATGATCAATCCCATGGCTGTGATGTTCATCATTTCTGGTTTAAGACATTCTCTCAGCAGCACTGTTAGGATATTCAGGGATAACATTCGGAAGAGTCATTAGTTAATTAGCATAACATTCAGAAGAGCCATTAGTTATTTAGCAGATGCTTTAATCCGAAGCGATGTACAGAATGTAAAGTATCAGATCCAAGAGGATTGAACCCATAACCCGTGCGAGAGAAACACTATAATCCAAACCACTGAGTATGCAGCCTATTGTTCTGTACTGCTCTAGAGTTATGCACTGCTGTTGTGTTTTGATTCTAAATAAAAGATGGGACCTTGGAGGATTTCTTGGATAAATCTGCATCTCTCAGCCAAGGACACGTAGACACAGGACCAGGTGCAGTCGTAGTTGACGTGTGTTAATAGCCTGGTCATGTTTCGCATGACAATGACCACAGGAGTTTGCAAGACAGCCCAAACAGATCTGGGACCAGGCTAATGTGTTACTGCCTTATAGAGCACATTTACTTATTTTAATTGGCAAACTACATCGATATGATTGAGACACGGATGTACTATGGCAGTATGCTTTAGCCTGCCATGTTCCAAGACCTGAAGGTCATGACAGCAACACCATCTATTTCCTCAGGCAAAAGCAGCAAAAAAAACTCTGCATTACATCAGTGCAAGATGTAGGAATGGGACCCAGGACACCTGCACCAGCATGATGCTATAGACCTGGGGTTTTCAAACTGGGATCCGCAGACGAGGTACTGCAGGGGGCCCACGATTTTATTTGGGGGGGGGGGGGGTTGGGGGATTTTGTATGTGGACATTATTATTTTATGACCATCACTAGCTGCAACAGAATACCTTCGTGGGTAGCCTTTTTATGTCTCTGCATCCAGGAAATTACAGTCATTGGAGCAAAGTTTTTTTTTTGTACAGAAAATTCTTAGGCAGGTCGTCTAAGTGTTCATTTTAAAGGATGGAAAATCTGTCCATCTTACTATCTTTGAAAACTAAAGCCTCGTTCACACTGCAGGCCTTAATGATTCAAATCAGTTTTCCTTCTCAAATCCTTTTTCTTAGAAGTGACCAAATCGTATGTGTGTGTTCTGACAGCAGTCCTTTGCTGACATGGCTATGCTAGTTGTCATGGTAACGATGGGTCCGTGCACAGTGGTGTAGGCTGATTTATGGTGGTGCTCGTGCTTCTGATCACTCAGAAGTTCTGTAGCAAGCTAAGGTGACAACAATGCCTGTCATGGACATTTCCCAGTTGCTTTGAAGGTTTAAAATCATAGTGTGATAATGATCTGACTTACGAAACAAGTCCTTTTTGGCTAGCCACAGCAGTCAACTAGCTAGCTGGGTAGATGCTTAGCTTTCTAGCACATTCCCTATTTGTTTGTGAACAATTAACAAGCTAGTTAACTACCACATGTCCTCGTCAAACTGTCAACAGAGTAGCTAGCAAGCAACAAGATATTCCAAATAACCGTCTAAAAACCACTTGAGGGGCAAATATATCCGATTGGCCAGGAATCAGATTTGTATCTGACTTCAAACAACCTATGAAGTTGGTTTTAAAATGTGGCTTAAAATATCAGATTCCATGTGCTTTTTGGCTGTTCAGACTTCAAGAAAAAGAACAGTTTTGAATTGAATATGATTTTTTTTTTTAAATATGATTTGAGTCACTTCAAACTGCCAATAAGAACAAGGCTTTACAGTCAAATAAAAGCTAGACACTCAGGGAGAATCAAAAGCGGCGGAACATAGCATTAGCCATGGCAAAATGCATAGAATTGCAGGAAATTAGCTTTAAAACTGCAAAATTGTCTCTCAGCTCCATGCCAAACTGTTTAGAATTGCTGGAAATGATCTTTACAACAGCAACATTTTCTCTACACCGCCAAGATACCTTTCTAGCTAATAGACTTAGATGTTAGTTTATACTTCCTCTTCCAATGAACTGTGCGGAGGTCAAAATAATGACACTGTCTACCAAATCTATTCATTTGAAATGTTGATTACTTATTTGCCATTAACATTCACTTCATGACAAGACAAGAAGTGACTTTATTTTGTTGATAACATGATGGGGGTCCCGGGGTTGCCGGTTTCCCTGTGTGGGGGGTCCCTGGGCAAGAAAAGTTTGAAATCCCCTGCTATAGACACTTCCAACAGAACTTTCACAGCCAGTTCAAGTAACTGGCAATGACTATTGGCCAAACAGATTCACCATTGACAATTCCTACAGTATATGGCTTCAGAGTAGATATTGAAAGTGGGTTCTGTGCAGAAGGAGATTGGTTGGATCTGTGTCAGCACTTCCGCATGGCGTATGATACTAATAGAAACTTGCTACCTCTCTGTGATGCATCATTAGTTGCCTTAAGTTGCTTTTATATCCCGGTGGATGTTCTTACAAACCAGCGGCTGGCCGGTTGCATCACATTAACTCATATCAGAGCTAATTAGAGCTCCAGCTGCCGGGGGTTGTGAGCTGGCTATCTGTTGGACGGGGACTCAAGCAACCAGGCAGAATGCAAATAGACAGAAAACATTTTTTTTATTGATATTGCTATGGTGTGTGAATATTCCAAGCGACTGAGTGCTCCCTGGTGTTTGTCAGCCATCGTGGTGAAAACAGACTGGTCGGTATCAAGTGGAGGATTGAGGATGTGAATTCATACAGAGATGAAGGGAAGCCAACGGCAAGAGGACAGATTGCGCAACAGCAAGGGGCAGGAGGAAAGTCTTGGGAGAGCCTGAGATATCGCTCTGTCTCTATGTCAGTGATGAACACTCAGTAAGTCCATGCAGAGGCCTGCCAGTGTGTTCTACTGGGGAACCAATGGGGGCCGTGGGCATCAGCCTCTTGTTAGGGTGTAAAAAGCGGGCACCAGCTTGGCGGTCAATGTCACCATACTATTGGGTGCATATACTCACAGAAGTAAATACCTAAATGCAAGTTTCCAGAGCACTCTTACAACATTAATCAACAACATGAGTGGCTGAAATTCACTAGATTATCATCAGTACAAACACACTAAACCAGGATTTGCTTAAAATGGGCTCAACCTGTGAATCCTGAACGCTTCGCTTCATTGGTGTGCTCACCACAGTAGCCTGGCGTTTCCTCCTCTCAGAAGGCCTCTGAGCTTTACTCTGGTTCACAACACTGACTATAGTCCCATTATACATTACCGGGGGGCCTGACATTCATCAGTAACACTGAACCACCAGTATACTTGGCCTTGGTTGATGACTGTACTTAGACTTAGCCAGTGCAAAGAGAGTAGTTGACGTGTGATGTGTTTGCTGGGGTCAGGATGAACGAAGGGCTATAGTCAACAACATTTGGAAAATGCCTGCGAGGCATATTGTGGCAGTTAGATAACATCATTGTGTTGGCTCTGTTGAACCCGTGCACAGCAACATGGAGGGTGCAAACTGATGGTGCCTGATGCCCTAAAGATAGCAGCATCATTTTTGAAGGTAAATATTGAACTTCTGCTAAATAAGGTGTTCAATAAACAGTCAAGTAATATATATTTATTTCAAATTTGATTCACCAGTATTTATAACTGCATGATTTTCTAAGCTTTGACTGTCATGTTTCTAACTAATTACAAGAAATGTCTTCAAAATGTGCCTCTCCCATTTTGTTTCCAAAGGCTGAAGTTAATGGAGAATGTCTGTTCAGCCCTGAAGATCATACTGTATGTGTAAGCACTAAGCAGAGATGAATAAGGCTTGGAATTGTGAGTCAATGCTAAGAATTTTGTCGAAGGGAATGGACTAAATGTGGAAGAAAAATGTTAGACACGCTGCAATCCTTTTTCAGGACAATGCACATCATTTTAAATTCAAAATTGCTGATCTGCAATGAATACACCTAATTACTAATTCCACTGTCCACGCCAACATTGATGGTTTTTGGTCGCAGGTTCAGGAATGGCGGAAGATTTAGCTAACTCTGCAAATAGCACTGCTAGGTGATTTGAAAAGACACAGTCAATCAATAATGTAATACTCTTATCAAAACATTGTATCTTTAATTTACATTCTGTAGAAACTATGTGAATAGAAAGGTGCAAGACTTTTGTGAAACATCACAGCACAGTTGAAAAATATATGGCTAATAGAAGCTGAAGGGTCAGACTAAAAATAACAAATGTAACAACAAAAAAAAACTAATGTAAAATATGTGTCTGTAAAATGTATCTATAAGCTGGAAGTAGAAGCCTAAGTATTGTTGTCCATTAGTTTACTCAAATTAAGGGAGGGATGATAGGGTTAGGGTAAAATAAGAAAGATGGAAAATATATTAAAATAAATATTTAATAATAAAAATAATATAATGCAGACATTGACAGAAGCCACAATCTGTCTGCAATATTAAAGCAGTTCCACCCCCTAAAAATCTACCCAACACATTGATGATGCAAACTGATGGTGCCTGCCTGATGCCTTTATGATAGCAGCATCATATTTCATGGTAAGATTGAACTTTGAATATCTGTTCAATAAACGCTCAAGCAATATACATGATTTTATTTCTCAATCTGATTCAACATTTCCTTTTTCTTTGCAGCTATCAGATGAAAAAACCCACCAAAGGCAATCACCAACCCAGATTCAGTTCAAGAACTGTTTTAAATAAAACATTTAATTCAGTGTGTTTATTTTATGTTACATTTAAAATACATAGATTTCTAGATGCATTTCCACAATACATGAGATAATATAAAGATTTGGCCAAATCATATTTTTCTAAAATATATTTCATACATTTATCAGAAACATTTTTAAATGCAATTGTCTCAAGACTTCAAAATCCTTTTTTAACATGTCTCCTCCCCTTCATCTACACCGATTGAAGTGGATTCATCATCAATAAGGGATCATAGCTTTCACTTGGATTCACCTGGTCAGTCTATGTCAGGGAAGGAGCAGGTGTTTATAATGTCCAGATGTATTTCAATGTATTAAATACATTTTTGATAAATATATGATTTGATTAATTCATAATATTTCCTTATACATCCAAAAATATGTTTAAATCAATTTTTCTTGTAAGGGCGACTGGTGTCTGCTAGGCCCCTCTACTGACACTGTGTTAGTCTATCTCACATTGAGACTTTACGTATGAAATTAGGGATGATGGTGCATGTTGTGCCCGTAGGGCACAGACAAATATGTTGTGTAGTTATCTGAAAATATGTATGTAGTTATCTGTAGTTGGTATGTGTCTGTAGTTGGTTTGTGTTTACAGTGTTTAGATACAGAATGAGGATGTTAGCAATATGTATACACAGATGCAATGTACAGTTTGCAAGTATGTGTGATGTAGTGAGGGGCTTAGTCTTGCGAAGCCAGATGCCGTAGGCTAGATATCGAGGCTAGTGAGGGGTTAACATGGCCATTATTTGTCCGGGCAAATAACAAGCCTCAGCAAATCTCTCATGTCTAATGTTTGCCATTTCTGTAGGAGAAAAACAATAGGATTTCATCATCCACCGCAAATGAACTGGTCATTATAGCTACTCTCTGGGGCATTGAGAGCAGACTGGGTATAGAATTAAGTATCACAAATCATTGTACTACAATCTCAAATGCATCCTCTGTCTGCCAAAGCAACATATTATGGGTCAATCTACACAACAGCATTGACCTGCCATCATTGATGGTTTAACAAAGTTGTGTCACTCCCCTCAAATTCCACATTCCAATTCCAATCATTCAGTGGTTAATCAATGGACGTCCTTGAAGATATACACTCACAGGACAGTTTATTAGGTGCACCCATCTAGTACCAGGTCAGACCCCCCTTTGCCTCCAAAACAGCCTGAATTCTTCAGGACATTCTACAAGGTGTTGGAAACATTCCACAGGGATGTTGGTCCATGCTGACGCGATGGCATCATGCAGTTGCTGCAGATTGGACGGTGGTACATTCATGCTGTGAACAGCCCGTTCCATCTCATCCCAAAGGCACTCTATTGGGTTGAGGTCTGGGGACTTCGCAGGCCACTCACTGTCATGTTCCAGGCTATGTTTTCACACTCCACAATTGTTCAGTGTTGGTGATCGCGTGCCCACTGGAGCCGCTTCTTGTTGTTTTTAGCTGATAGAAGTGGAACCCGATGTGGTCGTCTGCTGCAACAGCCCATCTGTGACAAGGATTGACAAGTTGTGAATTCCGAGAGGCCGTTCTGCACACGACTGTTGTACTGCGTCGTTATTTGTCTGTTTGTGTCTGTTTGTGTCTCGCCTGTTAGCTTGCACGATTCTTGCCATTTTTCCTTTCGACCTACTTCATCAACAAGCTGTTTTCGACCACAGGACTGCCGCTAACTGGATGTTTATTGTTTATCGCTCCCTTCTCGGTAAACCCTAGACACTGTCGTGCGTGAAAAGCCCAGGAGGGCGGCCGTTTCTGAGATACTGGATCCGACAATCATACCACGCTCAAAGTTACTGTAGTAACCTGGTATATTTATGTTAAACCAATAGATGGCAGTATTGACTCACCACGGGGGTTTGCTTCCCGCTATCCGTAGCTATTTCCTATGTCTGCCTATATAACTATGATTTAAGAAAGCTTTAGGTAGCTTAAGCCAGGTGCATTAGAGAATGTAATTCTAAATTACAATTAAATACTAAACCGTACTTAAGTCTCATGAGTCATAACTCTAAGAAGCCTTGAAGGATACTACATATTTGGCGATGAGAATAATTATGGAGAACTGCGGTGGATTTTTTTGCCACGAATTTAACAGAGTGTTTGGCGTGCGACGCGGGAGGTGAGACTCAAGTGAGCGGTGGAAGATTCTGAAGGATTGATTCCCTGGATACGGGTAGGACAAATTATTGACTGTGTGAGGGGAGAAAGAATCGGAAAAGATGGCTTTGGCAACAATTGGCTCGCTACCACCATTTGATCCTAAAAATCAGGAACGGGAGGAGTACTGTGAAATAATGGAACATTTCTTTGCTGCTAATGAAATAACTGATGCCACTATACCACTATACAGAAATCCATACTCATAAGCGTTGTCGGTGCACAGACGTACAGCTTAAAACTTCTTTGTGATAGGGGGCAGCATTTTCACTTTTGGATGAATTGCGTGCCCATAGTGAACTGCCTCCTACTCTGT
Source organism: Salvelinus fontinalis (assembly GCF_029448725.1). Taxonomy (NCBI): domain Eukaryota; kingdom Metazoa; phylum Chordata; class Actinopteri; order Salmoniformes; family Salmonidae; genus Salvelinus; species Salvelinus fontinalis. The sequence continues at coordinate 47,642,840 of NC_074678.1, read as the reverse complement.
CCCAGATGCTAATATATGCATATTATTATTACTATTGGATATAAAACACTCTGAAGTATCTGAAACGGTTTGAATGATGTCTGTGAGTATAACAGAACTCATATGGCAGGCAAAAACCTGAGAAAAAAATCCAAAAAGGAAGTGAGAATTCTGAGGCTGGTCGATGTTCAACTCATCGCCTATTCAATTCCCTGTAAGATATGGATCTGTTTGCATGTCATACGCCTTCCACTAGATGTCAAGAGTCTGTAGAACGTGGAATTAAGCCTCTACTGTGATGTTGAGCCGGATGGGAGGTGTTTCAGTGATTGGTCTGGCAGAATGACAGTTCCTGGTCACGCACGTTCCAAACGATATCGTCTTGCTTTCCATAACTTCTAGAGACACAAAGGAATTCTCCGGTTGGAACGTTATTGGATAGTTATGATAACAACATCCTGAAGATTTATTCTCTACTTAGTTTGACCAGTTTATTCGACCTGTTATATAACTTTTTGAAGTTTTCGTCCGAGTTCGCCTGCATCTGCGCGAGCGTTTGGACATTAAACATGCTAGCAAAAGTAGCTACTTAGACATAAGTAATGGACATTATCGAACAAAACAACGATTTATTGTGGAACTAGGATTCCTGGGAGTGCAATCTGATGAAGATCATCAAAGGTAAGGGCATATTTATGATGTCATTTCGTATTTCTGTTGACTCCAACATGGCGGAGAAATGTTGTTATATCTGACCGCCGTCTCAGATTATTGCATGGTGAGCTTTTTCCATAAAGTTTTTTTGAAATATGACACAGCGATTTCCTTAAGAGCATGTGTATCTTTAATTCTATGTGAAACATGTATCTTTCATCAAAGTTTATGATGAGTATTTCTGTTATTTGACGTGGCTCTCTGCAATTTCTCCGGATATTTTGGAGGCATTTCTGAACATGGGGCCAATGTAAACCGAGATTTGTGGATATAAATATGCACATTATTGAACAAAACATAAATGTATTGTGTAACATGATGTCCTATGAGTGTCATCTGATGAAGATCACCAAAGGTTAGTGATTAATTTTATTTTACAAAAAAAAATACATTCAATTGCATGAGCCACATCAGCTAGCATCATTTGAATAAATGTTTTACATTACCATGGCAACCCAGGAGTTGATAGAACATTCCAAAATACCATGGAAACGATTGAGTCACAATCAGGCAGCCATTTCTGCTTTTTGTGACTACTATCTTTGGCTGGGAAAATGGCTGTGTTTTTCTGTGGCTATGTACTGAGCTAACATAATCGTTAGGTGTGCTTTCGCCGTAAATCCTTTTAAAAATCAGACATGTTGGCTGGATTCACAACATGTATAGCTTTAATTTGGTGTCTTTCATGTGTGATTTCATGAAAGATTGATTTTTATAGTAATATTTGAATTTGGCGCGCTACATTTTTTCTGGCTTTTGGCCAAGTGGGACGCTACCGTCCCACATATCCCAGAGAAGTTAATGAGAAACCTGTTGAGCCCAGATAAACCAGGAGAAAAGTCATTCATAGATTTAGTCGAGCTATTAAGAAATCACTTCAACCCCAAACTCAGTGAGATAGGTTTTCGTGAATCAAACTTGAATCTTTGTACTATCGAATCATGTATATGTGGCTGAGTTGAGAAAACTAGCATTGGATTGTAACTATGGGAATACATTATCGCGAATGCTACGCGATCGGCTGGTGTGTGGGATTAATGATGACAGGATACAAATACGATTGTTATCAGAGCCTAATCTCACGTTTGACAATGCACTCAAACTGGCCCAGGCCATGGAGTCCGCAAATAGAAATGCACTGGATTTGCAGGCAAGGGGCGCAACTGCGTGCTATACAGTAAAAGAGAGCAGCGCTGAGCGCATAGAATTGCAAAGAACGGAAAGCCGTTGTGCAGCAGCCAATAGAGACTGTTATCGTTGCAAAGGCAAACACGCAGCGTTTGACTGTAAATTCAAACATGAAAAGTGTTATTCATGTGGGATAATAGGCCACATTGCGAGGGCGTGCCGCAATGAAAAAAGCCACGGGCTGCAGAAAAGAGAACGGACAGAAAACCGAATACTTCCAGATGCTCTAGCTACAGCTCTAATAGAAAGTGAAAGTGAGTGCGCAGACGCAGAGCAAGCATTCTCAATGTACAGTGTACAGGGGGCGAATATCAAGAAGGTGACGCCTTTCATTGTGGAAATGGGAATAAATGGATTTAAGGTACCGTTTGAACTAGACACAGGATGTAGTGTCACTCTGATGAACAGGTCCCAATTCTACAGGAAGTGATAAACCGTTGAAGTGCCTAAACTGAGAGACACCCCCATTAAACTCAAAGCGTACACAGGGGAGAAGATCACTGTGATTGGATTTGCTGATGTTCAAGTGGAATATCATGGACAAAAGAAAAGTCTGCCTCTCTTAGTAGTGGAAGGTACTGGCCCCAGCTTACTAGGGAGAGGGTGGTTGGAGGAAATAAAATTTAACTGGGATGAAATCAAACATGTCACCACAGAGACATTGACACTACAGCAGGTGCTTTCAAAGCATGAGGGTGTTTTCAAAGAAGAGCTAGGGACATTAAAAGGGGTCCAAGCTACCATTCATGTTGCTGCTGATGCTACTCCCAGATTCTATAGGCCAAGATCAGTTCCATATGCCATGAAGCCTAAAGTGGATGTGGAAATTGACAGACTCTTAGCAGAGGATATAATTGTACCTGTCAAGTTTTCTGAGTGGGCAGCACCAGTTGTTCCCATATTAAAACCAGATGGTTCAATCAGATTATGCAGTGACTATAAGCTGACTGTAAATAGTTTCCTCTCTGGAGCAGTACCCCATACCCGAAGTGGAGGATTTGCTTTCAACATTAACCGGAGGGCAACAGTTTACAAAACTGGACATGAGTCACGCATATCAGCAAGTGCTAATGGATAAAGCTTCACAGAAGTACCTGACCATAAACACCCACAGAGGGATGTTTACCTATAAACGCTTACCTTTCGGGGTGTCTTCTGCACCAGCTATCTTCCAAAGAACTATGGAGGGAATTCTGCAGGGGATACCCAAGGTAGCGATTTACCTCGACGACATTCTTGTCACGGGAGTCACGAAGGAGGAACATCTCAAACTTAGGTGAAGTTTTGAGGAGGATGGAGGACGCCGATCTCCGGCTGAAGAGGAGCAAGAGTATACTGCTAGCTGATGAAGTGCAGTACCTGGGTCACAAGGTGGATGCCAAGGGGTTACACACTGTCAAAGCTAAAGTGAGGGCTGTTGTGGAAGCTCCAGCTCCGACAAACGGTACAGAGCTGAAAGCCTATCTAGGCATACTGAATTATTATAATCGCTTCCTCCCGAACCTCTCTACCCTCGTAGCTCCTCTACATCAACTACTAAGGAAGGATGTTGCCTGGAAATGGTCAGAAAGACAGGAAGAAGCTTTTGCAAAGTCAAAGGTGTTACTGCAATCAGCTGAAGTGCTAGTGCACTACTCAGCAGACAGAGATCTCATCTTATCGTGTGATGCCTCATCGTATGGTGTGGGGGCGGTGCTATCCCACCAGATGGAGAATGGTGCAGAGAAACCTATCGGGTTCCTGTCAAGAACGTTGTCGCCAGCGGAGAAAAAGTACTCTCAGCTGGACACGGAAGGACTGGCTGTCATATTCGGAATACAGAGATTCCACAAGTACTTGTACGGGAGAACATTCACTATTGTGACTGACCATAAGCCTCTGATCTCTCTGTTCCATGAACAAAAGCCAGTACCACAAATGGTCTCTCCAAGAGTTCAACGTTGGGCTGTGTGGCTCAGGTCCTACGAGTACAGAATCATTTACAAACCAGGTAGATACCATGGGAATGCTGATGCTCTGAGTAGGCTGCCCGTTCCAGAAATCATCATTCAGGAAGAAGAAAATGACCAGGTTTTGATGATCGATGTGTTGGATGATGCACCGGTGAACACAACACCAATCAGGCAATGGACTTCAAAGGATGTGACGTTATCACAAGTGCATGAATTTATCCTGAAAGGATGGCCAACAGTGACAGACCCTCAGATCATGCCTTACTACACTCGCCGCTTGGCATTGAGTGTTCGAGATGGATGTGTTCTGTGGGGTTCAAGAGTAGTTATCCCACCACAAGGGCGGTGTGTGCTACTGAATTTGTTGCATCAGTCGCATCCAGGTATGTCGAGAAGGCCTAGCGAGGTCATATGTCTGGTGGCCAAAGATGGACCACGATGTGGAAAATGAGGTTAGCCGGTGTGCAGATTGTCAGAGTAACAGAAAGTCACCCCCCACCGCGCCATTACATCCATGGGAATGGCCAGAAAAACCATGGACACGACTACATGTGGACTACACTGGACCTTTGCTAGGAAAAATGTTCCTTGTGCTGATTGATTCTCATTCAAAGTGGATGGATGTTTACCCCATGAACACGTCAACATTATACGCTACGATGGAGAAGTTGAGACAAAGCTTCAGTGTTATGGGATTGCCTCAAATGTTGGTTAGTGACAATGCTATTTGTTTTACAAGCACTGACTTCACAAGTTTCATGAAACAAAATGGAATTCCACATGTAACGTCGGCCCCTTTTCACCCATCTTCAAATGGATTAGCAGAACGTGCAGTTCAGACCTTGAAGGAGGGGATGAGGAAGATGCAAGGGCCCAGCATTGAAACAAAGGTGTCAAGATTCTTGTTTAGCTACAGGATTACTCCTCAAGCTACGACTGGGTTGTCACCTGCAGAAATGTTGATGTCAAGGAGGTTAAGGTCAACCTTGGATCTCATCAGACCAGACCTGAAAATACAACAAAAGCAATGGAATCAAAAATTTAATCATGACACCCGAGCCAAACTCAGAAGTTTCTCACCTGGAGATGATGTCTATACAAGAAACTATGGGTTTGGTCCTAAATGGATTCCAGCTACCATTGATGATTGCTCAGGACCAGTATCTTATACTGTGATCATCGGAAGTGGACAAAGACTAAGGAGACACGTGGATCAGATCCGAGCTCGAATTCCAGTTCCATCCGGAGATCTGGATCAATTCTTAAACGAGCAGGAAAGGACATTTGAGTTGCAGTTGGACAAATCACCTGAGAGCACCAATGCTCTAATTCCTGAGACCACCAGTCCGGGACGCCCTCCTCCTGTGAAGTCTCCACAAAAGGACTTTGTTTCACCATCAAGGGGTGAAGATCTGGTGGCACCAGCTACACCACCTCTGAGACACTCTATTAGAGAGAGACATCCGCCAGACTTTTTTTTAGATCCTAAAGGAGATCATTTTTGAAAAAATTTAAATAAGAAAATAGCATAGCTCAGAAAGGAATTAAATTGGGTTATTAGCTTTAAAGGGAGGGGAATGTAGTAACCTGGTATATTTATGTTTACCAATAGATGACAGTATTGACTCAAGTCGGGGGTTTGCTTCCCGCTATCCGTAGCTATTTCCTATGTCTGCCTATATAACTATGATTTAAGAAAGCTTCAGGTAGCTTACGCCAGGTGCATTAGAGAATGTAATTCTAAGTTACAATTAAATACTAAACTGTACTTAAGTCTCATGAGTCATAACTCTAAGAAGCCTTTAAGGATACTACAGTTACTTAGGTGACTTGTTTTGCCCATTTTAACATTCAATCGAACAGTAACTGAATGCCTCAATGCCTGTCTGCCTGCTTTATATAACAAGCCACAACCATTTTCCTAAACGGGGTGGTGTACCTAAAGAAATTGGCCGGTGAGTATTATAGGAGAGCCTCAACTAGACAGTCTTCATTTCAGTCAGGCCGATTCCAAACAGTGCTAAAGTAAGCTGAGTGGTGGGAAGCAACTTCAAAATGCCTGTGCTGGAGCCTTTCCAAACGTAACAGCCCGGCGTAGAGTGATAAAGCTCAGCGCTTCAGTGAAAATAATTTGAGGGTGTTTTTCATCATGTTGTATTTCAAGTTTTTTTGGTGGAAGAGAAAATGATGCTGTTATCCCTCTACTGGAGCCCTCCTGATGGGGCTGGTTGTAATAGTGTAGACTTATGACTTATGGAGACAGTTAGTGCCCAAACTGATTCACCAGGCAAATAGTCTGTCTGATTCTGCATAATTTATCAATTCATTCAGTCAGTTCTTGGTCTAGTTCCATGTGAGAGCAATGTAGATAGAGCAGAAACAAAAATGTATCTTATTACTGGAAAAAAAACTACTGGGCAAAGATCTTTTCAAAATCACTGTAAAAGAGACCTTTTACTGAACTGAATTGTGTCATTATCCTTGGTAGGACTGGATGTCCTTGGTAGAGGACTGTGATAGGGCTGAAGAGGCTTTGTAAAAGGCTAGAAAGGTATGCCAGACAATGTATTTGTGTCTGTTATAAAATCATTATTCGGGGATGTGTTAAGGCCACAAAAACAGCAGTATATTCCTTGATTAAATGCATCTTTATGGAGATATATTGGGCTTTTGTATTTTTGGTTGTCCTCATATACACTGTTGTCAATGTCAACACAAATACAGTATGGCACTGTTTCCCCCTGCTCACTCTCATCTCTCTCCCCTCTTCCTCCGACTTTCTCAGCCTTTCCCCATAAACACATCCAGTACACAGACACAACAACACAGGCGGACACAGGCACCAGTGTCCTCATGTTCCACTATGTAACACAGGCTTCTTTCATAGGGTGGCCAGGCAAACGGCTCCACCACTGCAGGTGCAGCGCCTGGGTTGGAGCTGAGACGCCTTTCAGTTGGCCTTTTCCATTCTGCCCATTCATGAACATAATTAGACAGGGAGTGACTGGCTGCAGAATGTCGGGTGTTTCTCATCTTCGAGGGTCGGGTGTTCCTCAACCCCTTTCACCCTTCTTTCAGCATGGTGTCATGCAGAAAAAAAATCTTCAACGTTCTGCATTGCAAATATCAACAACTTAGCAAAGCAAGCACAGCGTGCAGGTTTGAGAGAACTTATCTTTTCATTCATATTTGATGAGGCAAAGCCATAGGCAGATCAATAGGAGTCTCGACGTTTCAGCCTTATTCTAAAATAGATTTTTTTTTTTTATTCCTCATCAATCTACACACAATGCCACATATTGACAAAGCAAAAACAGGTTTTAAGAAATTTGAAATAACACTTTTAAATAAGTATTCAGACCCGTTACTCAGTACTTTGTTGAAGCACCTTTGACAGTGATTACAGCCTCAAGTCTTCTTGGGTATGTTGCTACAAGCTTGGCACACGTGTATTTGGGGGGTTTCTGCCATTCTTCTCTGCAGATCCTCTCAAGCTCTGTCAGGTTGGATGGGGAGCGTTGCTGCACAGTTATTTTCAGGTCTCCAGAGATGTTCGATCGGGTTCAAGTCTGGGCTCTGGCTGGGCCACTCAAGGACATTCAGAGACTTGTCCCGAAACCACTCCTGCCTTGTTGTCTTGGCTGTGCGCTTAGGGTCGTTGTCCTGTTTGAAGGTGAACCTTCACCCCAGTCTGAGGTCTTCAGTGCTCTGAAGCAGGTTTTCATCAAGGATCTCTCTTCACTTTGCTCCGTTCATCTATGCCTCGATCCGGACTAGTCTCCCATTCCCTGCCGCTGAAAAACATCCCCACAGCATGATGCTGTCCCTACCATGCTTCACCGTAGGGATGGTGCTATGTTTCCTCCAGCTGTTTCCTCCAGCTCAATCTTGGTTTCATCAGACCAGATAATCTTGTTTCTCATGGTCTGAGGGTCTTTAGGTGACTTTTGTCAAACTCCAAGCGTGCTGTCATGAGCCTTTTACTGAGGAGTGGCTTCCGTCCGGCCACTCTACCATAAAGGCCTAACATAAAGGCCTAATCTTTTCGATTTGGTCCTGCCGTACATGCCTACACGTACACTACGGTCACAAGACGCAGGCCTCCTTACTGTCCCTAGAATTTCTAAACATACAGCTGGAGGCAGGGCTTTCTCCTATAGAGCTCAATTTTTATGGAATGGTCTGCCTATCCATGTGAGAGACGCAGACTCGGTCTCAACCTTTAAGTCTTTATTTTATTGAAGTCCTATGATTGAGTGTAGTCTGGCCCAGGAGTGTGAAGTTGAACGGAAAGGCACTGGAGCAATGAACCACCCTTGCTGTCTCTGCCTGGCCGGTTCCCCTCTCTCCACTGGGATTCTCTGCCTCTAACCCTGTTACAGGGGCTGAGTCACTGGCTTACTGGTGCTCTTCCATGCTGTCCCTAGAAGGGGTGCGTCACTTGAGTGGGTTAAGTCACTGAAGTGATCTACCTGTCCGGGTTGGCGCCCCCTCCCCCTTGGGTTGTGCCGTGGGGGAGATCTTTGTGGGCTATACTCTGCCTTGTCTCAGGATGGTAAGTTGGTGGTTGAAGATATCCCTCCAGTGGTGTGGGGGCTGAGCTTTGGCAAAGTGGGCTCGGTTATATCCTGCCTGTTTGGCCCTGTCCGGGGGTATCGTTGGACTGGGCCACAGTGTCTCCCGACCCCTCCTGTCTCAGCCTCCAGTATTTATGCTGCAGTAGTTTGTGTCGGGGGCTAGGGTCAGTCTATTATATCTGGAGTATTTCTCCTGTCTTATCCGGTGTCCTGTGTGAATTTAAGTATACTCTCTCTAATTCTCTCTTTCTTTCTCTCTCTGAGGACCTGAGCCCTAGGACCATGCCTCAGGACAACCTGGCCTGATGACTCCTTGCTGTCCCCAGTCCACCTGGTCGTGCTGCTGCTCGTTTCAACTGTTCTGCCTACGGCTATGGAACCCTGACCTGTTCACCGGACGTGATACCTGTCCCAGACCTGCTGTTTTCAACTCTCTAGAGACAGCAGGAGCGGTAGAGATACTCTGAATTATCGGCTATGACAAGCCAACTGACAATTACTCCTGAGGTGCTGACCTGTTGCACCCTTGACAAACACTGATTATTATTATTTGACCCTGCTGGTCATCTATGAACATCTTGGCCATGTTCTGTTATAATCTCCACCCGGCACAGCCAGAGGAGGACTGGTCACCCCTCATAGCCTGGTTCCTCTCTAGGTTTCTTCCTAGGTTCTGGTCTTTCTAGGGAGTGTTTCCTAGCCACTGTGCCTCTACACCTGCATTGCTTGCTGTTTGGGGTTTTAGGCTGGGTTTCTGTACAGAACTTTGTGACATCAGCTGATGTAAGAAGGGCTTTATAAATAAATTTGATTGATTGATTGATTGATTGATTGGTGGAGTGCTGCAGAGATGGTTGTCCTTCTGGAAGGGTCTCCCATATCCACAGAAGAACTCTAGAGCTCTGTCAAAGTGACCATCGGGTTCTTGGTTACCTTCTTTTTTACTCTGACAAGCACTGTCAACTGTGGGACCTTAAACAGGTGTGTGCTTTTCCAAATCATGTCCAATCAATTGAATTTACCACAGGTGGACTCCAATCAAGGTGTAGAAACATCTCAAGGATCATCAAGGGAAACAGGATGCACCTGAGCTCAATTTCAAGTCTCATAGCAAAGGGTCTGAATACTTATGTAAATAAGGTATTTCTGTTTTTATTTTTAATACATTTCAAAAATGTTCTAAACCTGTTTTTGCTTAGTCATTATGGGGTATTGTGTGTAGATTGCTGAGGAATTTGTTTTATTTAATCCATTTTAGAATAAGGCTGTAACGTAACAAAATGTGGAAAAAGTCAAGGGGATTGAATACTTTCCGAAGGCACTGTATATTGTTTTGTAGCTGTCTATTTACCACCACAAACCAATGTAGACACTAAGACTGCACTCAACAAGCTGTATAAGCAAAACTAGAAATGCTCAGAGGCGGCGCTCCTAGTGACCGGGAACTTTAATGCAGGAAAACTTAAATCTGTTTTACCTCATTTCTACCAGCAACCAATGAAAAAAAAATATATATAGACCACCTTTACACCACACACAGAGACATGTACAAAGCTCTCCGTTGCCCTCCATTTGGCATATCTTACCATAATTCTGCAAAGCGCTACAGAGGGTAGTGCGTACGGCCCATTACGTCACCGGGGCCAAGTTTCCTGCCATCTAGGACCTCTATACCAGGCAGTGTCAGACGAAGATCTTAAAAATTGCCAAAGAATCCAGCCACTCTAGCAATACACTGTTCTCTCTGCTACCGCACAGCAAACAGTACCGGAGCATCAAGTCTAGGTCCAAAAGGCCCCTCAACATCTTCTTCCCTCAAGCCATAAGATGGGTGAACAGCTAATCAAATGCCTACCCGGACTATTTGCATCGACCCCCCCCCCCCTTTTTTACGCTGCTGCTACTCACGGTTTATTATCTATGCATAGTCACTTTACCCCTACCTACATGTACATATTACAATACACCCGGTACCGGTACACCCTGTGTATATAGCCTCATTATTGTGTTACTTCTTTAAACTTTAGGTTATTTAGTAAATATTTTCTTAACTCTTATTTTTCTTAAAACTGCATTGTTGGTTAAGGGCTTGTCAGTAAGCATTTCACTGTAAGGTCTACCTGTACCTGTTGTATTCGGTGCACGTGACAAATACAATTCCACTTGATTTGATTTGAAAACTGTAGCAGTTCTTTGAGGCTCATCTTCTTCTCTCTGGCCTGTATACTGTATCGACCCGGTCTGTCTGTCTCCTGTCATAACACTCCACCAAACCCAACTTATCACAAGCTTGATCGGAGCGGATCTTTAGGGCAGACCTTCGGCTTCAAAGTGCTATTAGTATATTAGATATTAGTAAACCCCACCGAACGTGCGAGCACGCACACACACACACACACACAGTGAGAATGGCCTTAACATAAAAGCACGCTGAGCCTCACATTGGGTGCAGCATGCTGATCACACTACCCACTCTCCCTGCTATGGCCCAACCTAAATAAAGGATTTGGAATCCCTCACAGAAGAAATCAAAGCAGTCTAAACACTCTAGAGGGCTGTATTATATTTCAGTTTATTAGGACATGCATACACAACCGCCCTCTCTCTCGCAGCACTGTTCCCTCTCTCTCACTAATGTCACATACACCTGGAAAAGTCTATCTTCTCCTTTAACAAACTAGACCTCCCAAATGTCTGCACTTATATCACAGACTCCTGAGTCCTCACTCAGCTTAACTCAATTCCCCCAATAGATCCCTCTGCCTATGCAGGAATCAAATCCACAACTCTGGCTTAACAACCACCATGCTCCAACCAACTGAGCCACCAGAACCACAGATGCACTGTGGCTGGCATATCTGGAGTGGACTCCAGATATGAGTGAGTACATCAACATATGAGCAATATTTAAACAGCCCGCTGTTCCAAAACAGTAAGACACCACACTGACATCCACTCTGTAGTGGGAGAGAGGCAGCAGGGCACAGGGCGGGCTCCCCCAGGGGGTTAGGGTTAGCATTTCAGTGTCGGCCTCTGACAGCTAGCCTGCAGCAGACAGAGCCAGAGTAGAGAGAAAGAGGCAAGCAGGCAGTGTGTTTGGGGGACTGTGACCTTGGCTACTTGTTTGATGTAGCAGGGTGTGATGGGAGGGGGGAAAAGCTAGGTCCCCAGGCATGTCAGTAGCAGCCCTGTTTTCCTGTGAAATGAGTCTCATGCTGGACCAGTGACAGGCTCAACTGGCTTTGGTTTGGGTTTATATGGATTTTAGGGGTGAGACGCGGGAACGACGTCTGTTTATTTATCCCGGTTCACCTTCGGTGGCTTGTGTAATATGTAGGTTTGGGGAGAGGCACCACAGCTTAAACGCTAGATCAAGTACACACACACGCATGCAATGTTCTTCCTTTATTGCTATTAACACTACATATTGCATTTCAGACTAAACCCTCTCCCTAATACAGTGATCAAATCATATGTGTTTGGTCACATACACGTATTTAGCAGATGTTTTTGCGGGTGTAGCGAAATACTTGTGTTCCTAGCTCCAACAGTGCAGTAGTATGTAACAATTCACAGCAATACACACGGCAAGCGGTACCAGAGCGCCAAGTCTAGGTCCAAGAGGCTTCTAAACATCTTCTACCCCCAAGCCATAAGACTCCTGACCATCTAATCAAATGTGACACTTCAATGACGTGCACAACAATATCTAATATCAGTCTGTTGCCAATTTGACTAAAGTTGCATGTGGCGTTACAGCCAGTACCCAAAACAATCACTTAGTTAAACTTAATTGATTAAGTGACAGTAAGAATTGATTTTGGGGCCTTGAGGGAGGGCCAGCCTCTTAATGTGGTTAATGTTAATAAGAACCTCTTGGTGCTTATCCTCAGGCTAAGGGATTCTCATAAGCCTATGCCTCTAGCGCTTTTTCCTTTCTCGCTCTCCTCTCTCTCAGTCATTTTCTAATTCACATCAGTGTGGAGTTGGCTGAGAACCCGGTATAATAGCATATCCCTGAAGTGTTTTACATAAGGCCCTCACCTCTGCAGCCCCACACACAGAATAAATAGCACGGGAGCAGCAATCGCTGACTTTCATCTCAGGATAATGATCCAGCTGTGTGCGGAATCTGTTGATAGACCTGAATCATTCGACACAGTGCATGCTCCACCCCAGTCATCATCACCACCGACCTCACAGTATCACAGACTCAAACAAAGACCTGAAGCTGTTTGCATGCTGTGATTGCAGCCGTCTCATTCACTTGGTCTTTGGGTTGTGCTTAATAAATCACTGTCATTGTAAGTTAGCCCAGCAGTCCAACACAGAGAGGGACTGTATCCGTGCTGCAAATTGGATATTGAAGCAACGCCTGTGTGCATAGCGTTGCCTGAAACAAAGAGACATCGTTGTCCATTTAGAGCCAACTCTGTTCAATTTGCGCAGGGTCAAGAAAAGGCAGTTCATGTTCGCCTGACTTGATACAACGTGAGTTTGTGGAAGTTTTTAACCGACTCAAGTCTGTCATAATCTCCAAAACGTCAGGCAACCGTGATAAGCTCCACTGTGATAGTCTGAGAAAAGTGCTGAGGCATTTCACTGGGGAAGAACATAACCTTGGTCAAAATAATGAGTACGAGCACCATAAAGAGTAAACGAAGGTGTGTAGGAGTACCACACTGTGATACCATCAGTCTTCATATTGAGTGAGTGGTAGCAGAGAGCCGAGGCACTTAAAAGCCAATCATGGGTGTAAAAATGCCACACTCAGGCAAGCTGATCATGCGAGAAATGTGTTAATTATCAAGGTGCCCAGCTCATCATTTTTTGACGGTGAACGCTACTCTATCTAAATAGTCACTTAATAACGGTTTCTGATTGTCTGTGAAAAAGCACTGGAAGTGTGAAAGTTGGTGGGTGATAGAATGTGCACAAACTGAGCATGTCTGCAAGTGTGTATCGAATCAATGTGTATTGTTGCTTGCTTGCCTAGTGTGTGTGTGTGGGTGTGTGTGTGGGTGTCCCCATCTCATCCATTTCCATTTTGCTAGAGGCAGGTTGGGGAGGATGAGAGTTTTTACCCCTAGTATCCCTCTCTGCCTGTGAAAGACCATTTGGACAGGCTGGCTGACTGAGCAACAGCACCAGAGAGAGGCCATTTGGACAGAGCAGCTGACCTAAACATGGGGAGTCAGCACAACTCCATCCCATGCTCCACTGACTAAGTCTCCAACTGCACAGGCTGCATTTAAAGACGCAGAGCCTCAATTCCCTTCTCAGATGGAGGAGCTTATTCCAATCCTTTTGATAAATTACAGCAACATGTTGCATTGGCACTCGAGTGATCAGGTAGTTTACACCATAAGCATACAAAAGTACAATCAAATGTTGAAACTTTATGTTCAGATTGTTGTAGTAAAGCTTTCTCTCTAGCTCTGCTTCACCACTGTGTTAAAGGGATAGTTCAGGATTTTGTGTGAAGCCCCTTTATGTACTTACCCAGAGTCAGATGAACTTGTGGTACCATTTTTATGTTTCTGCGTCCAGTATGAAGGAATTTGGAGGTAGTTTTGCGAGACAGCGTTAACTAGCTTAGCGCAAAGACATGCTAGCTTTTCCCGAAGACATCCAGTCTTTGCGCTAACATAGCGTTAACACTAGTTAGCAGTGGACGCGGAGACATAAAAATGGTACCATAAGTTCATCTGACTCTGGGGAAGCGGATAAAGGGCTTCATTGCCAAAATCCCGAACTATCCCGTTAATTAAAGTGTGGGCGGAATCCTGTGTTTGGGGTAAGAGGTCAAACTCCAGCTGACATGCTAGAAACATGATTGGCAGGGGCCTGCAGTCATGGGAACCGAGTGACACACAGGGTTAGAGAGATGACAGACACGGCAGCTTTCCCATGAAGTCATACTGAGTACACCGACCATGTCACTCACAAACAACGACAATTAGGTCTACTATATACACTCCCCTACGTATTTATTTAGAATTTGGCTCTATACTTTGGCTCTATACTCCAGCATTTTGTTTCATGAGGTGGCAGTACAAAATGTCACCTTTTATTTGAGGATATTTTCATACATACAGTATCTTTTTTACCATTTAGAAATGAAAGCAATTTAAGTATGTAGTCCTTCCATTTGAAGGTGTCACAAGTATATGGACAATTTCACTTATCGTGTATTACACTTAGTCAAACGTCTAGTATTTGGTCCCATATTCCTAGCACGTAATGACAACATCAAGCTTGTGACTCGACCAACTTGTTGGATGGATTTGCAGTTTGTTTTGGTTGTGCTTCAGATGATGCTATGCCCAATAGAAATTAATGGCAAATAATGTATTGTGTCATTTTGGAGTCACTTTTATTGTAAATAAGAATAGAATATGTTTCTGAAGACTTCTACATTAACGTGAATGCTGCCATGATTAAGAAAAATCCTGAAAGAATCGTGAATAATGATGAGTGAGAAAGTAGCAGATGCATAAATATCATACAACCAAGAAAATCCTAACCTCTCCAGTTGGTGGTAATGGTGATAGGTTAGCATGTTATGGGGCATGACCTTTCTGCATCTATAACTTTCTCACTCATCATTATTCTCAATTAATTCATGGTTATCTGTAAAGATGGTGGCATCCACATTAAAGGGATACTTCAGGATGTTGGCAATGAAGCCCTTTGTCTCCTACACCAGAGTCAGATGAACTCGTGGATACCATTGTTAATGTTTCTGCGTCCAGTCTAAATCACGTTAGAGGTAGTTGGGCCAGCCAAGGCTAACTAGAAGAGTTCAGAAACATATTCTATTCTTATTAACAATAAAAGAGTGGCTCCAATATGACACAATACATTATTTACCATTCATTTCTATTGGGCACAACATAATCCCGAAACACAACCAAAACAACTGCAAATGCATCCATCATGTTTATAGTCACAAGCTTGTGGTAGTCATTGCATGCTCTGAATATGGGCCCAAATATTAAAATGTTGATTCAATTGAATACACTATATGACACATTCAAATGGGGGGACTAGATACACTATCCAGTCGCAAGAAAAAGTATTTGAAGCCTTTGGAATTACTTGGATTTCTGCATAAATTGGTCATCAAATTTGATTTGATCTTCATCTAATTCACAACAACAGACAAACACAGTCTGCTTAAGCTAATAACACACAAATTATTGTATTGTTCTTGTCTATATTGAATACATCATTTAAACATTCACAGGGTAGGTTGGAAAAAGTATGCGAACCCCTTGGCTAATGACTTCTCCAAAAGCTAATTGGAGTCAGGAGTCAGCTAACCTGGAGTCCAATCAATGAGACGAGATTGTAGATGTTGGTTAGAGCTGCCTTTCCCTATAAACAAAATTTGAGTTTGCTATTCACCAGAAGCATTGCCTGATGTGAACCATGCCCCGAACAAAAGAGATCTCAGAAGACCTAAGATTAAAAATTGTTGACTTACATAAAGCTGGAAAGGGTTGCAAAAGTATCTCTAAAAGCCTTGATGTTCATCAGTACACGGTAAGACAAATTGTCTATAAATGGAGAAAGTTCAGAACTGTTGCTACTCGCAGGAGTGGCCGTCTTGCAAAGATGACTGCAAGAGCACAGCGCAGAATGCTCAATGAGGTTAAGAAGAATCCTAGAGTGTCAGCTAAAGACTAACAGAAATCTCTGGAACAGGCTAACATCTCTGTTGACGAGTCTACGATACGTAAAACACTAAACAAGAATGGTGTTCATGGGAGGACACCACGGAAGAAGCCACTGCTGTCCAAAAAAAACATTGCTGCACGTCTGAAGTTTGCAAAAGTGCACCTGGATGTTCCACAGCGCTACTGGCAAAATGTTCTGTGGACAGATGAAACTACAGTTTAGTTGTTTGGAAGGAACACACAACAATATGTGTGGACCAAAAAATGGCATAGCACACCAACATTAAAACCTCATCCCAACTGTAAAGTATGGTGGAGAGAGCGTCATGGTTTGGAGATGCTTTGCTGCCTCAGCGCCTGGACAGCTTGCTATCATCGACACAAAAATGTATTCCCAAGTTTATCAAGACATTTTGCAGGAGGCTATCTGTCCGCCAATTGAAGCTCAACAGAAGTTGGGTGATGCAACAGGACAACGACCCAAAACACAGAAGTAAATCAACAACAGAAGAAAATACGCTTCAACAAAAGAAAATATGCCTTCTGGAGTGGCCAAAGGAGGGTCAACCCGTTATTATATCCAAGGGTTCACATACTTTTCCCACCCTGCACTGTGAATGTCTACACGGTGTGTTCAATAAAGACATAAACTTATAATTGTTAGTGTGTTATTAGTTTAATCAGACTGTATTTGTCTTTTGAAGTGAATTAGATGAAGATCAGATCACATTTTAAGACCAATTTATCCAGAAATCCAGGTATTTCCAATGGGTTCACATACTTTTTCTTGCCACTGTATATACACACATTCACTTACAGTGTTTTCAATTTAGTCAAAAGTTTAGTATTTGGGTCCATACTCATAGCATGCAATGACTACATCAAGCCTCTGACTAAAACTCGTTGGATGCATTTGCAGTTGTTTTGGTTGTGTTCCGGATGATGTTGTGCCCAATAGAAATGAATGGTAAATAAGGTATTGTGACATATTGGAGTTACTTTTTTTGTTAATAAAGAATAGAATATGTGCAGTACCAGTCAAAAGTTTGGACACACCGACACATCCCTGGGTCGCGAGCGACTGGAACGAGCTGCAACAAACACTCAATCTTTTCATTCAAAGACTCAATCAAATCAAATTGTATTAGTCACATGCGCCGGATACAACAGGTGTAGACCTTACAGTGAAATGCTTACCTGCGAGCCTCTAATCAACAATGCAATTTAAAAAAATTGCAAAAATGCAAATAAGAAATAAAAGTAACAAGTAATTAAAGAGCAGCAGTAAAATAACAATAGCGAGACAATATACAGGGGGGTACCGGTACAGAGTCAATGTGTGGGAGCACCGGTTAGTTGAGGTAATATGCACATGTAGGTAGAGTTATTCATTAAAGTGACTATGCATAGATGATAACAACAGAGAGCAGCAGTGTAAAAGAGGGGGGGGGGGCAATGCGTTATAGTCTGGGTGGCCACTAAGGAACTTGAAGCTCTCAACCTTGCCAGTTGGTCAGCGCATGCAGCGAAGTACACGTCCTGGTAATCCGTCTGGCCCTGCGGCCTTGTGAATGTTGACCTGTTTAAAAGTCTTACTCACATCGGCTGCGTAGACCGTGATCACAAAGTCTTCCGGAACAGCTGGTCCGCTCATGCATGTTTCAGTGTTATTTGCCTCGTGTCACTGGGCAGCTCTCGGCTGCGCTTCCCTTTGTAGTCTGTAATGGCTTGCAAGCCCTGCCACATCCGATGAGAGTCAGAGCCGATGTAGTACGATTCGATCTTTGTCCTGTATTGACGCTTTGCCTGTTTGATGGTTTGTCAGAGGGCATAGCGGGATTTCTTATAAGCTTCCGGGTTAGAGTCCTGCTCCTTGAAAGTGGCAGGTCTAGCCTTTAGGTCAGTGTGGATGTTGCCTGTAATCCATGGCTTCCGGTTGGGGTATGTACGTACAGTCACTGTGGAGACT
The DNA here is from genome assembly GCF_029448725.1 of Salvelinus fontinalis. Classification (NCBI taxonomy): domain Eukaryota; kingdom Metazoa; phylum Chordata; class Actinopteri; order Salmoniformes; family Salmonidae; genus Salvelinus; species Salvelinus fontinalis. Next base: position 47,624,779 of record NC_074678.1, on the reverse strand, counting down.
ATGTCATCGATGCACTTATTGATGAAGCCAATGACTGATGTGGTGTACTCCTCAATGCCATCAGAGGAATCCCAGAACATATTCCAGCCTGTGCTAGCAAAACAGTCCTGTTGCTTAGCATCTGCTTTATCTGACCACTTTTTTATTGATCGAGTCGCTGGTGCTTCCTGCTTGAATTTTTGCTTGTAAGCAGGAACCAGGAAGATAGAATTATGGTCAGATTTGCCAAATGGAGGGTGAGGGAAAGATTTGTATGCGTCTCTGTGAGTAAAGGTGGCCAAGAGTTTTTTCCCCCTCTGGTTTCATGTTTAACATGCTGATAGAAATTTGGTAAAACTGATTTAAGTTTGCCTGCATTAAAATCCCCGGGCTACTAGGAGCGCCGCCTCTGGGAGAGCGTTTTCTTGTTTGCTTATGGCGGAATACTGCTCATTCAGTGTGGTCTTAGTGCCAGCATCAGTCTGTGGTGGTATGTAGACAGCTACGAAAAATACAGATGAAAACACTCTAGGTAGATAGTGTAGTCTACAGCTTATCATGAGATACTCTACCTCAGGCGAGCAAAACCTTGAGACTTCCTTAGATATTGTGCACCAGCTGTTATTTACAAAAATTGAGCACACAGCCAAGCAATGTCCATAGACAAACATCGGCAGTAGAATGGCCTTACTGAAGAGCTCAGTGACTTTCAACATGGCACCATCATAAGATGCCACCTTTCCAACAAGTCAGTTCATAAAATTTCTGCACTACTAGAGCTGCCCTGGTCAACTGGAAGTGCTGTTTTTGTGAAGTGGAAACGTCTAGGAGCAACAACAGCTCAGCCGCGAAGTGGTAGGCCACACAAGCTCACAGAACGGAACCTCCATCTGTCCTCGGTTGCAACACTCACTACCAATTTCCAAACTGCCTCTGGAAGCAACGTCAGCACAAGAACTGTTCGTCTGGAGCTTCATGAAATGGCTCTCCATGGCCGTGCAGCCGCGCACAAGCCTAAGATCACCATGCGCAATGCCAAGCGTTGGCTGGTGTTGTGTAAAGCTCGCCGCCATTGGACTCTGGAGCAGTGGAAACACGTTCTCTGGAGTAATGAATCAGGCTTCACCATATGGCAGTCCGGCGTACAAACCTGGGTTTGGCGGATGCCAGGAGAACGCTACCTGCCCGAATGCATAGTGCTAACTGTAACGTTTGGTGGAGGAGGAATAATGGTCTGGGGATGTTTTTCATGGTTCGGCCTAGGCCCGTTAGTTCCAGTGAAGGGAAATCTTAATGCTACAGCATACAATGACATTCTAAACGATTCTGTGCTTCCAACTTCAAATCAAATGTTATTTGTCACATGCGCCGAATACAACAGGTGAAATGCTTACTTACAAGCCCTAACAACAATGCAGTTTCAAAAATGTATTAAAAAAATAAGAATAAGAAATTAAAGTAACAAATAATTAAAGACCAGCAGTAAAATAACAATAGCAAGGCTATATACAGAGGGTACCGGTGGCAACAGTTTGGGGAAGGACCTTTCCTGTTTCAGCATGACAAAACCCCCGTGCACAAAGCGAGGTCCATACAGAAATGGTTAGTCGAGATCGGTGTGGAAGAACGTGACTGGCTTGCACAGATCCTTGAACTCAACCTCATCGAACACCTTTGGGATGAATTAGGACACCGACTGTGAGCCAGGCCTAATCGCCCAACATCAGTGCCCGACCTCACTAATGCTCTTGTGGCTGAATGGAAGCATATCCCTGCAGAAATGTCTATAACATCTATTTAAAATCCTTCCCATAAGAGTGGAGGCTGTTATAACAGCAAAGTGGGCACCAACTCCATATTAATGCCCATGATTTTGGAATGAGATTTTTGACGAGCAGGTGTCCACATACTTTGGTCATGTAGAGTACATGAAGTGCATTCATTTCTAAATGGGAAAACAGATAGCTATGCATGAAAACATTTGATCTCAAATCCAAAAGGCTGGAGTATAGAGCCAAATAAAAAAAATTGCTTCACTGTCCAAATAAATACGAGGGAAGTGTAGACTACCTTTGCCTGTTGTCTCAAAGACTACATTGTCGATAAGATACTGTATGTGTTCAGATAAGCTGCTTGGACTGGGCTGGCTCACACACTGGTCTTGTGACTCATTCACCTATTTTATGGATGACCCAATGATAATGACTGACCATGCACAGTAATGATTGATTATAATGAGGGTCAAGCCATCCTCTAATAATGACTGTAAAATCACTACTTATAAGATGTTGTGACATGTACTTTCTGTAATAACAACAGACATGAGTAAAATAGCCTTCAGTGTATTGACTATTACTCTGTAATTACATAAGCCACAGCTAGAGCTTACATATCTCTGCCTGCAATACTGTAGCAGTGCTCCTTTGTCTAATAATCTGCGGTAAACTGTGTTATTACCGTATTACTGCTCATAAAAGCTGTCATTTCACACTTGAAATACTGTAGTTATGTGGCTTCTATGGCATCTGGCACGAGCCCAGGATTATATCGTTTTCATAAACAACCTAACAAAGGGGACCAGCTAATGGACAGTAAATCTGCCCAGAGATTGAATATCCATATGCCAACCATTCAGAAAACTGTCACTTAGGGACAAAGGGAAACATATATTGTATTTACACTGTTTGCCTATTTGCCAAATAACAATGGACATTGTTTATGAGCATTGTTTATCTTGGCTTTCAGAAGCAATTCACTTGTTTTCTTAATGAAAGCAATACATTTAAGTCATATATTGTCAATCGTTGAACAGGAAAATGGAAAGTTTCAATAATCATTTGAATTTAACTAGAGTATGTGTTTAAAACTGTAACAATAACCTTTGTACCAATATGTTTGTGTACACTGCACGCCAAGTGTTAATCCCCAAGAGGGTGCACTGTGTTCTGTGATCAACAAAAGCAGAGTTCCATAGCAAACTATAATAGAAAGTTTCACTTGTGTCATATTTCATGACTGGAGTGAATTAAACAATATCATGGCATTATTATATCCAGTAGGCCTACTTTCGAAATTAAAATATTTATTTTTTTGTAGCCTTCACTCATGGTTAATTCGGCATCCAGTTTTGTAACAAAGTATCGCTTTATATGAGCGTTACATTTGCATAATATTGTATTGTATCTTGCTTCAATGTTACATTAGAAAATCTGTGCTAGCGCCAGAAGCGAGCCAATAACACAAGTCAGAATAGCGTTCGAAGCGTACTGTTGTCGGCTATCCTTTGTCATGTCTTGAAGAAAGAACGGTTTCCGACATTAAACAAAGACGAATGTGGCGACTCACCATAGTATGAAGGAGGAATGTCCGTCTTCCTAGCCATTGCACCTCAGACAGGAGATTCTGCAGATATCATATGAGGATGTGAATAGTGTTTTAATGGCCCAGTCTACGTAAATACAGTAGCCTACCTCGAGCCCTTGGTATGAGCTGTCTCCGCCACGCAGCTGAGCGAGCCGTGTTTACAGCACGAGAGAGCGTCATCAACCGTGTGATAAAACACTCTTAAAGGAGACGCATACAGAGACTGGCACCAAGGTAGGCACACTGATGGCAAATAAAAATGTTATACATGAATCTCGATATAACCCTGATTCACACTTGACACAGTCACCATAATCTATATTGTGAATGTATTAGTAAAATTGGAAAGCAAATGTATCAATCAAATTTATTTATAAAGCCCTTCTTCATCAGCTGATATCTCAAAGTGCTGTACAGAAACCCAGCCTAAAACCCCAAACAGCAAGCAATGCAGGTGTAGAAACACGGTGGCTAGGAAACACTCCCTAGAAAGGCCGGGACCTAGGAAGAAACCTAGAGAGGAACCAGACTATGAGGGGTGGCCAGTCCTCTTCTGGCTGTGCCGGGTGGAGATTATAACAGAACATGGCCAAGATGTTCAAATGTTCATAGATGACCAGCAGGGCCAAATAATAATAATGACTGTGGTTGTAGAGGGTGCAACATGTCAGCACCTCAGGAGCAAATGTCAGTTGGCTTTTCTTTTGAGTGAGTGATACGAGAACACTTTCAAAAATATAATTTCTTTGATGAAATCTATAGCTAGCTATAGGTTGACTGATATAGTAGGTCCATATCCAGTCAGCTCTATTGCTAATATCCACCAGAAGTTAGAATGGATTGATAGCATATAACCTAATTCTGTGGCCTATACTTAGAGCTTTCTCTCGGACAACTTTCACTATTTCACTGTGCAGCATCCCTTGACTTTGACATGGACCCTTTGTGGAGATTCACTGTCCTCTGCAGGGATTCTTGTGGCAGCACAGATCCCATCTCTGCCTGCCAGTATTTGGGAGAAATGTCATGTTAGGGTCAAGGCAAAGCAATGGCTATAAGTGTTAAGCTCAAGTAAAGTATCCAATTAACATTACTAGTCTTGAATGACACAAAGTCTGTACCCCTAACCAGTTAAGAGTGGTTTGAGAAAGTCCTCACATAGAGCTCCTTTAAGCATGTGACATCCAGTGGAGAAAAGTGGTGTTGAGCTGAGAGTGTCCATCGCAGTGTGACAAGTTAATTATCGAGTGACTCTTACCATTGCTCAAATTCTTTGGGAACGTCACACACACACACACACACACACACACGCACGCACGCACGCACGCACGCACGCACGCACGCTCGCACGCTCGCACGCACGCACGCACGCACGCACACACACACACACACACACACACACACACACACACACACACACACACACACACACACACACAGAATCACTGTCCTCTGCAGGGCTTCTTGTGGCAGCACAGATCCCATCTCTGCCTGACAGTATTTGGGAGAAATGTCATGTTAAGGTCAAGGCAAAGCAATGGCTATAAGTGTTAAGCTCAAGCAAAGTATCCAATTAACATTACTAGTCTTGAATGACACAAAGTCTGTACCCCTAACCAGTTAAGAGTGGTTTGAGATAGTCCTCACATAGAGCTCCTTCAAGCATGTGACATCCAGTGGAGAAAAGTGGTGTTGAGCTGAGAGTGTCCATCGCAGTGTGACAAGTTAATTATCGAGTGACTCTTACCATTGCTCAAATTCTTTGGGAACGTCACACACACACACACACACACACACACACACACACACACACACACACACACACACACACACACACACACACACACACACACACACACACACACACACACACACACACACACACACACACACACACACACACACACACACACACAAAAACAGTAGATGAGCATGACCAGGAAGTGGCAGCAGAGGGTAGAAAAAGCCATAAACATACTGTAGGTTTGGTACTGGCAGGATGTAATGTGCATATCTGCCTATTTGTACTGAATATTTATGTTTTATGTACTTTAACATGAAATACAACTTCTTTATCATTATTTTACAACCCATACCCTGTGTTCAAATAAGGGAATCTGTTTTAAAGGGATGGTTTATCCAAATTACAAGATTACATATTGTTTTCCTTACCCTGTAAGCAGTCTATGGACAAGGTATGACAGCAATCCATGTTTTGGTTTAATTTCCCTGGCAATGTTCCCACATGCTAACGTTTTAGCATTTGTGTCACAAATCCCATTAAAGCGCATCATGTTCAAATCATGTATGAGTCAGTTTGTTGAGCTTCACAATAAATTTGAGACACTTTCGAATGATTTGGATATTAGCGAAAAATGCTAACATCGGTATGATAACTTGAATGGGATTTGTGCCACAAATGCTCAAATGTGCCATGGAAACAAAACCAAAGCATGGATTGCTGTTATACCTTGACCAAAGACTGCTTCTGTCTCTCTCTAATGCTGCCGTCGATGAAACCCATTTAAAGTACTAAAGTTTCAGAAAAGCAATCAATAAAAAGAGATTTATTTCCCCCAGGCAGATTATATGGTGATTTACTGACTTGCTGCACTGAAACGAGGAGTTATTTTTTTCTGCTCTGAAGAAACGTTCATCTACATCCTGATTAGTCCTGGATATCAGAATGCATTCAATGGAGTTGAAGATATTCAATTCCCTCCGAAAATACATCTCTGCTACTATCAGTGGTGACTCGTCATTCAGGGCAGGTGTTTTGAGCACCACCTGTTTAGTTTAAAAAAAATGTATATGTATAAATATAGAGTACCAGTCAAACGTTTGGACATACCTACTCATTCAAGGGTTTTTGTACATTTGAACTATTTTCCACATTGTAGAATAATAGTGAAGACATCAAAACTATGAAATAACACATATGGAATCATGTAGTAAATGTCAGGTTTTGGCCAGGACTGTTCAGGTTTTGGTCACTAGATGTCCCCATTGCATATTTTTTGTACATTTTGTTTTTCCTTGCTCTAATTATTGTTTGCACCTGTGTGTCGTTCCCTTGTTAGTATTTAAACCCTGTGTGTTCCTCAGTTCCTTGCTCAGTGTTTGTATGTTAGCACCCAGCCCCAGCCTTGTTCTGAACATACGATTCTCTTATTGGATTTTCCAGAGGTTCTCTGGTTTAGTTCTTGTGTATTTTTGAGTAGTCTTTTGAGGTTTGTTTTTCCCTGCTGTTTTTACCACTTTGTGGAGTTTCTTTGTATTTTGGAGGATATCCATTTTGTGCTTCTTGGCTTTATGTTTGGACATTGTGGATTTAGATTCTTTGCCTGAAGATTTTGTTCTTTAATTAAACCACCATCTCTAGTACTGCTGTGTCTGCCTCATCTTCTGGGTTCTGACGATTATTAGTGACTGTTTCTCGCACCGGGTCCTGACAGTAAACAAAAAAGTGTTAAACAAATCAAAGTATATTGTACATTTTAGATTCTTCAAAGTAGCCACCCTTTGCCTTGATGACAGCTTTGCACAGTCTTGGCATTCTCTCAACCAGCTTCATAAGGTAGTCACCTGGAATCACTTTTTCTCGCCCTCCTGGTTTTTGACCCTTGCCTGTCCTGCCTGACCACTCTGCCTGCCCCTGACCCTGCTTGCCGACCTGTACCTTTGCCCCCCTCTGGATTGTTGACCTCTGCCTCCCCTGAGCCTGCCTGCCGTCCGGTACCGTTGCCCCACCTCTGGTTTACTGACCCCTGCCTGCCTTTTACATTTTACATTTTAGTCATTTAGCAGACGCTCTTATCCAGAGCGACTTACAGTAGAGTGCATACATTTCATTACATTTTACATGCCTTGACCTGTCTATTGCCTGCCCCTGTTGGAATATTAAACCATTGTCAATTCGACGTGTCTGCATCTGGGTCTTACCTCGATTCCTGATACACTCCACTGAATAGCAGGCTAGTGATTGCTTTGCAATGCCTGCAGTTAACGTTAGCCACTATCACTGATTCCTTCCAAACCACTCATTGTTGAATTTGAGATTTCCAACTTGTTGTGTAATATTTATGTCCAACGGCCAATGAGCACCGATACATTTTATCTATAATTTCTCTTCATTATTTCTCTTCATATGACAAGGATTAAAAAGGATTTGCCAGTAGATTGTAGACTTTATTCAAGATGACTACCAGCTAAGATTTTGAAAGTATGATGTTGACATGATCAGTCCAATCAAAGCTACTGTACATATAATGTGATTTGACGTCATTTTATCTCTGGTCAATGACCTTGAGCCTTCTTGGATGGACACATCTAGTGTAACTCTATGACAGCACCCAAAGGGTTAGAATCTTCTAGTTCTCCCCTTAGACTTGGTGGTGACGTAGTGTCCTCATGAGTGACAGAACACTGAGCCAATCACGGCGCAACACTCCGTATTTTCTGCTGGCCCACTACCACAGAAAGCACTGAGCTAGGTTGAATTATCTGCATTTTAGAGCTGCCTTACTCAAGAAATCCAAAAAAATACCATGTTTGTATGCGGCTTTGACTCAATTATATATACAGTTGAAGTCGGAAGTTTACATACACTTAGGTTGGAGTCATTAAAACACTCCACAAATTTCTTGTTAACAAGCTATAGTTTTGGCAAGTCGGTTAGGACATCTACTTTGTGATTGACACAAGTAATGTTTCCAACAATTGTTTACAGACAGATTAGAGGAGAGGGACGGAAACTATACTGTTACATATGTAAACTTCTGACCCATTGGGAATGTGATGAAAGAAATAAAAGCTGAAATAAATCACTTTACTATTATTCTGACATTTCACATTCTTAAAATAAAGTGGTGATCCTAACTGACCTAAGACAGGGAATTTTAACTAGGATTAAATGTCAGGAATTTAATCCCCCCCCCCAAAACAAAAAAAATATGGGGATCAAATAACAGGTCGCCACTGAGTTGTTATCTAGCAGGCTCCATACACCTGTTCAAATCAAGGTTCTCTGATGCCATCTCACCCTTTAAATAAAATTCTAGGAGCACTAGGTTTCACTACAGAAAATAAAGGGATATTCCACATAAATAAACAGTTTTCATACAATTTCTATACCACAATAAATAAACCAATTTTTTTTTTTTTTTTTTTTCACCTTTATTTAACCAGGTAGACTAGTTGAGAACAAGTTCTCATTTACAACGGCGACCTGGCCAAGATAAAGCATAGCAGTGTGAACAGACAACAACACAGAGTTACACATGGAGTAAACAATAAACAAGTCAATAACACAGTAGGAAAAAAAATAAAAAAATCTCATCAATACATCTTCTTTCACATGCAAAATCGCTCTAACACACCACCCCCATTATTGTGACAGCAATGAAGCTAAAATATAACAATTTCAGTACAGTCCAAAGAAAATGACTATACAATGCACAATACTTGGGTCCTTGAGTGAGTCTTCATGTGTGCATGTTAACCAACTTCATATAGCCAACCAGAAGAAAGGCACACGGACACCCACACTTCAGGTTGACTTGGTTTTTATCTGCAGTAAAAGACATCAAACTAATGACAGGCATTGAAAAGACGGTTACAGCCACACGTTCACTGATCTCAGAATATCTCTCTCAGACTCAATCCACAAAGTGATCGTATAGTCTGTATTATTTAAATAAAAATATATAACAAAAATACAGAAAAGCATACCTGCAGTAAAATATTTAAACAGTGATAACAGGCATTGACAGGACGGTCACAGCCACACCTTCACTCGTTAGGTAGGACACAATATATATTTTAGATAGGAGCAACAGTAATGATACATGCCCTCAATGTGAAGTGATATTAATCCATAAATACCGAGCACAACCCTTTTTGTAAAAACCTTTTAAGGTAGTAAGAAAATAAACATTCACTTAATATTTCAATAAAGAAGTCTTGAATTACGAATAAATCACCTGCTAGCAATAGCTAGCGTGACATTACAGTGCACTGACTAACGGTGTCACGCCCTGACCTTAAAGATCCTTATTATTCTCTATGTTTGGTTAGGTCAAGGTGTGACTCGGGTGGGAAAATCTATGTTTTTGTGTTTTTGGCTGAGTATGGTTCCCAATCAGAGGCAGCTGTCTATCGTTGTCTCTGATTGGGGATCATATATAAGTTGTCATTTTCCTTTTGGGTTTTGTGGGATCCTGTTTTCTGTATAGTTTATTTTGCATTTGGTGTCATCAATAAAGAGAACGATGTACACCTACCACGCTGCACCTTGGTCCGGTCATTCCACAAACGAGAGCCGTAACAGAAGAACCCACCAAAAACGGACCAAGCAGCGTGGCCAGGATGAGTGGACATGGGAGGAGATCATGAATGGAGAAGGACCCTGGACGCGGGTAGAAGAGTATCGCCGTTCAAGGGAGCAGATGGAGCCAGCGAAAGCAGAACGGCGACGATACGAGCAATTAGAGCAACGGAGCAAGCACGAGAGGCGCCCCCCCCCCCCCCCCCCCCAAAAAAAACATTTGGGGGCACACGGGGAAATTGGCGGAGTCAGGTTTAAGACCTGAGCCAACTCCCCGTGCTTACCGTGGGAGAGTGTGACTGGTCAGGCACCGTGTTATCCGGTGATGCGCACGGTGTCTCCAGTGCGCACTCACAGCTCAGCGGTCCTGGTCTCCAGGGCGTCTCCTCGGTCCAAGATATCCTGCGGCAGCTCTACGCACGGTATCCCCAGTTCGCCAGCACCACCCAGTGCGGCCTGTGCCAACTCCCCGCACTTGCCGTGCTACAGGGGGGATTCAGCCAGGATGCATTGTGCCAGCTCTGCGCTCCAGACCTCCGGTGCGCCTCCACGGTCCAGTGTGTCTTGTGCCAGCTCTCCACACTCACTGAGCTAAAGTGGGTATCCAGCCAGGATGTGTTGTGGCAGCTCTACGTACCAGGCTTCCAGTACGTCTCCTCAGTCCGGTGAGACCTGTTCCGGCTCCACGTACGAAGCCTCCTGTGATGATCCGTGGCACGAAGCCTCCAGTGATGATCCGTGGCACGAAGCCTCCAGTGATGATCCGTAGCACGAAGCCTCCAGTGATGATCCGTGGCCCGAAGCCTCATGTGATGATCCGTGGCCCGAAGCCTCCAGTGATGATCCGTGGCCCGAAGCCTCCAGTGATGATCCGTGGCACGAAGCCTCCAGTGATGATCCGTGGCACGAAGCCTGCAGTGACGATCCAGGGAAAAGTGCCTCCAGCGACGGTCCCCGGTCCGGAACCTCCAGCAAAGTTCCGGAGCCTCCAGCGAAGGTCCGGAGCCTCCAGCGATGGTCCGGTGGTCCGGAGCCTTCAGCTAGGGTTCCCGGTCCGGAGCCCCTGGCGACGATCTACGGTCCGGAGGTGCCGGCGATGATCCCTGCACCAGATGCGTCACCGAAGTGGGGGGAACCTCAAGCGGAGCGGGGTCGGCGTCCCGCACCGGAGCCTCCACCGAGAGTAGATGCCCACCCGGACCCTACCCTATAGGTTCAGGTTTGCGGCCGGAGTCCGCACCTTTGGGGGGGGGGGCTACTGTCACGCCCTGACCTTAGAGATCCTTATTCTCTATATTTGGTTAGGTCAGGGCGTGACTCGGGTGGGAAAATCTGTTTTCTATTTCTTTGTGTTTTGGCTGAGTATGGTTCCCAATCAGAGGCAGCTGTCTATCGTTGTCTCTGATTGGGGATCATATAGTTGTCATTTTCCTTTTGGGTTTTGTGGGATCTTGTTTTCTGTATAGTTTATTTTGCCTTACAGAACTGTGCGCTTTCGTTTTTGTCGTTGTTATTTTGCTTTTGGTGTCATCAATAAAGAGAACGATGTACGCCTACCACGCTGCACCTTGGTCCGGTCATTCCACAAACGAGAGCCGTAACAGACGGTGCTAGTTAACTCGTCATTAACATGGCTAGCTAAGCCAGCAAACACTTGATTAACTTGCCAAAATAGGCTTTAAATACATTAACGCAACATAAATATATACATAGTCACATTCGTTATTGACTTTGGGATATATGAACCAGTTTTCCAAAGACACTATTTTGTTATAGAGTTGTCAACAGTTTTTCTATACAGAAGAAGGAGACACAAACCTGCTCTCAGAATATCTCTCTGACTGAAGAGCAGACAGACCAACTTTCCAAATAGGGGAGAAGCACTCAAAACCCACCAGTTGTTCTTTCAAGGAAAATATTACAAAAATGTTAAGTCCGAAGACCTCTCGCATGGTCAACCTTACTATAATGGCAGCAAATATTTTTATGAATTCGACAACACATAATGAAAGAAAACTTTAACGTCACACCTTTTTCTGAAGTGAACAGCAGTGTTCTTTGATATCTACATTTTCCGCAGCTCGAGCAAGGTTGATCAAAACGACATTTTTACTGTGTCACACGTGTAATGTCGGATCTTCATGAACGAAGGTATGTTCTTTGGCAGGTAGCCTAGCGGTTAAGAGCATTGGGCCAGTAGCTGAAAATGGCTGGTTTGAATCCCTGAGCCGGAAAGGTGGAAAAATCTGCTGTTCTGTACTTGAGCAATGCAGTTAACCCAAACAACTGCTCCCTGGGCGCCGATGACGTTGATTAAGGCAACCCCCTACACTTCTCTGATTCAGAGGGGTTGGGTTGAATGCATTCAGTTGTGCAACTGACTAGGTTTCCCCTTTCTTTGTGTATTTATGTGATGGTCTTCATGTAACGGGTGATGGGTATGAATATACTGTATGTGTGCTTGGGCTGGAAGAGAAGACTAGTTAGACCGGAACAGGTTTGTCCTCTCCCTCTGAGCCTTAGGACCATGCCTCAGTACTACCTGGCCTGATGACTCTTTGCTGTTCCCAGTCCACCTGGTCGTGCTGCTGCTCCAATTTCAACTGTTCTGCCTGCGGCTATGGAACCCTGACCTGTTCACCGGATGTGCTACCTGGTCCCAGACCTGCGGTTTTCTACTCTCTGAATGCACCGCTATGAAAAGTCAACTTACTTTTAGTCCTGAGGTGCTGACCTGTTGCACCATCTACAACCACTGTGACTATTATTATTTGACGCTACTGGTCATCTATGAACATTGGAACATCTTGGCCATGTTCCGTTATAATCTCCACCCGGCACAGCCAGAAGAGGACTGGTCCCCCATCAGAGCCTGGTTCCTCTCTAGGTTTATTCCTAGGTTCCTGCCTTTCTAGGGAGTTTTTCCTAGCCACCGAGCTTCTGCATCAAATCAAATCAAATTTTATTGATCACATACACGTGGTTAGCTGATGTTAATATGAGTGTAGCGAAATGCTTGTGCTTCTAGTTCCGGCAGTGCAGTAATAAGTTATCTAAAAATTCCCCAACAACTACCTAATACACACAAATCTAAAGGGATGGAATAACAATATGTACATATAAATATATGGATGAGCGATGGCCGAGCAACAGAGCAATAGATGGCATTTGTTTTTATTTATCTAGGGAAGTCTCTCTAACGGTCATTTTGCACAAAGGCAGAGGTAGCGGTCCTGCTGCTGGGTTGTTGCCCTCCTACGGCCTCCTCCACGTCTCCTGATGTACTGGCCTGTCTCCTGGTAGCGCCTCCATGCTCTGGACACTACGCTGACAGACACAGCAAACCTTTTTGCCACAGCTCGCATTGATGTGCCATCCTGGATGAACTACACTACCTGAGCCACTTGTGTGGGTTGTAGACTCCGTCTCATGCTACCACTAGAGTGAGAGCACCGCCAGCATTCAAAAGTGACCAAAACATTAGCCAGGAAGCATAGGAACTGAGAAGTGGTCTGTGGTCACCACCTGCAGAATCACTCCTTTTTTGGGGGTGTCTTGCTAATTGCCTATAATTTCCACCTTTTGTCTATTCCATTTGCACAACAGCATGTGCAATTTATTGTCAATCAGTGTTGCTTCCTAAGTGGACAGTTTGATTTCATAGAAGTGTGATTGACTTGGAGTTACATTGTGTTGTTTAAGTGTTCCCTTTATTTTTTGGAGCAGTGTATAATTTCAGCAGGCCTCTATTATTATGATGATTTTTTTCTATCTCGCATAGCTCATTAGTACACTCTGGCGGTTGATTATATATGTCTATATTGTAGGTCCTAGGATACAATAAGGAATCATGTGGAACAGCAGTGAAAACCAACCTGCCAATATATATATTATATATATATATATATATAAAAAAATTGGTACAGTTATGTCATTCATTTATTTTCACAGATTTTTTTGTACACGATCAAAGTCTAAAATACGGAATTCTGGTGTGTGGAATATAGAGGAGGTGGTTGCTGTGTGGGTGGAAGGTTCTGCCTGTCACTTGTTCTCAACAGGCAGCCAGTCTCGGAAGGGGGACTTGAAGAGGGAGACTGCAAAGACCAGGCACTGCTGCTCTCTTTGTTCTGAGTGTTTGCAGTGCTAGTGTTTTCAGTTCATCTGTGTATCTCACATATTATAAGCCCGATATGATGGAGCAAGAATACCTTCTAAGCAGATAATGACAACATGACAACAACAGTAGCTGTAGAGGATGTAATGAAAGGTTGGAGGGTGGTTGGGAATAGAGGACATCAGGTGGATCCACGTCTGAGTGTTGGGCAGAACCCCGAGGCCCCGAGGTCCAGAACCCAGAGTTAAACGGATCAGGGGAGGAGACAGAGACGTAAACAAGCAAACACAGATTACACTTTACTAAGAGAAAATTTGATGGATTAGTGCAGTGTTATAAATGGGAGATGTGTACTTTTCAACACTTTTGGAAGATATAGCCTACCTCAAGCTGGTCCCCCTCCGACTCAGAGCACAGAGAATCAGACTGATCAAAACTCACTGGTGGGTGGGATACCTCCCGGGGGGCTCGGACAGTGTGGTCCTAAAGTCATTTGGAGAGATAAATTGAAGAGGTACATTTTTACAAGCTCAGCAGAACTACCATTTCTTGCTTTCTCAAATGTCAACCAAAGCTTAACACACTTTGTCTATTGGGCTTCCCTGAAGTGTAGGGCGTCAGTGCTTTCAGTGATCGACCGTCCAACTGCTCCAACTGGAGATGATTATTGGCTTCCACCGAGGTAACTCTAGGAAGACAGAGTAAAAAATATCAGTGTTAGGGAAACTAAAACTAGCTTCAGGACATTTTGTGTTGTGTGCAAAGAGAATTTCCTTCAGGTTGTTCTCCCAACCTTCCTGATACCAATCAAGGGACTTGCCCATGGCAGTCTTTAGAGTCTGGTTGGTCCATCACCAAACCTGGAGGAAGGGTTAGGAAAGCGATATCTATTGACAATACAAAATAGTAAAATATTGAAATATGTCTGCTTTATGTACCACAGGAAAAGCTAAAACAAATTGTAAAAAATAAATAAAACAAACCATTGGTGACAGAATATAACCTATAACATCCGTACCTTGTCCCAGCGTCCATGACCTCGGTCACTCAAGATGACCTCAGGAGAGCTGTGGGTGTTGAAGATGTCCATCATCGCCTTGGAGGTGGCCTCGCCACTCTTGTCCTTGATGGGTATCATACAAAACTAAAATCTATTTCTGGTTCCAAGCACCCTTTTTAATGGGTTATAGAAGGGAATTTAGAGTTAACCACGTACTCTTCCTTGACTGACCTTAATGTGTATTGCCTCCATCCACTTGGTAAAGTGATTGGTCGCCGTCAGACACCAGCTGTTGCCATTCCTGGATTTAGTGAAGGGTCAGATGAGGACCACCTCTAACATTTAGAGTGTTAGAGAGATTACTTTATTCTTACCCCTATCTGTGTCATACAGTATGCACATTTTCATATTTGTAAGGATTCTGACACACACATTCTATAATATTGAACTCTGCTGTGGTCAAATAAAGCGACCATTACAACAACAAAAAAATTGAATTGGGACAACTTTGATGGGCTTCAACTCCGGCGCCACAGTCTTCGCCCTCTCAAAATTCTGGCAGGCTAGACAGGCTGCTGACGTTTTAAGCAAAAAGTGACAAATTGAAACATTGATATGACAATTCATTGAAAACCTAATATTTTCAGATATAATAGAACGTGATTGATAACCAAAAGGTTATTTCACTTGCCCAGCTGTCCACCTCCTTGACAATTCCCCATCAAAAGAAGCTTAGGTTGACTTTGGCAATCATGTGCTTCACTCCGAAATGCCCAGCATGCATCTCGGTCAGCACGGCCTCTTTCTCCTCCTTAGTAAAAATCACCCTCCTGTGTGGCTGGCCATCCTCCCCATGTAGGTACATATGATTGCCTAACAAGTTGGAAGAGAAGAGTTGTTGAAATACTCAAGTCTAAGTACATTTGCACTGCTATCTTTCTCTCTGTTTCTCTCTCTCCATCTCTCTCTCTGTCAATCTTCCACTCTCTTCCCACCTCTCTCTCCCAGTCTCAATTTCATCCTATCTTTCTCACTTTATTCCTCTCTCTACCCCCCAATGTTGGCACATTGGCCATTATTTAGAAAAATGTATGGAATCATTCTTCTAAAACTGGCTGGCCATCTAGCTAACGAACAAACAGTGCAGATAATCTTCAAATTCATTGTTTTACACTATCTTATCACAGCACTGGCAAGCCATGGTTGACCAATAACACACCTCATGATTGTATGTATTAAAACAGACACCAACTATGTGTGTTCCTATCACTTTGTGGACAAGAGGCCGACTGAAGAGCATCCTTTCCCTGAGAAGTGGCTGGGCTATGGTGCTCCAGTACAGACCAGAAGGTGACATCTCATCAGGACATCAACACATACAGGTAGCTGTTAGCTAGCTGCTACTCACTAGCTATCGTCACAGACGGGTGTCCTGAATCGGGCAGAAGTTAGCTAGCTTAGCTAATTATGTTACTAGTTGGTAGCCACTCCTAAGTCCTAACATACTGTACCTAGCTAACTGTTGCCTAGCTTACTCACTTAGCTGGCTAGCTTGAGGACAGCCCATCTGATACAGTTTTGTTTGCTAACTAGCCTAGCTAGTTAGTCCCTACATTGTTAGCTATCAAACAACTTCTGTCTGACAATGTCACCCCCGTGCCATGAGTATCCCCATCATTGCTGGCATGCCACTGGCGATGCTCATGACATGTCTAACTAGCTAAATTATTAAACGTTCAACTATTTTCTTTTTTCTTTGTCTGTGTATTTTATTGTGTTAAACTTGTGGTCTCTCTTATGTTTGTTTGACAGATGAGGACTGTTGTCATCAGGCCAGGTAGTCTGTGGGGATGCAGAGTCTGATCTGTGTGCCAATGCCACCGCAGCATAAAAATGCTGATACTTAATGGGAGGTTCCAGCACTGACTGATCACAGCTACGTGTCAAGAGAACCAGTCAACAAACAAACCCAATGTGGTGGTGCAGAGCCTTTGACCGACACCATCCTGAAGAATGACACTAGCTCAGAGTTGTATACTGGCCTTCCTTTTTGTGTTTTCTTTGACCATGTAGCGTTTCTGCAGCAGTTCTACACGACTAACTTCAAAATGCATATCACTGATCAAATACTGATAACCTTGATGAATCTGAATCTACTCCAGGCTGATCTTGTTGAACACTTTGCTGTGTCCCAGGGAGTATTGAGCAGAATCCTTTCCTATTGGATTGACACAATGGAGGAGCACATGAGGAACTACATTCCATGGCTGCCGAGGGAGACGATCCAGAACACAATGCTTCAGTGCTTTAAAGAGATGTTCCCCAACACCACTTGCATCATTGACAGCTCTGAAACCACTCATCAGAAAGCACACAATCTCGATTCCAGAGGGGAGTCATACAGCCATTATTATTCCAGCAATACTCTACAGTATTTGGTTGCCATTGCTCCATGTGGGGGCAGATGCAGTGACAAGTTCATCACCCAAAACTCTGGCTTCCTGGAACACCTTAGGCCTGGCGATGACGTTATGGTAGACAGGGGCTTCACCATCCGAGATCTGCTGTATGAGAGGAGGGTAAAACCTTGCCATACCAGCCTTCACTCAGAAAGGAGAGCAGCTGTCTGACGAGGATGTCACAAGCACGAGAAGAATAGCTAATGTACGTATACATGTTGAGAGATGACTCAAGGTGTTCAAAATCCTCTCCCAGACTGTTCCCATCAACCTGACACACAAAATGGACAACGTCCATAGAATCTGTGCAGCACTTGTTAACATGCATGGTGAGATCATCCATGAGGATGCCGAGTGAGCAGTGATAATGTTGACACATATGAAATGTAACTCTATACACTATGATTTTATCCACATGAGATACTGTGTGTATATATAGATTCCTATTTAATGTGAATCATTTTTAATGTTCCTACATTAGAAATACACTGTAACTTTGCCTGTTCCTGATTATTTACAGGCATCCAATAGGTGCCGTTATCATGCCTTCTTCAATCTATTTCAAATACATTTTCTTCAACACCAAAATGTCTCTAACAGACCAACAGTGAAGACAACTGCTTTCAGGGAACAGGGAAGACACTGCTTTCGAAATTTGTGCCCTTGAAAACCAAAACCCAGAATCAAACTGAAAACACAATTTGAAACCTTTAGACATGCCTCCTCGTCCTTCATTTCAAAATGTTAAGTATCAAAAGAAAATGTCAACAAAGTTTAATTTCACAGTGTTTTTATTAACACCAAGTGCAAGATGAATTTATGGTATGCTTAGATAAGTTCATGAAGTGCCATATGAGGAAAAGGTACACAAGGTACAATACAAATATTAATAAATCATAAGGAGTTAGATAAACATGTATGAAGAGAGCTGTACAAGGAAATCTTTTTTTTTTTTTAAACAACAAGAATTATGCAAATATAATCAGGTAAATGTGCATATGAAAAGAACTGTGCAAGACTAACAAAACACCAATCAAGAGCTATGCTTAGATAAGAAGGTAGAGCTGACAGAGAGCTTTACAAGGCACAAAATATAGGAACTATTTAAAAACACTGAAGTATTAGGCATCTAGATACCACATAGATGAACATATTTGGAGCACAGAGGTAGTCTGCCTGACAGGAACTCATCTACTGTCCTTGGCAGTATATGTGTGAAATACAATGCCTTCAGTTTAGAGATAACATCAGCACAGAACACTTCACTTCAAAAGGCACATGAATAACAATCTGCTCGGATGGAGCCCAGGCAAGCAGTTTGCATCTCTCCAGTCCTGTGCAGAACATGCCCATTTGCACCTGCATGTAGTACCCACGGGCTCCATTAGGTTGCAGCTGACGAACCCCATCCACCTGCTTCACATCGGTGCGTTTGCCAGAGAACAGGTCAGTCAGAGACTCACACGTCTTACTCAGAACAGGACATTTGATTTCTAATAGCTCTTGGGAATTTAACACTCCATCTGGGCTTGCAGAAAGCCATGGCTCCTTGACACTCACTACTGTGCCTCTACTCTCCAGACTAAACCCACAGCTCTCCGTCCATGTGTAGGCCACCTGCTCGTTCTCGTTGCCATATGTGGTTGCGGAGTTCCTATGGAACCTGGGGAAGAGATGCTCCCGCACAAAGTTGCCGGGATTTGTTGAGGTGCGCACAAGAACCTTCTTTGCTGAGCTAGCAGTGATCCGAAGTTTTGCGCGCGCCATACCACGCATGGGAGGCAATCTGTGCTTTCGTGACCTCCTCCAAGCCTGCACATTTACACTCCTCCAGCTTAACATAAACGTCATAAAATGACAAGCATTTCTGACACCGCATGTTGATGCCGTGTTCACCATGAGGCTGCTGTAGCTCTGTGGCTGCTGCTGGAACCTCTTGACTGTTTGGTTAAGCTTTGATGCACTTGTGCGGAAGACTCCCCACTGGAAAATTTGGCCCTTTCCAAACTCTTCTAAAGTGTGCTGTGGGAGTGGTACGCAGGAGTTGGAGGTAGAGATGGAGAAGCGGCTGGGGTGCTGTCAGAGAACTCGTCACTCGGTTTGTGACGTTTGAAACGGATCTCGCTCAACCATTTTGGAACTAAATTCCGCTGCGTCCCTGAGTTCCACTGTCATTGCTCATCTGTACAAGACACCCCTATCAATCCTCCATACACAGCATTCTGCACATTCAACAAAATACTACTGTTAGAATTGTCAATTACAGTACAGAACACTAGTTTACATGGTGTACACAGCTGACTAGTTTACACGGTTTCCTTAAAAAAATGTAACCTTTATTTAACTAGGCAAGTCAGTTAAGAACAAATTCATAGTTACAATGATGGCCTACTAAAAGGTAAAAGGCCTCCTGCAGGGACGGGGGCTGGGATTAAAAATAAAAATGTTAATAAAAATAGGTCAAAACACTTTCACGTCAAGAGACACCACAATACTACATAAAGAGAGACTTACGACAACAACATAGCATTGCAGCAACACAACATGACAACAACATGGTAGCAAAATAACATGGCAGCAGCACAACATGGTAGCAGCACAAAACATGGTACAAACATTATTGGGCACAGACAACAGCACAAAGGGCAAGAAGGTAGAGACAACAATACATCACACAAAGCAGCCACAACTGTCAGTAAGAGTGTCCATGATTGAGTCTTTGAATGAAGAGATCGAGATAAAAAGTCTCCGTTTGAGTGTTTTTTTGCAGCTCGTTCCAGTTGCTAGCTACAGCGAACTGAAAAGAGGAGCAACCCAGGGATGTGTGTGCTTTGGGGACCTTTAGCAGAATGTGACTGGTAGAACAGGTGTTGTATGTGGAGGATGAGGGCTGCAGTAGATATCTCAGATAGGGGGATGTGAGGCCTAAGAGGGTTTTATAAATAAGCATCAACCAGTGGGTCTTGCGACGGGTATACAGAGTTGACCAGTTTACGGAGTAGTATAGAGTGCAGTGATGTTCTATAAGGAGCATTGGTGGCAAATCTGATGGACGGATGGTAAAGAACATCTAGCCACTCGAGAGCACCCTTACCTGCTAATCTATAAATGATGTCTCTGTAATCTAGCATGGGTAGGATGGTCATCTGAATCAGGGTTAGTTTGGCAGCTGGGGTGAAAGAGGAGCGATTACGATAGAGGAAACCAAGTCTAGATTTAACCTTAGCCTGCAGCTTTGATATGTGCTGAGAGAAGGACAGTGCACCATCTAGCCATACTCCCAAATACTTGTATGAGGTGACAAGCTCTAAACCCTCAGAGGTAGTAATCACACCGGCGGGGAGAGGGCCATTCTTCTTAACAAACCACATGACCTTTGTTTTAGAGGTGTTAAGAACAAGGTTATAGGCAGAGAAAGCTTGTTGGACACTAAGAGCGCTTTGTTGTAAAGCGTTTAACACAAAATCCGGGGAAGGGCTAGCTGAGTATAAGACTGTATCATCTGCATATAAATGGATGAGAGAGCTTCCTACTGCTTGAGGTAAATTGAGAAGAGTGTGTGACCTTGGATCGAGCCTTGGGTTACTCCCTTGGTGACAGGCAGTGGCTGAGACAGCAGATGTTCTGACTTTATACACTGCACTCTTTGAGAGAGGTAGTTAGCAAACCAGGCCAAAGACTCCTCAGAGACACCAATACTCCATAGAGTGGAATTTACATTTTACATTTTAGTCATTTAGCAGACGCTCTTATCCAGAGCGACTTACAGTAGAGTGCATACATTTTATTACATTTTTTACATACTAAGACAAGGATATCCCTACCGGCCAAACCCTCCCTAACCCGGACGACACTATGCCAATTGTGCGTCGCCCCACGGACCTCCCGGTTGCGGCCGGCTGCGACAGAGCCTGGTCGCGAACCCAGAGACTCTGGTGGCGCAGCTAGCACTGCAGTGACACATCCACAACCTAGCTAACGTCAAACGTATCAGTCATAGAAAGGGTTATGATAAATAAAAAAACAGCGCGCTAGCTACCTTCCATAGTATTACATCTGCATGACTGCAAGATTTCCCCTGCCCTGCAACACAAGAACACCCTGCAGTCTCCACCGTGCCGACAGATGATACAAGAATCCAGCCAGAATGATGGTGTGTTTTGCTCTGACTGGGCTGGACATCTACTTTGAGGAACACCAGGTTGTCATCCTCAAGACAGTGAATAAGCACCACCGAGGTAAAGACAGTTTCAAGTTGGATATTCAACGGATAATCGCTCTTTCAAACCTCAATAGCTTTCAAACCACTTGAGCCACAGACTCCAAATGTTTGTTTTTTTTCACCTTTATTTAACCAGGTAGGCAAATTGAGAACACGTTCTCATTTACAATTGCGACCTGGCAAATAAGTGTCATGACATTGGAAAAATTGCACACAACACTGCACAGGTCTTATTTTCACGATTTGGACATTTATTCGCTTTCCAAAGCTAATAAACATGTGGAAATGTGAGCAGCATTTTTTATTCCTAGTTGAATTAGTTAGGGAGCGTAAACAAAGTACAAACTTTATTTACATTCAAATTTCAATAGCTCCTTGGTCATGTGACCAAGTGATTTCAAACAAGGCTAAGAATGTCCACTGACTACCCTTCTATATTGCACACCATTTAGTTTGTCCATTTTCATCTCACACGTTTTTACATGAATTTGTCAAAACAAACCATTTCAATAGCTCCTTGGTCATGTGACCTAATGACTTCAAACAAAGTTCAGAATGTCCACTGACTACCCTTCTATATTGCACACCATTTAGTTCATCCATTTTCATCTCACATGATTTTACATTAATTTTTAAACATTTAGAATTTCAATAGCTCCTTGGTCATGTGACCTACGGACCTCAAACAAGGTTCAGAATGTCCACTGACTACACCTTCATATCGTACACTCTGATGTTTGTCTACTTTCATCTCATGCTATTAGACTTAAATCTGTAAGCTTTGCAGGCCTTCATTTTACATGGGTGTTAAAAACAAATTTTGAAGTTAACAAATGTTCCATCCTCGCAATAACTATCTTTCACATGGACACTGAAAAGATCCACAAATGGCTGTATGTGGTGTGGATCAAGGACAGGAGAGGTGTTCAAAGAGAGGTTCTTAAAGGAAGGCGCACAGGTAAGCCTCATGAAAAACAAAAAACAATTTCATATGCTCTTTTTAATCACAGTAATAGGCAGGGATTTGTCAGTCAGAGTGAGCTTGATAACGTGAAAGAATCCTTTTCATAGCATCACTTTCATATACTGTACATTAAGACAAATCCTTCTACGTTGAGTGTTAGAACGCAGTTTACATAACCTGATAATGACTTGATATTTGAGTGCATTCACAACAAGCCACCTGCAGACAACTTACAAAATGCTAAAGTGCATTTGAGGGTTCGTTTTTCTGATGAAAATAGTTATTTGATGCATGGCCTACTATTTCTAACTGGAAAAATAAATTCCTACGTCTTTTGTGAGTAAAATTCTTTTTCCAAAATTGATTTAGGTACATTTTTTTGAAGAGGTATGAGGGTTGTGATATGGGTCATTTAATAGTAAAATCATTTAAGGGATCAATACATTTCTATATTGCTTCCCCAGTATCTGCATGAACCATCAGGCCCAGTGTTTTTGGTTGACCTGCTGGACAGAAAGAGAAGGAGGAATCGAAACACGCTGCATTCAAATTCAGGTCTCAGTTATTCCATTGTACTGGATCTAATACATATTAGGATTTTACATACATTCACAAGTGTAATCATTTTGTATGACATACTGTGAAAAACTCTTGGCTGCTGGCTCTGTCACTTTCAGACATGCGCAGAGCAGACTGAAATGGGAAGGGTAGCTCTTGACTTGAACCACAGGGGTTCTCTGTAAAGAGAGAGTAATCCAAAAGGCACAGACACACCCCTTGACTTTCAATTGGCACCGTTGACCTGTATGTATTCTCTCCTGATTGGCTCTGGTGCACAGTCTGGCAGTCTGACTAAAGTGCCAGAGGTATGAGGAGAGACATCCTCCTTTATATTTATGGGAACAAATATTTCCTAAAACTTTGGATCCCATTCTTGGGACAGTTAGAAGACACAATGCATCAATGCAAAAAAAATCTCAATTACTAATTACTGTCCATGAGTAACCTCAACCTTGTGGGTCTGTGGGTGTTTGGGCCAATAAAGTGCCAACTCAATTCTACCACTGACTAGTCTCTCATGCCTCTATGAACGGGGACACATGGCAATAGTTTTTAATCTAAACCAGACCTTTTTTACTGGAGTACACTAACCCCTAATTGGGGCTCTTTTCTTGACAAACAGTAGCAGTTTAGCAGATAAGAAGTCAAGAAGATCAAAAAGTAGATGGTTGTAAGGGTGTATTACATCCTGTGCTGCCCCATTGTCATATCCATTCTAGATTCTGAGTGCTAAAATCATAGCTGAAAAATGCCTCTATGTATGTGTATACATTTTCCGCCAAGACAGAGCTGCCAAAGGGGGTGGAGTTGCAATCTACAGCAGAAACAGCCTGCAGAGTTCTGTCATGCTATCCAGGTCTGTGCCCAAACAGTTCGAGCTTCTACTTTTAAAAATCCACCTTTCCAGAAATAAGTCTATCACTGTTGCACTGTTACAGACCCCCCCCTCAGTCCCCAGCTGTGCCCTGGACACCATATGTGAATTAATTGCCCCCCCATTTATCTTCAGAGTTCGTAGGTTAACCTGGTTAACACCCCGGCCATCATACAATCTAAGCTAGATGGCCTCAATCTCACACAAATTATCACGGAACCTACCAGGTACAACCCCAAATCCGTAAACTTGGGCACATCCTGACCAACCTGTCCTCTAAATACACCTCTGCTGTCTTCAACCAGAATCTCAGCGATCACTGCCTCATTGCCTGCGTCCGTAATGGGTCCGGGGTCAAACGACCACCCCTCATCACAGTCAAACGCTCCCTAAAACACTTCAGCGAGCAGGCCTTTCTAATCGAAATGGCCCGGGTATCCTGGAAAGATATCGACCTCATTCCGTCAGTAGAGGATGCCTGGTTATTATTTAAAAGTGCTTGGTTCATAAGCTTCGAATAGCCCCCACAATATACACATTTTCAGGGAAGTTAGGAACCAATATACACAGGCAATTAGGAAATCAAAGGCTAGCTTTTTCAAACAGAAATTTGCATCCTGTAGCACAAACTCCAAAAAGTTCTGGGACACTGTAAAGTTCATGGAGAATAAGAGCACCTCCTCCCAGCTGCCCACTAGACTGAGACTAGGAAACACTGTCACCACCGATAAATCTACGATTATCGAGAATTTCAATTGCATTTTTCTACGGCTGGCCTTTTTTATTTATTTATTTATTTTATTTTACCGTTATTTTACCAGGTAAGTTGACTGAGAACACGTTCTCATTTGCAGCAACGACCTGGGGAATAGTTACAGGGGAGAGGAGGGGGATGAATGAGCCAATTGTAAACTGGGGATTATTAGGTGACCATGATGGTTTGAGGGCCAGATTGGGAATTTAGCCAGGACACCGGGGTTAACACCCCTACTCTTACGATAAGTGCCATGGGATCTTTAGTGACCTCAGAGAGTCAGGACACCCGTTTAACGTCCCATCCGAAAGACGGCACCCTACACAGGGCAGTGTCCCCAATCACTGCCCTGGGGCATTGGGATATTTTTTAGACCAGAGGAAAGAGTGCCTCCTACTGGCCCTCCAACACCACTTCCAGCAGCATCTGGTCTCCCATCCAGGGACTGACCAGGACCAACCCTGCTTAGCTTCAGAAGCAAGCCAGCAGTGGTATGCAGGGTGGTATGCTGCTGGCTTCAGCCTTGCTTTCCACCTGGCTACCCCTACCCCGGTCAACAGCTCTGCACCCCCCACAGCAATTGCCCAAGCCTCCCCCATTTCTTCTTCACCCAAATCCAGATAGCTGATGTTCTGAAAGAGCTGCAAAATCTGGACCCCTACAAATCAGCTGGGCTAGACAATCTGGGCCTTCTCTTTCTAAAATGATCCGCATCAATTGTTGCAACCCCTATTACTTGCCTGTTCAACCTCTCCTTCGTATCGTCTGAGATCCCCAAAGATTGGAAAGCAGCCGCGGTCATCCCCCTCTTCAAAGGGGGAGATACTCTAGACCCAAACTGTTACAGACCTATATCTATCCTGCCCTGCCTTTCTAAAGTTTTCGAAAGCCAAGTGAACAAACAGATCACCGTCCATCTCGAATCCCACCGTACCTTCTCCGCTATGCAATCCGGTTTCCGAGCTGGTCACGGGTGCACCTCAGTCACGCTCAAGGTCCTAAACGATATCATAACCACCATCGATAAAAAACAGTACTGTGCAGCCGTCTTCATTGACCTGGCCATGGCTTTCGACTCTGTCAATCACCGTATTCTTATCGACAGACTCAACAGCCTTGGTTTCTCAAATGACTGCTTCACCTGGTTCACCAACTATTTCTCAGAGAGAGTTCAGTGTGTCAAATCGGAGGGCCTGTTGTCCGGACCTCTGGCAGTCTATGGGGGTGCCACAGGGTTCAATTCTCGGGCCGACTCTTTTCTCTGTATACATCAATATTGTCGCTCTTGAGGCGGGTGATTCTCTGATCCACCTCTACGCAGATGACACCATTCTGTATACTTCTGGCCCTTCTTAGGACACTGCGTTAACTAACCTCCAGATTAGCTTCAATCCCATACAACTCTCCTTCCGTGGCCTCCAACTGCTCTTAAACGCAAGTAAAACTAAATGCATGCTTCAACCGATCGCTGCCTGCATCTGCCCGCACGCATCACTACTCTGGACGGTTCTGACTTAGAATATGTGGACAACTACAAATACCTAGGTGTCTGGTTAGACTGTAAACTCTCCTTCCAGACTCATATTAAGCATCTCCAATCCAAAATTAAATCTAGAATCGGCTTCCTATTTCGCAACAAAGCCTCCTTCACTCATGCTGCCAAACATACCCTCGTAAAATTGACTATCCTATCGATCCTTGACTTCGGCGATCAATCAATCAATCAATCAATTTTATTTTATATAGCCCTTCGTACATCAGATAATATCTCGAAGTGCTGTACAGAAACCCAGCCTAAAACCCCAAACAGCTAGAATGCAGGTGTAGAAGCACGGTGGCTAGGAAAAACTCCCTAGAAAGGCCAAAACCTAGGAAGAAACCTAGAGAGGAACCAGGCTATGAGGGGTGGCCAGTCCTCTTCTGGCTGTGCCGGGTGGAGATTATAACAGAACTATGCCAAGATGTTCAAAAATGTTCATAAGTGACAAGCATGGTCAAATAATAATCATGAATAATTTTCAGTTGGCTTTTCATAGCTGATCATTAAGAGTTGAAAAACAAAAGGTCTGGGACAGGTGGCGGTTCCATAACCGCAGGCAGAACAGCTGAAACTGGAATAGCAGCAAGGCCAGGCGGACTGGGGACAGCAAGGAGTCACCACGGGCGGCAGTCCCGACGCATGGTCCTAGGGCCCAGGTCCTCCGAGAGAAAGAAAGAGAGAAGGAGAAAATTAGAGAGAGCCAAGATTTTCAAAATGTTCATAAATGACAAGCATGGTCAAATAATGATCAGGAATAAATCTCAGTTGGCTTTTCATAGCCGATCATTAAGAGTTGAAAACAGCAGGTCTGGGACAGGTAGGGGTTCCATAACCGCAGGCAGAAGAGTTGAAACTGGAATAGCAGCAAGGCCAGGCGGACTGGGGGCAGCAAGGAGTCACCACGGCCGGTAGTCCCGACGTATGGTCCTAGGGCTCAGGTCCTCCGAGAGAAACAGAGAAGGAGAAAATTAGAGAGAGCCAAGATTTTCAAAATGTTCATAAATGACAAGCATGGTCAAATAATAATCAGGAATAAATCTCAGTTGGCTTTTCATAGCCGATCATTAAGAGTTGAAAACAGCAGGTCTGGGACAGGTAGGGGTTTCGTAACCGCAGGCAGAAACAGTTGAAACTGGAATAGCAGCAAGGCCGGGCGGACTGGGGACAGCAAGGTGTCAGCATGCCCGGTAGTCCTGACGTATGGTCCTAGGGCTCAGGTTCTCAGAGAGAAAGAGAGAACGAGAGAATTAGAGCGAGCATACTTAAATTCACACAGGACACTGGATAAGACAGGAGAAGTACTCCAGGTATAACCAACTGACCCTAGCCCCCCGACACATAAACTACTGCAGCATAAATACTGGAGGCTGAGACAGGAGCGGTCAGGAGACACTGTGGCCCCATCCGAAGAAACCCCCGGACAGGGCCAAACAGGAAGGATATAACCCCACCCACTCTGCCAAAGCACAGCCCCCACACCACTAGAGGGATATCCTCAACCACCAACTTACAATCCTGAGACAAGGCCGAGTATAGCCCACAAAGGTCTCCACCACAGCACAACCAAGGGGGGGCGCCAACCCAGACAGGAAGTTCACGTCAGTAACTCAACCCACTCAAGTGACGCACCCCTCCTAGGGACGGCATGAAAGAGCACCAGCAAGCCAGTGACTCAGCCCCAGTAACAGGGTTAGAGGCAGAGAATCCCAGTGGAGAGAGGGGAACCGGCCCTGGAGAGACAGCAAGGGCGGTTCGTTGCTCCAGAGCCTTTCCGTTCACCTTCACACTCCTGGGCCAGACTACACTCAATCATATGACCTACTGAAGAGATAAGTCTTCAGTAAAGACTTAAAGGTTGAGACCGAGTCTGCGTCTCTCACATGGGTAGGCAGACTGTTCCATAAAAATGGAGATCTATAGGAGAAAGCCCTGCCTCCAGCTGTTTGCTTAGAAATTTTAGGGACAATTAGGAGGCCTGCGTCTTGTGACCGTAGCGTACGTGTAGGTATGTACGGCAGGACCAACTCGGAAAGATAGGTAGGAGCAAGCCCATGTAACGCTTTATAGGTTAACAGTAAAACCTTGAAATCAGCCCTTGCCTTAACGGGAAGCCAGTGTAGGGAAGCTAGCACTGGAGCAATATGATCAAATTTCTTGGTTCTAGTCAGGATTCTAGCAGCCGTATTTAGCACTAACTGAAGTTTATTTAGCGATGTCATTTACAAAATAGCCTCCAACACTCTACTCAGCAAATTGAATGCAGTCTATCACAGTGCCATCCGTTTCATCATCAAAGCCCCATATACTACCCACCACTGCGACATGTATGCTCTGGTTGGCTGGCCCTCGCTTCATATTCGTTGCCAAACCCACTGGCTCCAGGTCATCTATAAGTCTTTGCTAGGTAAAGCCCCGCCTTATCTCAGCTCACTGGTCACCATAGCAGCACGCGCCGCAGCAGGTATATTTCACTGGTCACCCCAAAGCCAATTCCTCCTTTGGCCGCCTTTCCTTCCAGTTCTCTGCTGCCAATGACTGGAACAAATTGCAAAAATCACTGAAGCTGGAGACTCCTATCTCCCTGACTATCTTTAAGCATCAGCTATCAGAGCAGCTTACAGATCATTTCACCTGTACATAGCCCATCTGTAAATAGCCCATCCAACTACCTCATATTGTAGTTATTTTATTTATATATTTTTTGCTCCTTTGCACCCCAGTATCTCTACTTGCACATTCATCTTCTGCACATCTTTCACTCCAGTGTTTATTTGCGAAATTGTAATTATTTCTCCTCTATGGCCTATTTATTGCCTTACCTCCCTAATCTTACTTCATTTGCACACACTGTATATAGACTTTTCTACTGTGTTATTGACTGTACGTTTGTTTATTCCATGTGTAACTCTGTGTTGTTGTTTGTGTCACACTGCTTTGCTTTATCTTGGCCAGGTCGCAGTTGTAAATGAGAACTTGTTCTCAACTGGCTTACCTGGTTAAATAAACGTGAAATAAAAAAAATACTGTATGTGGGAATGTCTGTCCTACAAGTAGTGTTGGTGCATGGAATATTCCTCACCTGCATATATCATAAATTGCTATTGCAAATTGAAGAATTATGTTTAACAACTGACATTTTCAGATATTATTTTGACACACACTTTGGTGCTTACAATTAATTCTCTATTGTCATAGATTTGGTGGGCACTGTCATCTGTGATCTTTGTGATATGACTTTCTTTAAGCACGTACTGATGAAACTGTCACTTAATATTTTTTTCTTAAAGTCTACAAAAGCTCTACATTTATTCACTCTGTGATAGGGTTGGATCCTATATGCTACTTTTATTATTGTCCTGTAAATGGTTCAGTGCCTATAATTTAGGCTGTGTGTAGAATGGGTCATAAAGGAAATTACCTCTAATACTAAATTACTACTAGATTATAGTAAAAAGGAAAACAGCATACAAATGTGGCTTGTGTACTCAACAACTAATCAGAATTCCATTATGTTTACATAAAAAAGAGAATACTTCAAAATGAGAAGATCCTGCCATGGAAAAGACGACTGGGTGTACATAAAGTGGAAAGGAGGGGAAATAACTCCCACCATGCAGCAGGACACCTTCAGCTGCGTGGTCTTTGTAATGCAGGTTTGATAGTTATATTTTCAATAATGAATGGTTAGCTGTTATGTGACAATTAGGTCAAAAACTCAATTTTATTTTTTGGTGTAGATGGCCAAGGAAGTTGCACAGAACTTCGACCAACATCCCAAATAGATATGGAACCTTCGAAAACACATGGAACTGCAAAAATAAATGGCAGAGGATATACTAAAAATGTCTGGTATGTAATGACATTTAATTCAAAGTAAATGTAAATTCTTTATTTTTATGTAATTGTGTGGGACAGCCATATGTTCAGTTCATGCCTATGATTTCAGAGTTCAACAAAGCCAACAACTGCTTCATGTGGGCCACTGATGAAGAACCTGGATGTGGCCCAAAGACTGTCTGGGTTAGTAACTTTATTTAACATGTTTATAATCTTTTGACAACAGTGACGGCATGTAAGACAATTTATGATATAACACAATGGATGGCTAATTCGTCATTCGTCATACTGCATTGATAATTTATAACGTGTTATGTTTGATTTTGTTTTAGATTGAATGTTTTGCATGCCAACGGTGGTTCCATGTGCTGTGCCTAGGAATGAAGACAAAAGAGTTCAACAGAGTGAAGAACACAAACTGGAAGTGCAGACTGTTGTTGAAAATGTATGCTATTCCCCATCCACACTGAAGAGGCTCTGAAATGTACATCAACTAGGGATAAAGAGAAAGTTAACACAGTGAAATGTTTCATACTTATTCGAAGTTAAGTGTCTGTTGACATGTTGGAAAAGATTAAAGGTCTACAATTTCTGTTTAATTTGTCAACATTACATTTTTATTCATTGATTTACTGGCCACCATTACTGTGGTTACATGTTCAGTATATGTATTGACCAGCAAACCCAATGCAGCCTACCTCACCAGCTCACTCTCCATCCCTGCTTTGGACAATTAATAGCATGACTCTCGTACTTCGCCCTTTTCCTTTATGGTTGATATTAACGACGAAAGGAGATATTATCCGTCTCTCTCCTATTGTGTACCGCTGTTAAAAACTGTGGGGGGGAAATACAGGGAAAATAAGTACTTAGAACTACCAATTATTATAGATAAATATTAAAGAAAAGGGTAAACACAACAATGGACTGAACCCGCTAATTGTCAAACTAATATTAATGTACAACAATGTAGAAGAGACATGACTAGAGGTTATGCAATATGGGTGTATATCCACTGCACGCTTCTTAGGTGTGTAATTGACATGACCAAGGAGCTATTTAAATTTAAAACTATGAAAAATGTACGTTACACCGCATGATTTTACAGTACACAAACAAGAGTGTGCAATATAGAAGGGTAGTCAGTGGACATCCTGCACCATGTTTGAAGTCACTAGGTCATATGACCAATGCGCTATTGAAATTCAAAAATGTAAATAAATCATTTAAAATAGTGTGAGATGTAAATCAACAAAAAAAGTGTGTGCAATGTGTGTCTATGCCATCGGGTTAGCTACAATCAGTTTTGAAAGTTTTAGAAGTAATGGTTAAAGAGCTATTGATATTTGAAAATGTTGATTTGTCACTATGTTGACGGTCCCTAACTGCTGTTGGTGGACGTAAGGAAAACTACAGGCGAATATCCAACCTGAAACTGTCTTTACCTCGGTATAAGCACCCGCTCAACTTTGCTGCTGTGGAGGTATTGATATGCCTGTTTTGTAGCTCCTCATCTCTGACCCATCCACACCGAGAGACGAGACGAAATAATTGAAGATGTCATCATAGGTCATATGTGGCCATTTTTTCATATCTCCCCCCCACTCTTGAATAATCCGCGGATGTGGCACAGATTTGCCATTCGAAGGTTTTCTTATTATGATCCCGCGACATTTTGAGCTAGCTAGCTAACGTTCGCAAACGGCAAAAACGCCACAACGGAAGCCCTCCACAAACAGAACGTTCGGACATTGTTTTGTATCCGGGTTCTTAAATAAGGTGAATGGGTAATTGTTTACAAGTTGTTAGTTATCCCATAAAACCATCACCGAAAACTCATATTTTAATTTTCTTCGGTGGTTTGGTAACTTCCTGTTTTTCGACGGACTCTGGCTGGACTGAGGACAACGCACAGTTTGAAAAATGTAAAAGTTTGCGGCGTCCCTTCAACCGAAAGGGGGGCATTGCATTTCCAATCCGTTGTGGATGTTCCCATCGAAATGCATGACATCAGGCTCAATGTAATGCAGTGCTTAATCGTCATTTGAATGAGGTTTGAGGCTAAGAATGTAAATTGTTGATCTGTATTTTGAAAAAAAAAAAGTATTATATAAGAAAAAAAAATATCCCCCCCAAAAAATATATTTAAAAACGAGGCTTGAGGCTTCACTCCTTCATTGCAATCCTAGCGAATGATTCCATTCCACTTTCAATGATACTTCACTGGGCCCACACTGGTTGACTCAAAGTTGTTTCCATGTCATCTTAAATAAATTACGTTGAACCGACGTGAAATAGACATTTAATTGACGTATGTACCCAGTAGGACTGTTTCACTTATCTGAAGTTGAAAATCCGCTTTTTTCGGACGTTGAAATCATATTTTTTGTCATTGATTTTATGGCCAAATTTCAACTGTGCATACATTCTCAATGAAGTATGCTTCATATCACAATACTATTCTCAAATCAATTGAATATAGGAAAGAGGAGCTGCTGAAGATTGCAACATAGAATATTTATTATTTCTCCCATCTGTCACATGTACTACAGTATGTAAGCTTTAAAAACGTATTTTAAACTGGCAGCGATGATAATCAAAGTAGTCTAACCTGCAGGATAAATCAACAGACCACTTCAACTACAGTAACATTCTCAGTACCGGTTACAGAAATATTTTTTTCTTGTTATGACTGTGATATGTTGTTGTTTATCTACCTAAACTGCATGCACTGGCTGTAAGTTGCTCTGGATAGGAGTGTCTGCTGAATGACCCCCCCCCCCCAAAAAAAAAAACAACAACAACATGCAAAGTGTGCTTAGACAGGTTCCAATTAACATTTAATATTGGTAAAAGGTACAAAACTATCAAGATAAAAAGGATGAAATGAAACAGTATAAAGAACGTTAAAATAATTAAAAGAAAGATTGAAAACTGTATCTTAACTCGCCGCCTATCTAGCAGGCTAAAGAATATCTTCAATGTTTTTACTTTCACATGCATAATGTCTCTAACATATGCTATCACATAAGCTTCCCAATGTTATTCCTTGCATGTCTGTATTAATAATGTCATAAATGAATCATGCATGTATTATATAGTACATGATATATCATACACATAGTCTGGAGCATGTTTAATATTCATCTGTGTTCATCTAACATCAGAAGCAAGTCCAATTTGACCTCTGGATCATGAGTGATAAGGATTTTCCCCCTCATTAATTGTGTTTAGCTATAACACGTAATCATTTGCACAGACATTAAAGTTGCATTAAGCATATTAAACAGCCTGATTAACAAAAATCCCTAAAATGTCCCGGAGTAGCCAAAAAGCTGCCTGTCACACCATCTGATCTACAGCCATTGGAAATGAGGGGAAAGCAACAGCTTGATAATGACATCATCTGTAATGTTCCCATTTTGTTTCAAACTTGATTACTTGCTGTTGCTGTACTATTTGCAGACACAACGGGTAATTTAACCCAATGCAATTTTCCATTTGCAATTTTTGAGCTGAAGTGAGTTCATAATCAGAGCGGACAGGGCAGAGTAATGCTTATCGAGACTATCTCTGTTTCAACTCAGTGGATAATAAGGAACTGCAGTTGCAATCGACCCCAGTGACTCCCTATAATTGAAACCCATGAAGTGAAAGGGGAAGTGATTCAATAGAGTTCTCTCTGCTATTGCTCTCAGAAAACAAACAAAAACAACAAAACAAAGAAAAATTATCCCAATAACATAACAAACCTGAGAGTATTATGCTGTAAAAGATAAGGTCTATATCTGTAAGAGGAAATTGAATCCATAATTGGTATGATGGGTATTGCACTGGTACACCGCCAGTTTCCTTAAAGACGAAGTGACTCTCCGGCTTGAAATATAGGCCTGTGTGGTGTACACTGGGCATTAGAGAACTGGACAATCAACTTCGGTAGTAGTATGTTCTGTCGGATATCCATTCACTGGTAGCTGTTGATATGTGGAGTCTCTTGGCAGTTGGAACCGTCTGAGTCATGTACTCAGAAACTGCTCTTAGACACCCCCTCCGGGTACCGCAGAGTCAAAGCTCCCACCCAGCATCTGTCCAGAATACATTAACATTCAGCAGCTTTGTCCACCTCTGACCTGCTATTATCTATTGCAGATTCTGTAATGTCCACTGCACTGCCTTCCGTATAGCTCCTTTTAGTTTGTGTGGCTATCTATCCATACACTACCTCCTATGCTTATTTGCTCACCAATATGTATTCCTATCAAATACAAGATAATAGAATATACAAATCACATTGAATAAGTTTGTCTGAAAGTTATCCAGTAAGTACATCTCATATACAAAGCCAAAATGGGATTGCCCATAATCATTATCACATAGATGACACTTCACAGAGCTGGACTATGGAGTGAGTGACAAAAAGCGTGTGGAATATCAAACAGATGGGGCCAGAGCTGCTTATTCCCCTCCTGCATCGTGCTTGGGCGAGCCGGCCATCTGCCATTTTACTGTAAAAGACAGCCTATTTAATAAAAAAAAAAAATGTTGTTCCACAGACAGCATTTGCTTTCTTTATGTCACTGTGGTCCCCCTTAAGCTCATCTCTGAGATGCATAATACCTCAGGGTGCTATCTAATCAAACACATATACTGCTTGTGGGAACCTAGGGAATAGCCAGCTAATCTTTCCAAGCATGGTCTTTCACTTCAGTAACAAACTCATCGGCCTTGGATCTACTGCACATTTTGAAACTGCCCTGTGAGGTAGTTAGTTGGTCTCCCTAGGCAGACAGTTTGCCTGCTATGTAAACAATGCGGGTCCAACTCAAGGTGTCATAGAAAATGCACCCCCCTACCCATCCACACAGGGCTACTGGTCAGAAGGCTCAGGGATCGTCGACTACCACACAGGAGCTCACTCTCCCTGCCTGCTTCATTACTTCACGATCAGAGCCGGTTGCAGACAAGGGGGAAATGAGATTTTCAACATTTTGATGCCATATTAACAATTATATAAAATATATGCTAAGAATTTTCCACCAACAGGTTTCTGTGCCAATGTAACACACAACCAATAAACAAAACATACCGACATGGTTTTAATTTTCAACACCATAATAAATAGACTATGTCAATCTTGACAAACAGAAAACAAGTCCCTCCCTACTTTGTTGGCTTAATCAGTATCGAAAGTTTGGCTTGACAATCTCTGAATGGCATTCATTTTCTTGGTGTTTTGTAACAGATGTCTCTTTCCATTCATCAAATTGCCTCTGCACAATTTGGGTTGATTGATTGTTTTATTCATTTACTTTAAAAATATATATATATTTAAAGTGACCGGGATTGCACAATAAAGTCGGACTTATTTCCATTGTGGTCCCTATATTTGCTGGGGCATATGCTACAGTAGTATAAGGACTGAAAGCGTGTCTAATTTACACATCTCCATCTGGCTTTCGGGGGTCAACTTATTTTTTTCATAGGCTGTATTGGATAAGGACACAATCGTTTGGGCCTTTTTGGGCTTGTGGTCATAAAATTTCTTTAATGTAGGGCTCATATAATGTATTTAATGTATGCTACCTCAACAGGCTCAGGTAGCATCAGACATTAATTTTCAAGCCAATCACAGCTGGGTTATTCTCAGGATGGAACATTTGTAAAACACCTGGAAAATATTCAACCCTAGTCTGTAGCTAATTATTTAGATGTTTGGGGCTGCTTCTGAACCATGATGTGCAGACATAATCAAAGTGACAGTGGACTAGCGCACTTGCCAGAGTCTTTAGGGTGTCTATAGGTTTCCATCCAATTGGCGACAGATTTTCATGCGAAAAATCAAACCTGCATAAAAACAATATGCACATTTCTGGGTTTTCATCAAATATATAGTAACTGTTTACAAGAATGGTTATTATATTTTAAAACACTACCAATAACTAGTAGTGTCGAACTAATGTTCGAATACATTTACAGGACTTCTGATCATTTTCTTGCCTTAGTACCCGACTTTCATATCTTAGAACACATTTAGCAAAACTTTAAATACATCAGTGAATACAGAAGAAAAATGTGATGCAATTGTGTTCACTTTCTCTGAAATCAGGTAACACTACTGCTCAAAAATCTAAATTGCCCCATCAGTGTCATACCATGTACAATATACTGTATTTAAAGATCTAGGAAATGGGGACCTCTTAATTGTTAGGACTTTTTACAATATTTTGGACATGCAGAGAATGAAGTGGGGTTACTTCTAAATAACCTTTGGTTACTCCTAAGTCATCATCTTCAACATTGTGACCTTTAATTATAGAGCTTTGCTTTGGTGTGGATTAAGGCCTAAACTCCTAGAAAAAAATGTGCTGTCTACAGTAGAACTTTAAAGGGTTCTTTGATCTTCCCCATAGGAGAACCCTTTGAAGAGCCCTTTTTGGTTCCAGGTAGAACCCTTTACACAGAGGGTTCTTCATTGAACCGAAAAGAGTTCTACCTCGAACCAAAAAGGGTTCTCCAATGGTGACAGCTGAAGAACCCTTCTTTTTTTGTTGTTGTTTTTTGTTGTACTATTATTAAAATAATATTTAAACAATACAAAACATACACATTCAAACGTCAACATACAGACACACACAAAACATTCACAAAATCACCACTGCCCAAACCCACCTGCTCACCCTCCCATCTCCCGCATCACTCACCACATGGCCTCAAACTGCACCATCTTGTTTCTCTCCGTCGCCCACACACTTTCAACATTCAGATAATAAAGCTTTTTGACCTTTCCGTTGTGTTAACGCTGGAGAATTCTTTGGTTTCCAGTTTTTAAGTATACGTTTTGTCAAGATGATTGACGAGAAAAGTATTGTCTAACTGATCCGGTATCTCACTGCACCCTCATATGCCAGGTCTTGTAATATGCAGAGAGATGGATTAAGTGTTTTTTTTTAACAAACGTTTGTCATTTAGCAGACACTGTTGTTATCCAGAGTGACTTACAGGAGCAATTAAGGTGAAGTGCCTTGCTCAAGGGCACATAGACAGATTTAATGGTAAACATAACATAAACTAAACTTATTTGCAGATTATCTCCTAATATACCTGACCAATTGAAAACGAAATTGCCCCTTGTGACCCTTTCCAAAGCAATTTCATCAGATAATGCATTATTTGTGTATATTTTTGCTTTAGGACATTTGTTTATATTGTTATTAAATCTATTATTTCAGCTGGAAAGTTGAACGCTTCTAAAGTTTGGATTAGAACATTCCATTCAAGATGGCCAAAAGCCTTTTTGATATCAACAACCATTATTGATAAATCTATATCTTGTTTTTCAGCATATTGTATTAAACTTACACATGTTCTTGTTTATCCTTGTTTGAGTGATATGTATCAAGTCTGATTGTTATTATTACACTTTATTAAACTTATGAGTCTATTTTTTCTTTATTTTAATAGGCAAATCAGTTAAGAACAATTTCTTATTTTCAGTGACGGCCTAGGAACAGTGGGTTAACTGCCTTGTTCAGGGGCAGAACGACAGAACGACCTTGTCAGCTCAGAGGATTTGATATTCCAACCTTTCGGTTACTAGTCCAACGCTCTAACCACTAGGCTACGCTGCCTAGTGGGGGACTCTCCAGATTTTCCTGGTTTTAATATCACCCTTTTTTCTGTGTATACATTTATATCGGTTGTGTTCCTCCATTTGATTCACTTTTCCTTATTTCTATTGTGGATAGTGTTTTTGTGCACCAATGGAAAGTCTACAAAACAATGAGCAAACCAGCCTTTGTATTGAATACATGGAAATGGATTGTAATGACACCGGTGAATGAATCCTGCACACAATGTGCTTATTAAAAATATATATATATATTATCAGGAGTAGTATTTGATTTGATGTATGAAATTGTTTTGTCGAAATATCAATGAAAGGAGAGTAATTGCCTATAACTCTGCACCTTTGTATAGTTGTACTTCCAATTTGGATAATCGTGAATAAGTGGCTGCAAAGAAAATATGTTGATCTACTGGGATTTTTAAAAGACAGACTAACTTTCTGTTTTGTCTAATTGGACTCGAGATAAGTATGGTTGTGTTAATCTTTTTTGCTCTTTTGATGAATGGATTTATGATTTGAGAAGGCAATTCATTTTTTTTAAAGCGTTTAGTATTTTGCAAAAGGCAACATTGTTCCCAATTTTTTTTGAAAGTGATTTAGAAAAACTGTAATTTTTTGGGGGGTCCTGTGCTGTTGTAAATCAACCAAATACACGTGAACACCAAAACGTTTTTTCAATTTCAACTTATTTTATGTAGCAGCAATAGTGAATCATGCAAGGGTGCCAATATATTCAGCCTGGTCTCATAGACTAGACGTAACATAGTAAATGTAAATCGGGGACACTCAAATTAGTATGATATGTTACTTTGGTATGATTACATAAGACAGATGGTTACTTAAAGTAGGGTGGTTGGTCGGGGTGGATGGGTGGACGTACAAGGCGAATGTCTAGCAACCCAAAGGTTGTCAGTTTAGATCTCATAACAGACAACTTTAGCGTTTTAACTAATTAGCACTTTTTCAACTACTTACTACTTTTTAGCTACTTTGCAACTACTTAGCATGTTAGCTAACCCACTTTTTCAACTACTTACTACTTTTTAGCTACTTTGCAACTACTTAGCATGTTAGCTAACCCTTGCCCTAACCCTAATCTTAACCCTTTTAGCTAACCCTTCCCCTAACCCTAACTTTAACCCTTTAAAACTGAACTCCTATACTGTTATGGATTTTATGAATAATGACTAAATGATGTATACATTTAACGTAGAACTATAACTAAAACTACCCTGTCATTGTATGATTGTATGAAATTTATTAGAATCATACCTCTATAAATCTGATGTGTGTAGTTTTAGTCAGAATTAGGACAATGACTTTTTGTTCCTTTTTAGTATGTAAGCAGGGTGCAAGTGTGAGACAATGTATGAGATAAGAGGAGCTATCGACAGACAAGCTCTACTACTGTGTTCCTTACCCAGGGAGGGGAGAGACCCTGGGCTTGTAGTAGATTGTATAACAGGTGGCAGACAATGTATGACAGGAAGACTTGTGAACTATGTGGCCATTGTATCTGAGAGTAGGAGGAACATTTATGACGAAATGTGAGGTATATAGACCAATGTATAGGAAATGATAGGCAGCGCGCTCTCGTAAATAAATTATCTGACTCTTGTGACTGGGCCTCCGTCTGATTCATTCCAACCAGTTTCCTACAAATTCTGGGTTTCAGGCTGAGTAATTAATTAAATTGGGTTTATTAACACGGAGAACATAATTCTCGTGACATAAACTTAACCCTAACCTCTAGCCTAGCTAACGTTAACCACCTAGCTAGAATTCGTAACATATCATACTTTATGCAAATTCGTAACATATAGTACATTTTGCTAATTCGTAACATATTGTACATTTTGCAAATTCGCAACACATCATACGAATTGTAATTCGTAACGTATCATAGGAAATGAGTAATGGACATCCACAAATTAATACATACCATACAAAATGTAACATATCACACTAAATGGAGTGTCTCAGATTTACGTACAGAATTTCCTGAATGGCCCCAGTGATGTACTAGGCCGTACGTACTACCCACCGCAAGGCACTACAGTGGGTAGTGCGTACGGCCCAGTACATCACTGGGGTCAAGCATCCTGCCATCCCGGAACCTATATACCAGGCAGTGTCAGAGGAAGGCCCTAAAAATTGTCAAAGACTTCAGCCACCCTAGTCATAGACTCTCTCTGCTACCACATGGCAAGCGGTACCGGAGTGCCAAGTCTAGGTCCAAGAGGCTTCTCAACAGCTTCTACCCCCAAGCCATAAGACTCCTGAACAGCTAATCAAATGGCTACCCAGACTATTTGCATTGCCCCCTCTTTTACGCTGCTGCTATTCTCTGTTATTATTTGGTATTTGGTATTTTATTAGGATCCCCATTAGCTGTTGGAAAAGCAGCAGCTACTCTTCCTGGGGTCCACACAAGACATGAAACATAATACAGAATGACATAATACAGAACATCAATAGACAAGAACAGCTCAAGGACAGAACTACAGAAAACATTTTTGAAAGGAACACGTAGCCTTAATAGCAATGCCTACACACAAACTATCTGGGTCAAATAGGGGAGAGGCGTTGTGCCGCGAGGTGTTGCTTTATCTGTTTTTAAAACCAGGTTTACTGTTTATTTTAGTAATATGAGATGGAAGGAAGTTCCATGCAATAAGGGCTCTATATAATACTGTACGCTTTCTTGAATTTGTTCGGGATTTGGGGACTGTGAAAAGACCCCTGGTGGCATGTCTGGTGGGGTAAGTGTGTGTGTCAGAGCTGTGTTTAAGTTGACTATGCAAACATTTTGGGATTTTCAACACATTGTTTCTGATTAAAAAAAAGTGATGCAGTCAGTCTTTCCTCAACTCTAAGCCAAGAGAGAATGGCATGAATAGTATTTATTTCAGCCCTCTGATTACAATTAAGAGCAAAACGTGCTGCTCTGTTCTGGTCCAGCTGCAGGTTCTTTCCTTGCAGCATTGGACCACATGACTGGACAAGAATCAAGATTAGACAAAACTATAGCCTGCAGAACTTGCTTTTTGGAGTGTGGTGTCAAAAAAGCAGAGCATCTCTTTATTTCGGCCAGACTGCTCCCCATCTTAACAACCATTGACTCTATATGTTTTGACCATGACAGTTTACAATCTAAGGTAATGCCAAGTAATTTAGTCTCCTCAACTTGTTCAACAGCCACACCATTCATTACCAGATTTAGATGTGGTCTAGAACTTAGAACTTGATTTGTACCAAATACAATGCTCTTAGTTTTAGAGATGTTCATGACCAGCCACCCATTTCAAACAGACTGCAGCTCTTTGTTAAGGGTTTCAGTGACTTCATTAGCTGTGGTTGCTGATGCGTATATGGTTGAATCATCAGCATACATGGACACACATGCTTTGTTTAATGCCAGTGGTAGGTGATTGGTAAAAATAGAAAAGAGTAGATGGCCTAGAGAACTGCCCTGCGGTACACCACACTTCACATGTTTGACATTAGAGAAGCTTCCATTAAAGAAAACCCTTCGAGTTAGTTCCATTAGATAGATAGCTCTGAATCCAAGATATGGCAGAGGTTGAAAAGCCATAACACATACGTTTCTCAACAACAGGTTATGGTCAATAATATCAAAGGCTGCACTGAAATCTAACAGTACAGCTCCCACAATCTTCTTATTATCAATTTCTTTCAACCAATCATCAGTCATTTGTGTCAGTGCAGTACATATTCAGTGCCCTTCTCTATAAGCATGCTGAAACTCTGTTGTTAATTTGTTTACAGAGAAATAGCATTGTATTAAGTCAAACACTATTTTTTCCAACAGTTTGCTAAGAGCTGGCAGCAAGCTTATAGGTGTGCTGTTAGAATCAGTAAAGGCCGCTTTACCACTCTTGGGTAGCGGAATTACTTTGGCTTCCCTCCAGGCCTGAGGACAAAGACTTTCCTCTAGGATCAGATTAAAAATAATATGACTGATAGGAGTGGCTACCATCCTCAGTAGCTTTCCATCTAAGTTGTCAATGCCAGGAGGTTTGTCATTATTGATCGATAACAATCATTTTTCCACCGCTCCCACACTAACTCTACAAAATTCAAACTTGCAATGCTTTTCTTTCATTATTGTTTTTTTATGCATGAATACAATTACTCACTGTTCGTTGTTGGCCCATCTCTTTCAACCATACATTTTTTAAATTCTTTATCAATCCATGGAGCCTTAACAGCTCTAACAGTTGGTTTCTTAACATGTGCATGTTTATCAATAATTGGAAGAAGCAATTTCATAAATTCATCAAGGGCAGCGTCTGGATTCTCCTCATTAATAACATCAGACCAGCAAATATTTTTAACATCATCCACGTAAGAGTCACAGCAAAATCTTCTGTATGAACTCTTACACACAATTTTAGTCCCAGCTGTAGGAACTTTGGCTTTCCTGGCTATAGCCACTATATAGCCACCACTATATTGTGACACTATATATAAACGAGTCATCCCGCAGTGTCTGTGATTGTACCCTGATGAAGACAGCTTGCCTGTCGAAACGTTGGTAATTAAATATTTTTGCATCTGAGCTCCTAGAGTGTGCGGCTCTCCTTTATTTTCTTATTTTTTACTTATATCATTTTTTTACTTAACACTTATTTTTCTTAAAACTGCATTGTTGGTTAAGGGCTTGTAAGTAAGCATTTTACTGTAAGGTGAACACCTGTTGTATTCGGTGCATGTGACAAATACACTTTGATTTGAATAATACGAAACGCTCTGAGACAAGATTGATATATTTGACCAGAACTGTATGTCAAAGTGTATGTGTGTGTACGTGTGTGTGCGTGTGTGTACGTGTGTGTGCGTGTGTGTACGTGTGTGTGCGTGTGTGTGTGTGTGTGTGTGTGTGTGTGTGTGTGTGAGTGAGAGAGAGACAAAAAGAGAGAGAGCGAGGCTGAGATAAAGAGAGAAAGAGCATTTTAGATTCTACTCCATTGTATATACAGTACACTACTCTTGCCCCATGACCCCATCAGGGAAATGTAGATAGAAAGCCTAGTGGAATAGAACTATGAATGGAACCCATTAGAGATCAATAAGCCCAATGCCCGGATTCCTCTGGTTGCTTTCCTCACGTGAAGCACGTTTATGTGGCCTTGTAAGACCTTGAAATCGATGTGGTATAATTTCTTCCCACCCAATCGAATATCTCTCTACCAGTTTCAAAGAGTTGTAAATTCCCGCTATTCAAATAATTGTGTCTTTGCATTGATTTCTGATGTGACAGTACCCCTTTGGCTGACCAATGGTTAGCCATGACCACAGCTTTTTCACAGGAAGAATGAACAGTATTATTCACTTCCTGCCATGACATCTCCTCTAGTAACCTCCACCAGTCTCTCTCAGGTCCTATTTGTCAGGTCATTTTTACGTGTCCTCATTCTCCCTTTCATCACAGTGGAATTATTGCAGTGTTAAACTTGTTTGAATTAGCTACAGGTACAACATACTGGCGCCATATCCCTCCCAGCCCAAATGTCTTAAGATATATCAAAAGATAATATAGAAAAATTATGAACATAAGCATCTGAATATAAGGCTTTGATTATTATGAATTACCCTAAACCATGCCAATTTCACTAATTAGGTCAATGGTATCATTAAACTGTACATCTAGGCCAGAGTGAAACGACCTGAATATTACCCTATTTTACTTCAAGTATCATAAGCTGACTGAATGTACCGTTTTCTATTGAGATTTAAAAGGACTTTGTTTACCATCTCCCTCAAGCTGCCGCACACCGTATCTTTTAACTTCTTGGTGAGAACCATCTTCCAGCGATGTCAATAAGAGATATAAAGTCGGGGAGTCAACAACTCAGAGGGCAGCTAAAAAAAGCCTGATTCCCATTTCCCAGCAGCTCCAGACTAGATTACAGTTCCTAGCAAATCTGCTCTCCCGTGAGGAGCGCTGGTGCTCTGCTCTGGTTGCCATTTTTAGATGAGGATATGCTCTCTCTTCACATTGGGGTTACCGGTGTCTGTTGTTGGCATGTGTTTGGTACTACTGTTGAGGCTACGCGGCACTTGTGATCACAGCCTAGAGGTCAAGAACTCCAAGGCATAGGTGGTAGTGCACACACAGGTGGTACCGCAGAGTTGATGGCTCAAGCCCTGCCCCAGGTGCTTTTCCACTACCTTATGCATTATGTTTACATAATTTGAAAAATAAGAAATAGAATACCTTGTCTAAATTACTCTGTAGCCTACCTATTATGATA
Source organism: Salvelinus fontinalis (assembly GCF_029448725.1). Classification (NCBI taxonomy): domain Eukaryota; kingdom Metazoa; phylum Chordata; class Actinopteri; order Salmoniformes; family Salmonidae; genus Salvelinus; species Salvelinus fontinalis. The sequence goes on along the minus strand of NC_074678.1, from coordinate 47,580,879 downwards.
AATTATAGGTGGTTGTGCACACACAGGTGGTACCGCAGAGTTGATGGCTCAAGCCCTGCCCCAGGTGCTTTTCCACTACCTTATGCATTATGTTTACATAATTTGAAAAATAAGAAATAGAATACCTTGTCTAAATTACTCTGTAGCCTACCTATTATGAAAAATTATAGGTGGTTGTGCACACACAGGTGGTACCGCAGAGTTGATGGTTCAAGCCCTGCCCCAGATGTTTACATAATTTGAAAAATAAGAAATAGAATACCTTGTCTAAATTAATCTGTAGCCTACCTATTATGAAAAATTATCACACAATCTGGTTATTAGGCTATGATATAAAATGAAAATGACTTAAATAAACATTATTCCACATGTTTGCAAAGCCTTTACCGTTACATAAACTACATCTATTGAATTTCATTATTCAGCTTATATGAACCAGTGGTGTAAAGTACTTAAGTAAAAATACTTTAAAGTACTGTCACGAATCCCGCTTCCTGAGTCTGTTTTTGCCTGTGTTCTGTCCTGGAGTGTTTTTTCCGGTGTCCTGGAACGTACCCTGTCTGGTTGCCGGGCGACGTAGCTGGTTGGGAGATCTCTGATTTACCGCACCTGTTTCCAATCCGCTATCTGCACACCTGGTCCTGATCATCACCCCTCCACTTCATAAGCACTGACCTGACATCCATTCCCTGCCGGATCGTTAGCCATGAACAGTATGTTGTGCCAGTGTATCAGCCTCCAGTTTGATAGAGTTTGTTTTGTACGTTTTGCTTGCCTTGAACTCACCTCCGTTTTTTCTGTCTACAGTCATTCACCCGGAACACTCATCTCATCCCTACCTGGTCGTCGGTGACTTCAGTTACTTCCTTGGATCTGCCTATTCAATCCCATCAACTCACCTCCGCTGCACGCTCCGTCACTTGGATTTTTCTATCACTACATTCAAAATTGTAAATAAATACTCACCTTCGTCTTACTCTGATTGTCCTGGTCTGCTTCTGGGTTCAACTTTAGAAAACCGTGACAAGTACTATTTAAGTCGTTTTTTTGAGTATCTGTACTTTACTTAACGATATATTAACTTTATATTTCTGACTACTTTTACTTCACTACATTCCTAAAGAAAACATTGTACTTTTTACTCCATACATTTTCCTTGACAACCAAAAGTACTAGTTGCGTTTCGAATGCTTAGAAGGGCAGGAAAATTGTTAAATTCATGCACTTATAAAGAGAACACGTGGTCATCCCTACTGCGTCTGGCCTATCGGACTCACTAAACACAAATGCATCTTTGTCACGCCCTGACCTTAGAGATCCTTGTTATTCTCTATGTTTGGTTAGATCAGGGTGTGATTTGGGTGGGCATTCTATGTTCTCTATTTCTTTGTGTTTGGCCGAGTGTGGTTCCCAATCAGAGACAGCTGTCTTTCATTGTCTCTGATTGGGGATCATACTTAGGCAGCCCTTTTTCCCTCCTTCAGTGTGGGATCTTGTCTTTGAGTGCATGTAGCTTTTTGTTTGTTACATTGTTTATTGTTTTTCTTGGTGGAACATTTAAATAAAATAATGTACGCCTACCACGCTGCACCTTGGTCTCCTTCCGACGACAAACGTTACAGAAGATCCCACCACCAACGGACCAAGCAGCGTGGTCAGGAGGACTGGCCCTGGGAGGAATTCCTGGATGGAGCAGGACCCTGGACAAGGGCTGGGGAGTATCGCTGTCAGGAGGAGATAGAGGCAGCGAAAACGGAACGGCGACATTACGAGGAGTTAGCAGAACGTAGCAAGCACGAGAGGCAGCCCCCCCCAAAGAAATTGGGAGCACATGGGGAGATTGGTGGAGTCAGGGTTCAGACCTGAGCCAACTCCCCGTGCTTACTGTGGGCAGCGTGTGACTGGTCAGGCACCATGTTATGCGATGATGCTCACGGTGTCCCCAGTGAGCAGCCACAGCTCGGTGCGCTCTGTGCAAGCTCCCCGCAGTTGCCGTGCTAGAGTGGGCATTCAGCCAGGACGGATTGTGCCAGCTCAACGCTCATGGCCTCCGGTGCATCTCTTCGGCCCAGGATATCCTGCGCCAGCTCTATGCACGGTATCCCCAGTTCGCCAGCACAGCCCAGTGCGGCCTGTTCCAGCTCCCCGCACTTGCCGTGCTACAGGGGGGATTCAGCCGGGACGCGTTGTGCCAGCTCTGCGCTCCAGACCTCCAGTGCGCCCCCATGGCCCAGTATATCCTGCGCCGGCTCTACGCACTATGCCTCCAGTGCGCTGTCATAGCCTAGTGCGTCCCGTGCCAGCTCTCCACACTCACCGAGCTAAAGTGAGTATCCAGCCAGGATGTGTTGTGGCAGCTCCACTCACTAGGTTGCCAGTACGTCTCCTCAGTCCGGTGAGACCTGTTCCGGCTCCAGGTACGAAGCCTCCAGCGACGGTCGGCAGTCCGGTGTCTCCGGCGACGGTCGGCAGTCCGGTGTCTCCGGCGACGGTCGGCAGTCCGGTGTCTCCGGCGACGGTCGGCAGTCCGGTGTCTCCGGCGACGGTCGGCAGTCCGGTGTCTCCGGCGACGGTCGGCAGTCCGGAGCCTCCGGCGACGGTCGGCAGTCCGGAGCCTCCGGCGACGGTCGGCAGTCCGGAGCCTCCGGCGACGGTCGGCAGTCCGGAACCCACCGGCGACGGTCGGCAGTCCGGAACCCACCGGCGACGGTCGGCAGTCCGGAGCCTCCGGCGACGGTCGGCAGTCCGGAACCCTCCGGCGACGGTCGGCAGTCCGGAACCCACCGGCGACGGTCGGCAGTCCGGGACCCACCGGCGACGGTCGGCAGTCCGGGACCCACCGGCGACGGTCGGCAGTCCGGGACCCACCGGCGACGGTCGGCAGTCCGGAAGCCTCCGGCGACGGTCGGCAGTCCGGAAGCCTCCAGAGGGGGGTTCCCAATCCAGAGCCTCCGGCATCGAGCTGCTATCCGGAGCCTCCAGCGGGGGTTCCCAGTCCAGAGCCTCCGGCATCGATCTGCATTCCGTGGCCTCCAGAGGGGGGTTCCCAATCCAGAGCCTCCGGTATCGAGCTGCTATCCGGAGCCTCCAGCGGGGGTTCCCAGTCCAGAGCCTCTGGCGATGATCCACGGTCCGGTTCCTCCGGCAACGATTCACGGTCCAGAGTTTCCGGCGACGATCCACGGTCCGGTTCCACAGGAGCGGAGGGATCAGCGGGGGAAACGCCCCGAACCCGGAGATTGGGGATCATACTTAGGCAGCCCTTTTTCCCTCCTTCAGTGTGGGATCTTGTCTTTGTTTGAGTTCATGTAGTTTGCACGACGAAGCTTTTCGTTGGTTATATTTTTTATTGTTTTTCTTGGTGGAACATTTAAATAAAAGAATGTGCACCTACCACGCTGCATCTTGGTCTCCTTCTGACGACAAACGTTACAATCGTCTGTAAATAATGTCTCAGTGTTGGAATGGGACCCTGGCTATCCATACATTTTAAAAACAAGAAAATGGTGCTGTCTGCTTTGCAGGAATTTGAAATTATTTATAATTTTACTTTTGATACTTAAGTATATTTAACCAATTACATGTACCATTGATACTTAAGTATATTTTTAAACCAAACACTTCTAGACTTTTACTCAAGTAGATTTGTACTGGCTGACTTTCACTTTTACTTGAGTAACTTTTTATTAAGGTATCTATACTTTTACTCAAGTATGACAATTGGGTACTTTTTACACCACTGATATTAACTGCTTATTAATAGTAATTAACAGCCTGTAAACTCTTTGTTAACACCGATATTTTTTTCAAAGGTCTCTTTTACAAGGAAGCTCTGCAATTTACAAATACAACACAATACAAATATATATATATACAATATTTCAAACACATCCAATAGAAAGAGTTAGGCTATATTCCTCAGTAAAGAGATCCCCAGTCAATAATTTGAATTGTGCGAAATTGTACCATCCTTGAAAAGGCGTTCATTACGACCACGCGGAGTTATCATACTGGGCGCTCTGGATCCTGCGAGAGAGAAGTGGATCGTTGATGTATCAGTGCGAGTGCTAATCTGCTACATTAGGGATGCGCTCTTTGTCAAAAAGTCAGTCAGTTGTTATTTGGCGTAAACAGACACGGCTGCGACGATTTCAGCAACGTGAATGCTCTGGCTTCTAAATCGTTATGTAAAGTGAAGAATTTTACGGAGGACATCCACAAAATGAAGGCTCAGGTGGTAGGCTTTTTGAAACTCTTTTGGAAAGATGGAAGTTATGGGAGAAAATAGACATCTCGCCTACTGCTACTGTATCATGCTCCTTGCCTACTCTACTCTACTGTTTAAATAGTCTACTCTATCTTTATGACAATGGGTTGGATGATGGATTTAAAGATTATAATGTGAAGAGTGCACAGCTGTCAGTCTTTTTAAATCATAGAGCGCATCTGTTCCCACAGGGCAAAAACTGGTTGGGTCAATGTTGTTACCACGTAATTTCAACAACAAAGATAATATGTGATGAAGTTGAATCAACGTGGAAAACTGAGTCATCAGCACAATCGAATTTCCCCCAACTTTGAACCTAAATCATTTTTTTTGTTGATTTTACGTTGAATTCACGTTAGTTGACAACTCAACCAAATGTAAATCAAAACTAGACTGAACTGACATCTGTTCACAGTGGGTTGTTTTGAGTGGCGGTTTCGAGAATTGAAGTGTGATCACAGAAAGAAGAGATGTGATATTATTTGTTATCTAGAAACCATTATTGTAAGCTGCTAACAGAGTTTAAAGTTCTAATTTGTCATTATATTCTAGAATAGAAATGCTATAAATAAGTAATTGTAGCATACTGCAGATATAAGCTAATTTGTTTTTTTGCATATATATATATATTTTTTAAATAAACCGGCTGAATACCTCATAATGTAGCCTATTTTACCAATTTTCTCATTATTATAGCGCCATGGGGTTATCGTCATTATAGTTATTACCATGGGTACCAGTCTCATCGTTGTGTACAACAACAGCTTCACGGACACGTCAGGGACAGCGTATCACACGGATGCTGCTGCTACTGGGCCGCTAATGGATAAGCCCAGGAAAGCGCAGCCTAAACCAGGAAGAGCCCTGTCATCAACCCTACAGGGCTACACTGGAGTCATCGATCAAAAGGTAAGCAGTATACTGACTATACGAACGCAACATCTGTAGAAATGTGTCAAGACATTTAAAACATGTATGGACAACCAATGCTGTCAACAAACAGCGGTTGTTTCCTGTGTCATTTATTCAAAAGGCTTTGTAGATATTTATTCAAAAGGTTTTGTAGATATTTTGAAATTGTAAGTAGGTATTCGGCAAAGTCTACAGTATATTCCAAAGTACCATCGAGAGCACTATCACTAGACCTTTCAGTTACCCAATGCCTTTGTTGCCACGTATCTTCAGTCTGTCGCTTAAGGTTCAATCGTTTAGAACTAAGATGAGGGTTAATTGATTCAGTGTCTTGTGAGTATAATTGTAATCAGTGGCCGTAGCCAATATGTTGGCCATTAAGCACCTGAGAAGCACATTGTCTGCTCTAGTGATGTTGTGCATGAATAAGACGAGCTGCGCCTCCTGATCTGTATTCAGACTGTCTTTCAGGTAAAGCTGACAGGCCGGCTCACAGACAAATATCCCAGGTAGGCTACACTCTAAATGGCTTATTGATAAAGCTTTGGAGATTTCTTCTTAGAACCACATAAGTGGGTGGGACTTTGAAATTGGCAACCGTCTGCGGTATGTTTGATTCCCGTCCCAACGACTGCAGCCATCGAGGTTCCAGGCAAGTTGATTGAAAGCGAGATAGGTAGTTCAAATCAAATCAAATTGTATTTGTCACATGCTCGGAATACAACCTTACAGTGAAATGCTTACTTACAAGCCCTTAACCAACAATGTAGTTTTAAGAAAAATAACAACAACAACAACAACAACAACAAAAGATGAAATAAAAGTAACAAATAATGAAAGAGCAGCAGTAAAATAACAGGGGGTAACGGTATGGAGTCAATGTGCTGGGGCACCGGTTAGTCGAGGTAATTGAGGTAATATGTACATGTAGGTCGAGTTATTAAAGTGACATAGATATGCGTAGATAATAACAAAGAGTAGCAGCAGTGTAAGGGGGGGGGGGGGGGGCAATGCAATTAGACTGGGTTGCCATTTGATTAGATGTTCAGGAGTCTTATGGCTTGGGGGTAGAAGCTGATTAGAAGCCTCTTGGACCTAGACATGGCGCTCTGGTACCGCTTGCCGTGCAGTAGCAGAGAGAGCAGTTGTTTTGGTACCTTTGGGTTTTTGTTGGTTGTTATTCCTAAATAAGGGATACACACAGCGTGCTGGCTTCTGTATGGGCTGACTCTAGCAGCATGGCTCCAGAGTGGGAGAGATACGGGACTAGAGAGAGACACAGCAGCGTGGACGGACACTGCGTCTCTCAGGTGGCACCGGACAAGAGAGGCGCTACAACGGAGAGGAGTTGAGAACAGGATTATATCGGGGTCTGTGTCTGGAGCGGTTCTGTTCACTGCTCACTGTTTAATGGCTATGAAAAGCGTCAGAGTTGTGTGATATTTAGCCATTGTACTGTACATGCCCAGTACAACAAAGTTATTTGTTCTTGCCCAGCCCAAACTTTTCAATAGATTCAGCCGCAATTTGAAGTCCCCTTCCAGCCAACAGCTAGAATGTGATGATGAAAGAACTTAGTAGCTCGGACAAAACAGGACACAAAGAGGTCTTTCTTTGTGTCCTATTTGGTCCCAGTCCAAGAAAAGGCAGCACAATGAACACGTCTGGATTCTATTTCCATTCTCCCCACATCCCCTGATATTGCGTCTGATATTCGTTATGTATTGAAAAGTCCTCCCTCCAGTCGTTCCCTGCCATCGTATTTCTTCATCAATCGCCAACTGCCCTATCTCAGGTCTGCTCTCCACTGTAGGGACTCTCTCATGTACCGCTGTAGTGTTGCTACCACTACACCCTGTAAATCACTATGTGGACTATCTGAATTCACAGACCATCCCAGTCAGTTGGTATCGGCTTTAGCTGCGGGGCCTCTTGACTCTGATCACTTAACATACACAAAGCATTCATGCATGCACACACACACCCCCCCACACACACACACACACCACCGTATTTACAGTATTTACTGCGCCTGAAGGTTTCTGGTTATGCCCCTCATTAACTTATGTGCATAACTTTCTCTTCACGGGCCCGTGATTCCACAGAGCTGGGTGGTGGATCTGTGAGTACCACCACTACTCCTCTAGCTGCTTTCTGTCTCACACTGAGGGCTGAGAAAGGCCACACATTAATCATGGAGAACACACAGGAAAGGTCTGCCTCCACCTACGTGCCATAGGAGGTTATTAGTTTGCTCACAAGCCACTCAACGCAAACTTTCTCTACTTCTATACCTGGAAACGTTTATCTCTTTCTAGTTTCACCTCAGCATTTGTGAATTGGGATGAGACTTAAGATATACAGTACCTAACTGGTAGACCTTTGAATATTTCAGGACAAATCATTTATAATAGCTGAAACGTCGCTGATGCACGTAGCATAAAAGGAAATATATTTTTTTTTTAAAAGAAGGAAATATGTGTATCTGAGATGTAATCGTAGAATTTAGAATGAATCAGTGCGTCTCCCCCTTTGTGTTGCTTTCTCCACTGTCCGTCACGGTGGTTTCTTTTCTGAGAATGTCCCTCCTCCGTGGCGTTCTCACTTTTGACAATCTGATTACAGCTGCAGTCACACACACGCACACGCACACACACACACACGCCTGGTGGACTAGGTACAGTTAGTGACAGCCCCCCCCCCCACACACTCCCTCCTCTGATGCTTTACCGATTCCTATTAAAGAGATGTTGACCTTTAACACATGGCCATCAGCATCAATATGCACTGGCCTTTACACATGGTAATCACAAATCATGTATTTTCTGTGAATCTCCTCACTGAATGTGTGTGTTCGCACCAGTGCTGAAATCCACCACTTTGCTTTTAAAGCCTTGCTTTTTGATGTAATCGCTGATGATTAGTTGGAACTGGAAATGCAAATGTAGATAACCGGAGAAAAATCACAAGTGCAGAAATGAGTTATTTGTGAGACTCCCTCTTAATGATGCCCTTTACAAATCCCAGTTGTATAGAACACCAGACAAAGGATCCAGAAATCCCTTAAAAAACGACTACCTAACAAGAGAATCAGTGCATTCCTCCCTAACATCTGATATCTTCACCAGTCCTATAGGCCTAGACAGAGACTAGAAGATCAACACTTAACCGAACCACGGCTAACCTTATTGGACATCATCCTCTGGATGTCATTAACATAAGTAGCCCATTGGCTGTGCACCCGCCGCACTTCCTCCTCACTGAGAGAACTTCTTCAAATGGATCCAAGTCCTCATTAATCCAAGAGGACCTACTCCCTCATAAACTGATAGATAGACAGGGCTAATCAGAGCCTTGAGGAAAGCTGACAGGAAGCAATGAATATCATCATTTTGTAAGAGGCAGCTGTTGACTCCATCTTGGATCTAAGTGGGAATTGACCGTTTTCAGATTTCACTGTTAAAGACGAACTTTGACATTTTTTAAAGAACAAAATGGCAGTGATATATACAGAAAATATCGCAGAGCTGTGAGAAGAATGCTGGTGCCCTCATCATTAAAAAACAGTTGTAAAGCAAACAAATACACGTGTGAACACCAAAGATTATTTCAATTTCTACTTATTTGAGAAGAAATTGTGAATCGTGCAACGGTGCCAATATATTTTACCGCATCTGTAATACAGTAACCCCCCAATACAATTCCCCCCGGTCCCTCAAATGCCTCAACACCCTCAATTCTGACATTTCCTCTGATATGTAAGCCTACTGTCTCTAGTCATCATAAAGGAAGGGCTCTGTGCGCCTGGTCTCACTGTCAAACCATTGTTTCTGAAATATTACATTTACCAGAACTGCGAGACATGAAATCGAGGCTACTGTCCGCCTTGGGTGCTGTGAGTATTCTGGGAGGTAGCTAGAGCGAAGCTGAATGGACGGGGTTGTTCTCAATGCAATTACGAACCTGCTTTCCTCTGGGGAGAGTCTAAGCAGGAGGATAGTGATGCGTCTGGAGATGCTGTGTGGGTGGTAATTGACTGGGTTGAGGCACTACTCATAACTGTGTGTTGTGCTGTGAGCTCTGTGGTCTGTTTATCATGGCTCAGCTAATCTAATCTACTTCACATTAGAGGTCAATGAAGTCTGAGCCTGCATTCGCACCATTACTATAGTAACTCTGGGACTACGTCCCAAATGGCACCGTCCCAAATGGCATTCCCTACATAGAGCCCTATGGGCCCTGGTCAATAGTAGTGCACTGTATAGGGAGTAGGGTGCCATTTGGGATGCACAGTTTGAGTGGAATATGCACATTGTCGGTTTATGAATGATTTATGACACGGTGAGTCGTATTAGTCAAGTTCCTACTGCATAGGTAGGTGTGCTCATATTGAAATGAGTTCATAATGCAATACATGTAAAACTATCAAACTATTTGGGTACAGGTGGATCCATGAAGACCTCTACCACAGTCTTCTCCCAAATGCATAGGCCTAATAAGGATCCTCACAATTATTATTGCTTTCAAGCAGGTAGCTTCCATAATGATGGACTATGTAATAACCTGTGATTCAATTATGTGTTATTTGAGAATCGTTTTTGACATGGTTTCTCCCCTAAAAGACTCGGTTTCAACCTTTTCCTCAAAATGAAGGTTGATAAGTCATTGCTATTTCTGCCTAGAAAGAATCATTGAGCTGACAGAAGCTCTGGGCTCTGTCAAAGACAATTTAGTCTTCCTGTCAAAAACACTTATTACTGGTACTGGGAGAATTTCCCTGGTGCTCTAGGCCACAAGGAGGATCCAATAATATAGTTGAAAGTTATTGCTTGGGTTCTAGGTTCGCGTTTTGCTCATATTCCTGAGCGTGAACATTTTTTCAATTCCAAATATCAGTCTCTTGACTCGTTAAAGGAGAAACGAATGTGTCGAGAAAATGTTCACAGACAAACATAGTCAGTTCAGGTAAGAAAGCAGCAGAGATGGAAAGGAAAGAACAATCTTTCAGGAAGGAAACACCTGCAGTTCATTAGAAGAGACAGGCATGAAGACCAGCCAATAGAGAAAATGCAGAAACAAAACCGGCACGGTTTTCTTTTCTTGTATTGAACTGCATTAAGTAGGAAGTAGGAAGAAGAGCGGTAAAGAGAACATAAAGAACGTAAAGAATACGAGAAATAAATACGATTTATGTCCTCCCTAGTTTATTTTCGTAGCCTGGCAGGGGATTGTGAATAATTGTGTGACGTGGTGTGTCATTTTTTTCTTGTCTACTTGTAGGATGTCTGGCTAGCACGAACAATCGATATATCCACACTATTTCGATGAAAGATGCGGTAGTTTGAAGTCGGGAAATTCCATTTCACAACCTGTTACCGTGACAGAAGAACCCGGATCACTCATCACACACACTTCCCACATCGTGCTCATTCCCTTCTCCGTTTCCTGGCAGCTTCCCTTGGTAATTCATCTATGTGTAATTACAGAGATTATAGGAAGACACATGTGAACAGTAGAGCGGGATCATGAGGCAGTGAAGTCGGTAATCTCACCCGTATGCACAGTATGTATGTGTGCACAGGCCACAGTCAAGCATGAAGCTAAGAGTACAGCTCTGAATGCCAATGGGCCTCTGCATTAAGCCTTAGAATAATTCATGAGAGGGTCTCAGGATTTTCATTATTAGATATAGATGCCCTTTTGCCTGGCCTTCTACTTTATGCTGTAGCGGGTATTGATTATGCTGTTGGATTTTGGGGAACACAGTTTTCCTCTTGGCAGGGAGATCTGAATCGGGTGCCATGGACCTCAACTCTCCATCCGCCCATTGACATCGATGAGAGAGAGGGAGGATTACATTCTTTTTGAACGTTTTTGAACGTTGAAACAAAAGTATACACCTGACACACATGGTTATGGCTTAAACAAAAATATGAATAACATTCCACCCATGAGGGCACTAGGTCATTTGACTGCAGGAAAGGGCCACAGGCATCGTTACATACTCCAACATGAATATGTGCATATGTCTCATATTTTATTGAATGATAATGGGTCGTGTGATTCCTGTAGAAGACCCTTTGGGCTCCCGTCCGCCCCAGAGAGCGCAGATTCTGTTTGAAAACTTCAAACATGCATCCTTCTTTCTTTTCTGCCTTCCGATAGGCTTGAGCAATGTGGTGGGTACCGTGGTTTCACGTGTCCAATGCTGTTAGCTACAGGTGACTACCAAAATAAAGGAATAACCAAACCTAAAGTGTCATAGTGTCACGATCGTTCTCCTCCTCTTCGTCTGAAGAGGAGAAGCATGGGTCGGACCAATATGCGTCAAGGTATGCAGTCATAATGAATTTATTTAAATGAAAGACGAACACTTAATACAAACTATACAAAATAACAAAACGACCGTGAAGCTACAAACGTTGTGCATAGACAGACAGGCTACAAACGTTCTGACATAGACAATTACCCACAATTAATGAGAGCCTATGGCTACCCTAAATAAGGCTCCCAATCAGAGACAACCGACATCAGCTGTCTCTAATTGGGAACTCATTCAGGTAACCATAGACTCTTCTAGATCACTCACCAACATAGACAACGCTAGACATCTACACTAAACACAAAACCATATTTTACACCCCATAACCCCTTTACCAAATAAACATCCAAAACCAACAAAACATAAACATTACCCATGTCACACCCTGACCTAACTAAAATAATCAAGAAAACAAAGAATAATAAGGCCAGGGCGTGACATAACCCCCCCCTTGAGGCGCGAACTCCGGGCGCACCATACACAGTCTAGGGGAGGGTCTGGGTGGGCTTCCATCCACGGTGGCGGCTCCGGCTCTGGTCGCGGTCCCCACGTCACCACAGTACCTAAACACCTCCTAGGCTTCCTCCAAACGACCCCCCTCCACCTTAACCCCATTGCATTCAGGGGCAGTTCCGGACTAAGGGGCAGTACCAGGGTAAGAGGCAGTACCAGGGTCAGGGGCAGTACTAGGGTCAGGGACAGTACCAGGGTCAGGGGCAGTACCAGGGTCAGGGGCAGTACCAGGGTAAGGGGCAGCACCAGGGTAAGGGGCAGCTCCAGGGTAGGGGGCAGCTCCGGACTGAGGGACTGCAGCTCCGGACTGAGGGACTGCAGCTCCGGACTGAGGGACGGCCCATGGCTGGCTGACAGATCTGGCTGCTCATGGCTGGCTAACGGATCTGGCTGCTCATGGCTGGCTAACTGATCTGGCTGCTCATGGCTGGCTGACGGATCTGGCTGCTCATGGCTAGCTGACGGATCTGGCTGCTCATGGCTAGCTGACGGATCTGGCTGCTCATGGCTAGCTGACGGATCTGGCTGCTCATGGCTAGCTGACGGATCTGGCTGCTCATGGCTAGCTGACGGATCTGGCTGCTCATGGCTAGCTGACGGATCTGGCTGCTCATGGCTAGCTGACGGATCTGGCTGCTCATGGCTAGCTGACGGATCTGGCTGCTCATGGCTAGCTGACGGATCTGGCTGCTCATGGCTGGCTGACTGATCTGGCTGCTCCTGTCTGGTTGGCGGCTCTGGCAGATCCTGTCTGGTTGGCGGCTCTGGCAGATCCTGTCTGGTTGGCGGCTCTGGCAGATCCTGTCTGACGGACGGCTCTAGCGGCTCCTGTCTGGCTGGCGACTCTAGCGGCTCCTGTCTGGCGGACGGCTCAGTGGGCTCATGGCAGACGGGCGGCTTTGCAGGCTCATGGCAGACGGGCGGCTTTGCAGGCTCATTGCAGACGGATGGCTCAGATGGCGCTGGGGAGACGGATGGCTCAGATGGCGCTGGGGAGACGGATGGCTCAGATGGCGCTGGGGAGACGAGCAGTTCAGTCAATGCTGTGCAGACGGCAGACTCCTGCCGGCTGAGGCGCACTGTAGGCCTGGTGCGTGGTGCCGGGACTGGTGGCACCGGGCTGGGGACACGCATCTCAGGGCTAGTGCGGGGAGCAGCAACAGGACGCACAGGACTCTGGGGACACACAGGAGGCTTGGTGCGTGGTTTAGACACTGGTGGTAAAGGGCTGGAGACACGCACCATATAGCTAGTGCGTGGAGGAGGCACTGGTGGTACTGGGTTGGGGCGGGGAGGTGGCGCCGGAAATACCGGACCGTGCAGGCGTACTGGCTCCCTTGAACGCCGAGCCTGCCCAACCTTACCTGGTTCTATGCTCCCCGTCGCCTGACCAGTGCGGGGAGGTGGAATAACCCGCACCGGCCTATGTAGGCGAACCGGGGACACCATGCGTAAGGCTGGTGCCATGTACGCCGGCCCGAGGAGACGCACTGGTGACCAGATGCGTTGGGCCGGCTTCATGACATATGGCTCAACGCTCCGTCTAGCCCGGCCGATACGTGGAGCTGCAATGTACCGAACCGGGCTATGCACGCGTACAGGAGACACCGTGCGCTCTACTGCGTAACACGGTGTCTGCCCGTACTCTCGCTCTCCACGGTAAGTACAGGGAGTAGGCGCAGGTTTCCTACCTGACTTCGCCACACTCCCTTTTAGGCCCCCCCCAAGAAATTTTTGGGTTGTACTCACGGGCTTCCAGCCTTGTCTCCGTGCTGCCTCCTCATATCGCCTCCTCTCGGCTTTCGCTGCCTCCAGCTCTTCACGAGGGAGGCGATATTCTCCAGGTTGATCCCACGGCCCCTTACCATCCAGTATCTCCTCCCATGTCCAGAAATCCTTTATGGGTAGGTCCTGTTGCCGCCTTCCATGCCGCTTGGTCCTATGGTGGGTAATTCTGTCACGATCGTTCTCCTCCTCTTCGTCTGAAGAGGAGAAGCATGGGTCGGACCAATATGCGTCAAGGTATGCAGTCATAATGAATTTATTTAAATGAAAGACGAACACTTAATACAAACTATACAAAATAACAAAACGACCGTGAAGCTACAAACGTTGTGCATAGACAGACAGGCTACAAACGTTCTGACATAGACAATTACCCACAATTAATGAGAGCCTATGGCTACCCTAAATAAGGCTCCCAATCAGAGACAACCGACATCAGCTGTCTCTAATTGGGAACTCATTCAGGTAACCATAGACTCTTCTAGATCACTCACCAACATAGACAACGCTAGACATCTACACTAAACACAAAACCATATTTTACACCCCATAACCCCTTTACCAAATAAACATCCAAAACCAACAAAACATAAACATTACCCATGTCACACCCTGACCTAACTAAAATAATCAAGAAAACAAAGAATAATAAGGCCAGGGCGTGACACATAGCCCTTTCCTGCAGTCAATGACCAAAAGCACCCTCTTTGGCCTCATGTGTAGAATGTTATTAATATTTTTCCTTATTTCGTTATTAATGAAGATTATTAATAAAAAAATGCACACAAATCCTGAATCAAACCTGATTTAGCCCACTGCAGTATAAGGTTCATAGGGTGTTGGGCCACCACAAGCCGCAAGAACAGCTTCAATGCACCTTGGCATAGATTCTACAAGTGTCTGAAACTCTATTGGAGGGATGCGACACCATTCTTCCACAGGAAATTCCATCATTTGGGGTTTTGTTGATGGTGGTGTAAAACGCTGTCTCAGGCATCGCTCTATAAGTGTTCCATTGGGTTGAGATCTGGTGACTGAGACGGCTATGGCATATGGTTTACATTGTTTTCCTTCTCATAAAACCATTTAGTGATCATTCGTGCACTGTGGATGGGGGCATTGCCATCCTGGAAAAGACCACAGACTAGAGGCCTTCACAGGTTCAGAAGGTTGGACCCGTTCCACAATGGACCTGGGGCTTTCCCATCCGAACCCGATATGCATAAATGGCTTTTTTAAATATAGAGATCGGTTTCAAACGTACCCGAGAACAACTAGACCAATTCCGTATAGAGCTGGTTCGGATCCAGACCCGATCCAATCCGAGTGGGGGAAGCAGCAGAGAAGTACATTTTTAAGCTACTTTATTAACTGGAGCTGATAAAGCTCGAGGGAGATAAAGTAGAGAGAGGTAATGCTCTAGCATAGGCCAAGCTGTGTGTATAGGCTACTGTGAGTGAGCAAGTGACACGGAACAGGGAGGGTGGGAGGAAGAGATGAGAGACAGCAACCAACTAAGCCGACAAGTGCTATAGTAGACTAATAGCTGCCATAGCTAGGTTATTTATCATCCAATATGATTACGTAGGTAACCTGTCTTGACTGCATCAAACCGGGAGGAGCTAGTTAAGATAGCTAGCTAGCTAGGCTAATTAAGGCTGCATGCGCATTCTCGTCCTACACAGTTACAAACAACAACAATTCCATTCAGAATATTAATTAGCAGCCTACCTGTTGCCTCTTGACCATTGTAACCTATCCTTCTCCTTGTTAACTTTTAATTCCATCATTTTAATTCAAAATATTCCATTGATTAGATATCTCCTAACTTTTTGCTCCAAACAGAGGCTCTATGACTGTAGCCTTTTGCCGTTTTGATGACTTATGATTGGCCAACAACATCAGCAACAAGCTACATGCGCCACTCTCGTGGAAAGCAAAGAGCAGCAGTATAAATTACACATTTCTCTCTCTTTCTGCTGCTGCAGCAGCAGCAGAAATTCAGGAATTCAGCAGAAATTCGGATCTGTATGGATCCTTCCAGAAAAGTCTGTTAAAATGACACATACCCGAGACCCCTGACCCCTGAATATCAGATCCGACCAGACCTGTGACATTATTTCGACTTATGGATCCGGACAGGTGGATCTGTGAAGACCTCTACCACAGACCACTCCCATCAGAATAGAAATGATTTCCATAGGTTGAAGGCGATCACTCAGAATGGCTGTGTATTTGTTGGTATCTACCTTGCTATCTAAGGGGTTGAGAGGATTTAAACCATGCCAGGAAAATGCACCCCACACCATAACAGAGCCGCCAGAACTCTCATTTACTCAAGTGTTTCCTTTATTTTGGCAGTTACCTGTACATCATTTCAGTGCAAGGAAATAAGGAAGCATGCATTTTTTATGTTGTTTTAATGGCCACAGTTGAACTCCTGTAACCTCTGACCTCACTCTACTATACCGTCTTTGACCTCTTGACTTTCCCCCCGAGCCTCTGAGGATGCACTGTAACTGCTGTGCCCTGGTGACCAGCTCGGGCCACCTTACCGGCAGCAACCGCGGGGACGAAATCGACAGCACCGAGTGCGTCATCCGCATGAACGACGCCCCGACTGGGGGTAGTTTCCAGCGGGACGTGGGCCAGCGTACCAGCCTGCGCGTCATCGCCCACTCCAGCCTGCAGAGGGTACTGCGGAGCCGGCAGGAGCTGCTCAACGCCAGCCAGGACTCAGTCTTCCTCTTCTGGGGACCCAGCAGCTGTATGCGACGCGACGGCAAAGGCCTGGTCTTCAACAACCTGCGTATGGTCAACCAGCTGCTGCCCAAGCTCAAGGTCTATGTCATCTCCCAGCTCAAGATGCTGCAGTTCGATGAGCTCTTCAAGAAGGAGACAGGGAAAGACAGGTAGGGTTTTGGCTGATGATGCAATGATGCCATTGGGTTTTGGCTTTGTGAGTCTGTCTGTCTGTCCAATTCTGGTCAAGAATGACTTCTGAAAAATACAGTCAGTGTGTTTGAGGACTTGAGCCACTTGAAGCAGGATTTGCCAGGGAAGTCGAATGCATTGTAGTCAGTGCTCTTGGGCATACACATTCTAATTCAAAAGCTGCTTTTGAGCATTTTTAACAATCGAATAAGAAAGAAATCCCAACAACCACCCAACCACTCACACTATCATTAATGGGATTTAGTTCAAAGCACTCTGAATATATGTTAGGAACTAAGAGGATTAGTTGTAGACCATGGGGTATGAGAATCTCATTGAATGGGACAATGCAGCTAGAGAGGGATTTTAGCAATCTGTAAGTACAGAAACTCTGTCCCAAACAAAATGCTGGATCATGTTGTGAATGGAAGTGGTAGAAGAAGAAGAAACAAGACGTTGTGTAATAACGCTGAGACAACCTAATGCCAACTACCAATTTTACATTACGAAGTGTTAGGTTCTAATTCTCAGAGTAAAAACTCTACGGACACTATGAACGCTCAAACCAAGTTTATTCTTCCCAGAGGGTCAATTAGACAAAGACATGGTGTCAGCCGTGGTAGTATACATACCCCACTTTGGGTGGAGTTTCCTCCTTATCGCTAAGCATTGCATCATTATTGCTGGGCAGGTAGCCTAGTGGTTAGAGCATTGGGCCAGTAACCAAAAGGTTGCTAGATCATATCCCTGAGCTGTTAAGGTAAAAATCTGCTCTTCTAAGCCACCATTGTAAATAAGAATGTGTTCTTAACTGACTTGCATACTTAAATCAATGTTATATAAAAATCAAATAAAAAAGTGATATGGGCCTTAAATGGTTCCTCCCCTTATCAGCACTGCTACATGTGATTGTTCTCCCTGCAATCAGCCCCCCCCCCCCCCCCAAGTTTCATTATGGCACCTCTCATGTCTCTTTTGTAACTAATGATTAATAATATAACTAATGATTAATAATAGTTAAAGCTCAGAAACATTGACGAAATGTTTCTGTGTTTCTGCGCAGGACAATCTCTTCGACAAGAGTGATTGAATTAAGATAGTACATCTGTACACGACAGTTACATATGCTACGATAATACGAGATAATTGGTGTCTTCATTAACTGTTGACAGGAAGTGACAAAAGTGCTGCACAGCCTCACAAGATAATGTCACTGAGGCAAAGCTAGGAGCAGAAACCTATTGCAGGTCCTACCAGACTTTCACTGGCTGGCACTCTCCCTGGGTACTCTCGCCGTGCCCCCCTGGCAGAGGCTGCCAACAGTAAACAGAATGAGCCCAGACAGAAGTGGCACCGCTGCCAGCTGGGATATCCCCCAGTGAGGGGCTGGTATGGCTGGCAGGTCCAGCCTTCGACAAACTAGCCTTGACGGTTCAGTAGATGAAAGGGCTCCATTTTACAGGGGGCACTGCTTTGATGGCTGTTTAACAGATTTGAAATTGCGATTTCATGTCAAATCATGTAAATTAGGAATATGGCAGTGTGAAATCTTATGGTATTAAAAATTAAGCAATAAATTGAGGGCCTTGGGCAGGATGGATATCGCTGCAAGCACCACATATGGTCAGTTTTTTTCTGTCTCACAATTTCTCTCATTTAAATCTATTGAGTCATGCAATACATTTCGTTGGAACATATAGTATATATTGTGTCTTGTTTCCCCTCACCGTGTCATCCAGGAAGACCTCTAACTCATGGCTGAGCACTGGCTGGTTCACCATGGCCATTGCCCTGGAACTCTGTGACACGATCAATGTCTATGGCATGGTGGCTCCTGACTTTTGCAGGTGGGTTGGGTTCGGCACAGGTCACAGTGCTGTCGGACCCGAGAGTTTCAATGACATGTATGCCATAGGGATTATTACCCCAATGATTACTAATAGGCAACTTATCACTTTTATTATTATTATTATTTCTGTTCTGGCAAATAAAAGATACCTGCTTGTGTTCTAAATATCTTGACTATGCATCTTAATACATGAGAGGGGAAGGTTGAATAAAACAAAGATAGATAGATGGAGGATAACAGGTGCTCCAGATAATGAGCTGATATCCACAGGCAGGTCCATGGGACCAGATCCAATGTCTGTGTTGTGTGAATTATTCATGCTGGCTCAAACTCTCATCTGAGGCTAGTGTCTACTGAGTCTAGAACTGAAGAACTATCACAGGGAAAGAAGTAGCTTTGATAAGCACATCTCAGGGCTAAGACATATGATATACAGGCATTCGGAAAGTATTCAGAGCCCTTGACTTTTTCCTCATTTTGTTACATTACAGCCATATTCTAAAATGAAGTAAATAGTTTTTTCCCTTATCAGTCCAAACACAATAGCCCATAATGACAAAGCAAAAAGGTTTTTGGACATTTTTGCAAATGTTTATATTTATTTAAAATATACAATATCACATTTACATAAGTGTTCAGATCCTTTACTCAGGACTTTGTCGAAGCACCTTTGGCAGCGATTACAGCCTCCAGTCTTCTTGTGTATGACGCTACATGCTTGGCACACCTGTATTTCTGGAGTTTCTCCCATTCTTCTCTGCTGATCCTCAATCTCTGTCAGGTTGGATGGGGAGCGTTGATGCACAGCTATTTTCAGGTCTCCAGAGATGTTTGATCGGGTTCAAGTCTTTTTATTAGATTTTTTTATGTTATCTTTATTTAAATAGGCACGTCTGTGCTCTGGCTGGACCACTCAAGGACATTCAGAGACTTGTCCCGAAACCACTCCTGCGTTGTCTTGGCTGTGTGCTTAGGGTTGTTGTCCTGTTGGAAGGTGAACCTTCGTCCCAATCTGAGGTCCTGAGCGCTCTGGAGAAGGTTTTCATCAAGGATCTCTCTGTACTTTGCGTCGCTCATCTTTCCCTCGATCCTGACTAGTCTCCCAGTCCCTGCCACTGAAAAACATCCCCACAGAATGATGCTGCCACCACCATGCATCATCGTAGGGATGGTGCCAGGTTTCCTCCAGATGTGACGCTTGGCATTCAGGCCAAAGAGTTCAATCTTGGTTTCATCAGACCAGAGAATCTTGTTTCTCATGGTCTGAGAGTCTTTAAGGGCCTTTTGGCAAACTCCAAGCGGGCTGTCGTGTGCCTTTTACTGAGGAGTGGCTTCCGTCTGGACATTCTACCATAAAGGCCTGAGTGGTGGAGTGCTGCAGAGATGGTTGTCCTTCAGGAAGCTTCTCCCATCTCCACAGAGGAACACTGGAGCCATGTCAGAGTGACCAATTGCTCAGTTTGGCAGAGAGGCCAGCTCTAGGAAGAGTCTTGGTGGTTCCAAACTTCTTCCATTTAAGAATGATGAAGGCCACTGTGTTCTTGGGGACCTTCAATACTGCAGAAATGTTTTGGTACCCTTCCCCAGATCTGTGCCTCGACACAATCCTGACTCGGAGCTCCCAATTCCTTCAACCTTATGGTTTGGTTTTTGCTCTGACATGCACTGTCAACTCTGGGACCTTATATAGACAGGTGTATGCCTTTCCAAATCATGTCCAATCAATTGAATTTACCACAGGTGGACTCCACAATCAAATTGTAGAAATATCTCAAGGATGATCAATGGAAACAGGATGCACCTGAGCTCGATTTCGAGTCTCATAGCAAAGGGTCTGAATACTTATGTAAATAAGATATTTCAGTTTTTTATGTTTTATAAATTTGCAACAATTTCTAAAAACCTGTTTTCGCTTTGTCATTATGGGGTATAGATGAGGAAAATAAAATATTGAATTGATTTTAGAACAAGGCTGTAATGTAATAAAATGTGGAAAAAGTCACGGATCTGAATACTTTCTGAATGCACTGTAGTGCATCTCCACCATCTCTCTGTATTTTTAAATCCCTCTCTCTCTCCCTCCCTCTCTACCACTCCCCTCCCTATTCTCTATCTGTCTCTCGCATGCATGCACACACACTCTCTCTTTTTCTGTTGATCTCTCTCCTCTCCAATCTCACTCTCTCTCCCCCCTCTTCCATTTCCCCCCTCAAACTTCTCTCCCCCTCATTTCCTCCTTTCTCCAGGGCTCCTTCCCATCTCTCGGTGCCATATCATTACTACGAGCCTTCGGGGCCTGACGAGTGCGCCATGTATCTCTCCCACGAGCGGAACCGGCGCGGCAGCCACCATCGCTTCATCACGGAGAAGACAGTGTTCGCCAATTGGGCTCGGATGTTCGACATCCACTTCTACCAGCCAGACTGGACCCCGTCCTCTACTCTCAACGGAAACACCTCACTCACACCTGCTTCAGATGGCTCTTGATAGCAGACATAGACAGAAAGGTCACCAGGACCTGGGGAAGAAGTGACTGTGTGTTTGGACACCAACATGCTGATTTTCCTCATCCTCTCCTTGGCTCCCTTATGGGAGTGTCCCTTATGGGAGTGTGTGGGAGGAGTGGAAAAGTACAAGGGTCATTCCACCAATTCAGTGCCTTTTGAGAAGTGTAATTTGGGAAAAAAATATATGTTTGATTTAACCTAATTTTAACATTCTGACATAAAGAGCACATGTTCAACTTCATAAAAAAATACATTTTCCCATCTCAGCAGGTTCAATTCAAAAATGACTATAGTAAGTGCTAACTAAGTGCCAAATAAAGTAACAGGGTTGACTGTTCTCTTAAATCAGCCATAAATCCCCTTGTGACAGGGGGAATGGAAGCTGGCTGTGTGCAACAGAGGGTGGCAATTGAATGTAAGCTTCACAAAAATATTATGAAATTGTAAAAAAACAAAATGCCTGTCTATCTATGGGTAACGGGGATGACATGTTATGCTCGACCCGCTCAGATTTCCCCCACAAAACACCAGAACGTGGCAAAAAAGAGTGGAACCAGCTCACCTGCTTTTACACTAGGATCTGACTATTAAAGGAGAGTTCTGTTCACGCAACCTGTTGACCTTCAAATGAAGGACAGGTGTAAATGAATCACTAATCACATTAAATAAATAATCATCTTCAGAAATGACTTAGTTATTTTGTTGCTTTGACAAAGGCTTTACAATGATGCTGATACTTTGAGAAATGTTGGGATTAAGTGGGTTAGCATCTTAGAAGTGACACAGGGCTGAAGGAGGGAAATGTCAAAAGGCTGAATTTTGGCACTTTAGCAAGTGTCACATAAAAAAATCAGATTTATTGAATTCTCCATATGGTCTATATTAAATATCTCTTAGATTAATATAACAGACTTTTTAAGATATTGGTGCACAATTTTTACTGAAAATATCAAAGGGACCCAAAAGGCACTCTTTTCGTGGAATGACCCGCAAGCTGCATTTGCTGGAGAAGCAGACTTCAAAGAAGTGGGTAGCTGCTCCTCTAATGGCGTACGCACACACTGTAAAATAAAAAATCTAGTTGTTAAGTAACTGGTTCCACAGCCTTTTTCTTTTGTTTACTCAACTTTTTGGTCCAAGTGTTACCAAAACAACAAAAAATTGTTGGCACCAACTTAGCTCCAACTTGAGAAAACTTGATTTGTTTGCTCAACTTGTGTTCGTTCTACAATGAAATATTATTTGGGCATCTTAACTAAATAAGGCTGTGCAACTGGTTACACACACAAACAGTGCTTTTAACACACATGATTAAATTGTGCTTTTTAATTTATACATTAATCGTTATTCAACATGTCCTCACCTGGGATTTGAACTCACAACCTCCTGGATCATGGAATGCAGATCTTCATACTACGCCACCATGTCTGTGTCAATTATCAGTTAATCAGACTTTGCTCTCATTATTGATTTGATTGACCTATTTCAGCAATTAGGCTAATTTATAACTCTGGGATGTACCAACTCAAATAATAATGACAGACGCAATATCTCCTTCACAATACTTAAAATAAACTATTTTGTTGAATTATTTACACATTCTGTAAGTAAATACATAGGGCCTATATAAAACCAACTGGGCACTAATAAAAGGAGAGCTCAAATACAAGGACAACTGGCTACCAATCTGTTTTTCCACACTGATACAAACTGGGAAGAGAGATTCTATGTAAAACTATATGATCGCATTGTGTCATCGTAGTGCCTTTTCCTTCATGTTTATGGAGAAAACAGAGCTGGAAAAATGTCAATTCTTATCAACTGAGCCTGACTTGATCACCTAGCTACGTTTGCTTTTTTCCCCAAAAAGTAACTAAGTAACAGATTACTTAAATTGAAAACTAATGCGTTAGGTTAGTCGTTACCACAAAAAGTTATCTGAGTACTTTAACGCGTTACTTTGGTATCCTAATGCCAGTAGCTACCCTCCCAAACAGGATGGGGCTACAGGGGCAACCCTTCGGAATGATGGGATGTCATCTACACAGCGTCCACCTGAGACCTGGATCATAATGAGCATCCCGGAGGTGGACCTGGTTGGATTTAAGGGCTTCAAAGGACAAGCAGGGTTTAAAACAAGCTTGTTTTTTAATTAGTCCAGTCCCTATAATCACACTCTCAGGGCGACATGATAATTACGTTTGACCTTACCTCGTAAAATGCAGTGTAAATGTATAAGTAGGTTTTGGTGCTTACAAACTATTCACCTACAAGCCTCTTTATTCGTATATTTGGAAAAGGTTGGTCCGAGTTTTACAGGTTCAAAGTGCCAAGGTGGTGTACTTGGTATACAAAAATAATAAGCAGTCTTGTCCTGACTTGATTTGGGTGAGGAATCCTGTTTCCAAACCAATCTGACAAAACAGGCGTTAACAAAGGTTCAAAACAAATCATGAGCTATCCCCTTTCCTCTTTCAATAGTGTTCAACTTTATCGCGATTGAAATCATACCGTTTGCGGATGCAGGGTGTAGAGTACATTACAGTATGTGTCAGGATTTGACACCTCATTGAGCCGGAGGATGAACAGTCGACGTTCCATATCACGGTCTGATCATTTCATCTTCTGAGCAGCAATTTCCATCATGACACATATCCCCATTCCTGACATAGATAAGCACTGGCGCTAAATTGCCAAAATTACTAATGTTGATAGCCCCTGGTAGTGGGGGAGATGGTTTTGGGATGTTTTGGTGGTGATTCTTGAATGGTTTTATCAGTAAAAAGTGACATCATCATCCAGTGGGACCAAACTGTTTTCTGCACATAGTTGAAATAAAGTATAAGATAAGTATAGGAAAAGATTGCATAGCCTACGCACATCCAATACTGAGCAGGTGCTGGAGATCAAATAACATGATCAGCAAAAGGTAAAAACAGAAGGCAGTGTACAGAGTCTGATGATTTATGAGGTATTATAACTTATCTTTTTTATAGGCCGTTAATAACTTGGCCCCAGTCCACTTTTAGATGACCAGAAGGTAGGCTTAAAACAGACTGTCATTTCTCTAAGTGTCAAAAGCTAGTGTAAATTCTTGGCAAATTTGAAATGTGAAGGTTATGAGGCGTTTTAGGAGATATTACTCATGTTTGCCCTGACACCTAGTGGCTATGTGTGTCCTCCATATATATGGACTGGTCTGTGGGTGCTGGAGAATGAATGTCTTGTCGTCTATTACTGTTTTAACGTTGATTGTGGGCATAGCGGGGCACTTTGCAGTGTGTGGGTGGTCTATATGGACAACAATTGTTCCAATCGCCCGAGGAAAATTGCAATTGCCACGTTTTCCGCCTTTATGTGTCTTTCACCAGTAGAATATAGGCCCACCCTTTGTCTTTAGTGGATAGTTCATTGTTGACAAAATATTTTAAATATGGGCCTTACAGTCTGTGAGGAACCTTTATTATAGATCCATCTGCGAGGCCCCTATTTAAACTGGCAAGCCTGAAATGAACCTTTACCATGATAGACCAGCCTGTAAGGCCCCTATTTGCTCTGATCAGCCTCCGAGGAGCCTTTATTATAGACCATTAGACCAGCCTGTTAGGCCCATATTTACTCTGACCCGCCTGAGAGGAAACTTTATTATCGATTAGCCTGCAAGGCCCCTATTTACTCAGATCAGCCTCAGAGGAGCCTGTATTGTATTAGTTGTATGAATAGATAGCTCGATTTAACCAGCCAGCTAAGATACAGCTTGCTATATTAGCTCATTGCTCAAGAGAAAATAGCTAGCTAAGCAGTTAGCAGTGGTGTAAAATACTTATGTAAAAATACTTTAAAGTACCACTTAAGTAGTTTTCTTGGTATCTGTACTTTACAATTTTTATTTTTGACAACTTTTACTTTTACTTCACTACATTCCTAAAGAAAATAATGTACTTTTTACTCCATACATTTTCTCTGACACACAAAAGTACTTGTTACATTTTGAATGCTTAGCAGGACAGGAAAATAATCAAATTCACACACTTATCAAGAGAACGTCCCTGGCCATCCCTACTACCAGATGTGGCGGACTCCGTAAACACAAATGTGTTGAAGTGTGACCACTAGCTATCCGTAAATATTTGTATTTATTTAAATTGTGTAGTCTGGTTTGCTTAATATAGGGAATTTGAAATGATTTATACTTTTACTTTTGATACTTAAGTACATTTTATCAATTACATTTACTTTTGATACTTAAGTTAATCTAAAACCAAATACTTTAAGACTTTCACTCAAGTAGTATTTTACTGGGTGACTTTCAGTTTTAATTGAGTCATTTTCTATTAATGTATCTTTACTTTTGCTGAAGAATGACAATTGGGTACTTTTTCCACCACTGGCAGTTAGTAACATTGGTAGCTGTAATTGCTGCATTATGTTGTCAGATGAAAAACATCAGCAAAATAGTCGACTAAGATGCAAGCTCCTTTAAAAAGAGAACTAACCAGCTAAACAGCTTAGATTATTTATATATCAGCCTGTATACTGTCTAAGTAGTCTTGCTATTTCAGTCTTTATATGTTAGCCAGTATAATTTGAAAACAGTCCAGCCATTTCAGTGTTTTTGGATCAGCGGAGTTGATTGGCGGAGTTGCTTAAACATCAGCCTGTGAGGCAGCAGTGTGTAAACATCAGCCTGTGAGGCAGCAGTGTGTAAACATCAGCCTGTGAGGCAGCAGTGTGTAAACATCAGCCTGTGAGGCAGCAGTGTGTCAACATCAGCCTGTGAGGCAGCAGTGTGTAAACATCAGCCTGTGAGGCAGCAGTGTGTAAACATCAGCCTGTGAGGCAGCAGTGTGTAAACATCAGCCTGTGAGGCAGCAGTGTGTAAACATCAGCCTGTGAGGCAGCAGTGTGTAAACATCAGCCTGTGAGGCAGCAGTTTGCAAACATAGGCATGAGGGAGCAGTGCCTCACAGGCACAAGTCACTTGTGATAGTAGTAGATTGTATTGGTTTTTCGCAGTTATAGACTGAATTGTCTATGGCGTGCTAAAATATGCTATTCCTGCCATTGACCTGTGATGTTGTGTTCTTCAACAAAAAATAGACATATTTTCCACCCTGTCTTTCTAATTCAGCTACTGAGTGATGTGTATCTGTTAAGAAATGGCATCATATTGAACTGAATAAAATTGAAATTAATACATTTTTCTCATGTGGGACAATGTCTTTACAATGACATTTTAGAAGGATATGCATAGTTTATGTGTGGCCAAACAACTGGAGTGGAGATTGATAAGAGTCTTAAGGAAATAACAGTGGTTGAAGTGTGCTTTTAAACCAGCAGATGGAAATATAGTCCCAACCTTGGGAAAAACTTCCATCCAAATACATGTTGAATGCTGGAAGAACTACCCCTTGAATTTACACACCAACCTGTTTTTCCTCCCCTTTTTTTGTAATTATTGGGTTTAACCACATGGGAAGGAATCCTCGGAGAGGACAGAGCAAATCCTTTGGCTTACCACACCAGGATCAAGCTACAGAACAAGCTTCACGGAGTTATTTCAGGAAAATGGACCCTAGGTCCTGATCCTGCATTAACCATTATATAATGAACACATCATTTCAATTAATCGTATAATAACTGCACACAGATGTGTCATATCAAATGTCATCACATCATCCCTATGTGAGTGAGTGCCCTCTCCCAACTCTGACAGAGCAGTCTAGCCTATGTCCCTTTGCAACATTTCTGCAATGGCCATGTAATGTTTCTGCATTGTCCCTGTAATAGTGTTTCTACAATGTTCCTGTAATGTTTTTGCAATGTCCCTGCAATGCAATGTCCCTGTAATGTTATTGCAAAGTCCCTGTAATGTTATTGCAAAGTCCCTGTAATGTTTCTGCAATATCCCTGCGATGTTTCCGCAATATCCATTTAATGTTTCTGGAATGTCCCTGTAATGTTGCTGCAATATTCCTGTGTGTAAAGTTTTTGTAATGTCCCTAACGTTCCTGCAATGTCCCTGTAATGTTACTGCAATGTCCCTGTAATGTTTCTCAAATGCCCCTGTAATGTTTCTGCATCAAGTAAAAGTTTATTGGTTGTGTGCACAGATCTTCAGATGTTATCGCAGGTGCAGCAAAATGCTGTGTTTCTAGCTCCAACAGTGCAATAATACCTAGAAATACAAAACAATGCACACATAATCCAAATGAATGAATGAACCATGCACATTTGTGGCCTGCTGGAGGTCATTTTGCAGGGCTCTGGCAGTGCACCTCCTTGCACTAAGGCGGAGGTAGCGGTCCTGCTGCTGGGTTGTTGCCCTCCTAGGGCCTCCTCCACGTCTCCTGATGTACTGGCCTGTCTCCTGGTAGCGCCTGCATGCTCTGGACACTACGCTGACAGACACAGCAAACCTTTTTGCCACAGTTCGCATTGATGTGCCATCGTGGATGAACTGCACTACCTGAGCCACTTGTGTGGGTTGTAGACTCCGTCTCATGCTACCACTAGAGTGAGAGCACCGCCAGCATTCAAAAGTGACCAAAACATCAGCCAGGAAGCATAGGAACTGAGAAGTGGTCTGTGGTCACCACCTGCAGAATCACCCCTGTTTTGGGGGGTGTCTTGCTAATTGACTATAATTTCCACCTTTTGTCTATTCCATTTGCACAACAGCATGTGAAATTTATTGTCGATCAGTGTTGCTTCCTAAGTGGACAGTTTGATTTCACAGAAGTGTGATTGACTTGGAGTCACATTGTGTTGTTTAAGTGTTCCCTTTATTTTTTTGAGCAATGTATAAGGGAATCAGTCAATTTAAAAACATAAATTAGGTGTTACAGCTGTCCTCGCTGACAAAAGGTGGGGACCAAAACGCAGAGTGGTTAGTGTTCATTCTTTTAATGAAAATCAACAAAACACTTCAAAATACAAAAACAACCAACGTGACAAAACCAAAACCGTCCTGTGTGGCAACAAAACCTCCACAGGAACAAACACCCACAAAACACAAGTGAAACCCTGGCTGCCTAAGTGTGATTCTCAATCAGGGACAACGATTGACAGCTGTCTCTGATTGAGAATCATACCAGGCCGAACACAAAATCCCAACATAGAAAATCAACCATAGACAACCCACCCAACTCACGCCCTGACCAACTAAAATAAATACAAAACAAAGGAAAACAGGTCAGGAACGTGACATTAGGCCCTAATCTATGTATTTCACATGACTGGGAATACAGATATGCATCTGTTGGTCACAGATACCTTCAAAAATGGGGTGCGGATCAGAAAAACAATCAGTGTCTGGTGTGACCACCAATTGCCTCATGCAGATCGACAAATCTCATGCGCAATGAGTTGATCAGGCTGTTGATTGCGGCCTGTGGAAGGTTGTACCACTCCTCTTCAATGGCTGTGCGAAGTTGCTGGATATTGTCGGGAACTGGAACATGCTGTCGCATATGTCGATCCAGAGCATCCCAAACATGCTCGATGGATGATATGTCTGGTGAGTACGTAGGCCATGGAAGAACTAGGACGTTTTCAGCTTCCAGGAATTTTGTACAGATCCTTGCGACATGGATCCATGCATTATCATGCTGAAAGATGAGGTGATGGCGGCGGATGAATGATACGACAACGGGCCTCAGGATCTCGTCACGGTATCTCTGTGCATTCAAGTTGCCATCGATAAAATGCAATTGTGTTCATTGTACGTAGCTTATGCCTGCCCATACCATAATCACACCGCCACCATGGGGTGCTCTGTTCACAACGTTGATATCAGCAAACCGCTCGCCCACACAAAGCCATCTGCCATCTGCCCGGTACAGTTGAAACCGGTATTCATTCTTGAAGAGTCCACTTCTCCAGCGTGCCAGCGGCCATCGAAGGTGAGCATTTTCCCGCGGAAGTTGGTTACAGCGCTGAACTGCAATTAGGTCAAGACCCTGGTGAGGACGATGAGCACGCAGATGAGCTTCCCTGAACCAGTTTCTGACAGCTTGTACAGAAATGATTTGGTTGTGCGAACCCACAGTTTCATCAGCTGCCAGGATGGCTGGTCTCAAGGGAAGTTAATTTGGGGACTTGATCAATCAATGTCAGATTTTTATTTTCACTAAATCTGTGTTTGGATATTGGTTAGGCTACAATTAGGCTGTGGAAATGTTCGTTAAGTTGAGATGAGTGCTGCTCATGGTCATCATCTCCAGCTGGCTCATGTATTACAACATTGTGCCTGTATGTTATGTAGGCTAGGCCTAGTTTAACAAGTTGAGTATTTGGCTGTTTTAAAATATCACTTCTTTATGCTGTGACGCAAGTTGTGTGGATAATTGTTTTTTGTTGTTTATTTTGTTATTGTCCATTATATTCTTACTATAAAATATATGGGTGTTGACTACTAGGTGTGTCTTGTCTGGTTAATTAACAAAATAACTATTGATTTGATTTGGATAGTGCAGCCATGGCTACACAGACCCATAACATAATTAATCTCAAAATATGCCATTCTATTCTTTTGAAAATACATTTCATTAGTGTTTCTTAGGACCTGCCTAAAACAAAGTAATAATGGATTTCTTTGTGATGGTGTATAATCAATGGATTTATTAAAATACTGTAGATATCCACCCACCTGACCGAGGTCCTCTTAAAATTTCTGCCATGAGTATAGGAGATATAAAAGGCTTATCCAGGCAAGAATGTGGTACAAATGGGGCTGTATGAATTGGGTTCTAAAAAACATTTAGGGACACCGATCCTTTCGAGGTTTTAATAGTCTGATGGCCTGGAGATAGAAGCTGTTTATTGGTCTCTCAGTCCCAGCTTTGATGCACCTGTACTGTCTCCGCCTTCTAGATGGTAGCGGGGTGAACAGGCCGTGGCTCGGGTGACTGAGGTCTTTGATGATCTTCTTGGCCTTCCTGTTCTCGTTAATTATAGGCGTGTCCTTAGAAGAAGGTTCAGATCAGCCTGTTTGCTTTTCTGTAAGGATCAGTCTGTTCCTTGTTAACATTTTATAAATGTCTGACCGCCCTGACAGGTTAATATTCACCCTCTTCACACAGAGGTGGAACCATTGTGTACTTGAGTGCTTTCTTCAATGTTTCTATTAGCAGCCATAGCGTTTTCTTCTTGGATCTCTTCATTACGAGTGTACTTTAAATGTAGAATTTAAACTTTCACCAAAGGATTGAGTAGTCAGATTGGAATAGTTGCTGTCGAAACAGACACAGTGTATTTCAAGCAACTTTTTGACTACTTTTCACTCTATATTTATTCTCGGTATAAATATGTAAATGAAAACACCAATCTCTTATCTCATTTACCAAACAGTCCTTTCGCCTGCTCTTTCTGAGTCTGATAATGTACTGCGATGCGTTGACATAGCCCCATTCCATCTGCTAGTCTCGTTGACCTAGCTAAGTGCAGCCTGTGATGTTAATATTTGCCTCTCTCCGCCTGCAGATTGCCTCTTTCAGAGTAGCGGTAGTATTTTCAAGTTGCATTTTCAAGTTTTTATTGTCACGTGCACAAGTACAGTGAAATGCCTTTCTTTCCCAACAATGTGCTAATCAATATCAGTTGTACTATAACTTTTTTTTAAATTACAAAACACGAGAAATAGATATAAGAAGAACACAAGAAAGTAAGTAAGCAATATACAGGGTCAGTTCCAGGCTCAGTGCCAATACCATATTTACAATGTGAGGGATACTGGAGTGGGAATGTTATATATGTACAGGGGTAAGGTGACTAGGCATCAGGATATATGATTAACAGAGCAGCGTCAGCATATCTGATGATTGAGTGTGTGTGCGTGTGTGTAGAGTCAGTGTGAATGTGCAGGTTATGTGTGTGTGAGGGTGTGTTGGAGTGTGGATAGAGTCAGTGCAACATTTCTTATTAAATGGAAGGGTCCATGGAGAGAGTCCATGTAGCAATAGTATGGGAGAACAGGTGGGGAATTCGGGGTTCCCTGTGGGACAGCGGCAGCCTCTGCTAGCCAACAGGTGGCCTGAGTGTCTGTGAGAGAACACATAATGGGAACGGAGTGTGTTGGAGGTGGGGATGGAGGGATGATGACAGATAGAGAGGAGAGAGGTCCGAGTGGTTTGGATAGTAGTAGAGAGATGGAGGGAAGGGAGGATGGCGATAATGAGTTGAAGAAAGATGGAGGAGAGCACATTGGAGCAATGGATAGGGCGTGAAAAGGGAAGAAGGTGGTAGATGTTTTTGCGATGGGGACAGAGGTATGGACTTTGTTGGTCTATGCTGGTCAGTGCTGGTCTGACTAGCATGGTTTAGCTGGTTAGGCTGGTGATGCCGTTGACCAGCTCTGATGATGCTGGTATGCTGGTATGCTGGTGACCAAGCTGGTCTATGCTGGTTCAGCATTGTCTTGCTGGACAAGCTGGTCTGTCTAGCTGGCAAAACCACGACCATAATTGTCATATTTCCCAGCACGGTTGATTAATTCATAAATAATTTTTTATTATGCTACACAAAGATAAATAACATGCATTTTTCTAAACTATTCCAATCTGTTAGTAGGACTCATTGCATCCGTATGTTTTCTCAGGACTCTTTTGTTGAAGATGTAAAACATGTATGTTGGTCTGATGTGTATAATGAGGAGAATCCAGATGCAGCACTTGGAGTATTGGTACAATTATTCATGCCAATTGTTGACAAACGTCCCCCTGTTAAGAAAGTAACTGTGAGGACTGTTAGAGACCCACCTGGATCGATGATGAATTGAAAAAATTGTACGGTTCAAAGAAATTATGTAAAAGAGGTGGCAAACAAGTCAGGCTGCTCAGCTGATTGGTTGAAGTACTGTCAATTGAAAAATATTGTGAGTAAAAAGAAGAAATGATATTACCAAAACAAGATAAATGACATAAATAATGGGAAAAGACTCTGGAGCACCTTAAATGATATTACAGAAATCCCAATTTATCTCCATCTTTCATTGATGTTGATGGGTCATTTTTAACGACACCTTTTGATATAGCCAATCATCTGAATGACTATTTCAACAGTAAAGTGGACAAACTGAGAAGTGAAAGGACAACATTGAACCGTGAACCATCATACTTGTGTATTGAAGATCGAATAAGGAAAGAGAAGGATTACCGTTTTGAATTTTGTCAAATTTGTGGAAGCGGTGGAAAAACTTTTTTTTATCCATCAATAATGCTAAGCCACCAGATGTAGACAACCTGGATGGGAAACTATTGAGAATGGTAGCAGACTGTATTGCCACCCCTATTTGCCATGTCTTTAACCAAAGCCTAAAGGGCTGTGTGTGTCCGCATGCGTGGAAGGAAGCTGGCTCTAACAGCCAACCAATCAGTTTGCTGCCTGTTCTTAGTAAACTGATGGAGACAATTGTGTTTGAACAAATACAATGCTATTTTTTTAAGAACAAGTTAAATACTGACTCTTTTTTTTATCTGAGAATTAACCGATGATATCAGGCCACACCCGGCCACGACACTGTGTGTGTCCTTTAACACTATATAAACTTGTCACCCGACAGTGTTTGTCATTATACCCTGATAAAGACAGCTTGTCTGTCGAAACGTTGGATATTGGGTTATTAAATTATTGCATCTGAGCTCCTAGAGTGTGCGGCTCTCCTTTCATTTTTCAAGTGTTCTACTCCGCTGGCCAGCACCTCGCCGAAATAGGAGTGCGTTTCTTTTGCCTCTAAACTACTGACTTTCAGCATGCCTACTGTGTAGGGAAGGGCACTCAATTTGTACTGCACTGACTCCGATGACTGAAGATTGGCTAAAATAAATTGATAATAAGATTATAGTTGGATCTGTTTTGGATTTCTAAAAGTGAGAGGTTATAGGCCGACAGTCAGTGTCCGTATTTCAGTTACTATTCCATTTAACCCATATTCTTAAATTAGGAATATTTAGCTTATCCCTAATAGACCTTAGGCGGGATATGAGCTACTATCTGGAATGCTGTGCACATGTGAACGTGGTCAAAGTAAGGCCAATTGATGTAATGTATTGTCTTATGCTGGTTTTTCTGGTGACCAGCATATGCTGGCATGCTGGTGTCAAAAACACAGTTCCCTCCAGTGGCAGCCACCGGAGCCTCCTCTGATGAAAAATGAAAGAGAAAATAAACGGACTCAGACCAGTCATCCTACTCAGACCAGTCATCCTAGTGACCAGCCTTCGCTGTGTTCTGGAGACTGGCAGCCTTCTCTTTGATTTGGACAATAGAATGAATGAATGCATCACATCAGACCTTTACTTTTCAGATTTTTCAGAGATGATCAGATTAGTCAAAAGACCAATTAGTGAAAAAAAATATCAGAATTGGGCTGCCTGTGAAAACGCAGCCATCAAGAATATTCATTTGCCCAAGTTGAACATGTGTCTGAAAAATGACTGGTTTCATGTGGTGTGCCTCAAGGTTAGATCTGGGGTCCTATACGGTTTAGCCTTTACATGTTACCCCTTGGTAGTATTGTTAGAAAACATAGTGTCAAATTTCATTGCTATGCCCAATGATAATCAGTGGTATATATCGGTATCACAAGATGATGTTAGCCCAATTAACACCCTGGTTGAATGTATCACTGACAAATATTTGGATGGCAGATAACGTCCTACAGCTAAACAAGGAATTCAATTGGTGCTGGTGGAGCGAAGGCCCACAGAGAGAAGCTGACGGCACATTTACAGTCTTTGTCATTATATGCAACCTACCTAGGTGTGATTTTAGACTCTGCCCTACATTTTGAGGCACACATCCGTAATGTGACTAAATTGGCTTTTTATCACCTAAGAAATATTCTCTGCCAGGCCAACACTGACACTAATGCATGCTTTTATTACTAGTAGGCTTGATTATTGCAATGTTCTCCTGTCTGGTCCTTCCCCCCTCCAAAAAAACATTAGCCAACTCCCAAATAATTCAGAATGCAGCAGCACGTGTGCTAACGAAGATCAGAAGGAGAGCACACACAATTCCTATTTTAAAGTCCCTGCATTGGTTGCCTGTTAGTTTTACAATTGATTTTAGAATTGCTGTATTGATTTCTAAAGCACGGCGTGGCCTTGCAACCGAATACATGTCTGATATGCTTTTAAGATATGTGCTTGGTTGGACCCTCAGATCCTCTGGCACTGGCCTTTTAGTTGTTCCAAAGGTCAGAACCAAAACGTTTGGTCAGCCACTATGGTCCTGGTCTTTGGAACAGCCTACTGGTGGATCTGAGGGCCTCAGAAACTGTAGAAATGTTTATGATAGATCTTAACACACCTTTTTAGCCAGGTTTTTACATCGGGTGCTTTTAGTCATACTATGTATTTCATTTCTTTTATCCCATCCTATATATCTTATTCATGTTGTATTTATTTTATACATTAGTCTCTCGTGTCCATTGTTATTTTAGTATTGTTTTACTATTTCAACTCGTCTCCTTCTCTTACCTTTTATTATGTAATCTGTCAAACACTTTGAAATGCATCCCCTGCAAGACATGTGCTCTATAAATGAGGTTTTGTTTGATTTGAACAGTCTTGCTTTCAGAAACTTCTTCAGGCAGGTGATGTTTCATTCAGAGACTCAATCATGGACACTCTTACTGGCGGTTGTGGCTGCTTAGCGTGATGTATTGTTGTCTCTACCTTTTGCCCTTTGTGCTGTTGTATATGCCCAATAAAGTGTGTACCATATTTTGTGCTGCTACCGTGTTGTGCTGCTGCCATGTTGTGTTTCTACCATGTTGTTGTCATGTTGTGTTGCTACCATGCTGTGCTTTCATACGTTGCTGCCATGCTCTGTTGTTGTCTTAGGCCTCTCTTTATGTAGTGTTATGGTGTCTCTCTTGTTGTGATGAGTGTATTGTCCCATATATATATATATATATATATATTTATTTTTTTATCCCAGCCCCTGTTCCCACAGGAGGCCTTTTGCCTTTTGGTAGGTCATTGTAAATATGAATTCGTTCTTAACTGACTTGCCTAGTTAAATAAAAAAATATAAATTAATCACTGCTGTTGGGTACATATTATCTGTACGTTTGTGTAATGATGTCAATGCCTCAATTGCTAATGATAACAGATTATAGAGATTATTTAGATATAGTGCAGTAAACTTTGCTGGAATATTTAATAACAAAACAGGAACAATGTTATAGTGTATTATAGATATAGTGGCTGTAGTGTGTAAAATACATTTAACAGAGTATACAGGCCTATACGACAAAATGATTATTTTATACAAGAAAGCAAACAGGGTCCAGCTGACCCATGGATTCATTGAATTCGTATATTGACACTTCTTAGATCATCTGCAAGATTAGGGGGAAGAGATAGCAAAAAAGGGTCCCATATTTGATAGAAATCATTTATCCAAATCAAATCAAATGTTATTTGTCACATGCAACGAATACAACAGGTGTAGACCTTACAGTGAAATGCTTACTTACAAGCCTTTAACCAACAATGCAGTTAAGAATTTTTAAAGATTTGTATTTGTATTTATTAGTGATTACCATTGCCTGGGGTTCAACCACATTAAGGCACTTACATCCCACATTAAACAGAAGATAAAACAATACATCATACAGTATAACAGTATTACACCACTACATATCTACAATACAAAATGTATAATACCACCACAGTATCACGGCTCAGAAAAAGACCCAGATGCAGACAGTTCGAATAACGGCCGTTTATTATATAAACAGGGGGCAGGCAAAGGACAGGTCAAGGGCAGGCAGGGGTCGGTAGTCCAAAGGAAGAGGTCAGTAATCCAGGGCAGTGGCAAAAGGTACAGAACGGCAGGCAGGTTCAGGGTCAGGGCAGGCAGAATGATCAAAACCGGGAGAACTGGAAAACAGGTGCTCAAAGAAACAGGAGTACGAAAAACACGCTGGTAGGCTTGACAAGACAAGACGAACTGGCAACAGACAGACAGAGAACACAGGTATAAGTGCACAGGGGATAATGGGGAAGGTGGGCGACACCTGGAGAGGGGTGGAGATAAGCACAAAGACAGGTGAAACAGATCAGGGTGTGACACATACAACAATAATACAATGTAGATTGAGCTGTGCTAAGGTAAGTGAGGGCCTATTCCCGACAACACCCAATACAAATAGCCATGGGTCCATTCTTATAAGAAATATCAACATTCCCTCCAGCTCCGTTTTGACATTCTCCAAGAAGATTGTACTTAATGGGCAAGTCCAAAATAGATGGCCATGAGTGCCTTTTTCCTTCTTACACTTACAACAGGTATCCGAGAATTATGCTATCATTTTACTACATATAATGGGAGTCGTATGAACCCTTTGTATAATCTTATATTGTGTCTCTTGCACCTTGTTGCAGGTGAACAGTTGCTTCGAGCATAGCCTTTGTCTAATTTTGAATGTATGTGCCTCTTCCCAGCTCTGTTTCCCGTACCCTGATCGGAGCACTTGAGTTCCTTTCATGACAAGTGAATGTTGAACCTTGTCTGTTCACTTTCAACTTTAATCTTGCATTTTGAATTGAAACTTGTTTACTCTATTTTGTCATGTAATTCACAAGACTCCTTCTCTGACATGTGAGTGAATGTACAAACTTGAACGGGAACTTGGTAAAAGACAAGCTGTTATCGCAATTTACACCAGTGGCGATCAGTGCCGTTTATGATGAAGAAGGTCAACAACAAAAATTCACGAGCGTGGCCTTATTTCTAGTACAGCATATTGGATGACTGTCATTCATATTCCATTCACAGCGATAGGTTTAGGCTACTACATGATACTCAAATCTTCCCTGTATGTCACATTCCTGACCTGTTTCTGTTAGTTTTGTATGTGTTAGTTGGTCAGGACGTGAGTTTGGGTGGGCAGTCTATGTTTTCTGTTTCTATGTTTGTTTAAGGGTTGCCTGGTATGGCTCTCAATTAGAGGCAGGTGTTTGGCGTTTCCTCTAATTGAGAGTCATATTAAGGTAGGTGTTTTCACACTGTTTGTTGTGGGTGGTTGTCTCCTGTGTCTGTGTATGTCATTGCGCCACATGGGACTGTTTCGGTTTTGTTTGTTCGTTCGGTTTATGTAGGCAGTTTTCGTGTTCATGCGTTCTTCGTGTTTCATGTGAGTTCGTCGTTCAGGTCTGTCTACATCGTTTATTTGTTTTGTAACTTCAAGTGTTCGTTCGTGTTTTCTGTTTTGTTTATTAAACATCATGTCTAAGTATCACGCTGCGTCTTGGTTCAATCCATGCTCCTCCTCTTCGGATGAAGAGGAGAACCGTTACACTGTACCCATCATGAGGTTGCTACAACCTAGCCTATGAATTAAAGTAGGTGTAGGTTTACAACGTAGGTGCACACAGGTCGAGATAAAAATGTGAGATGACAGAGTGACACATTCAATACTGCATGGCACACTCTTGCCTGCATCTAGCTTATACAGGGTGCAATCATTAGTCCAACAGTTGCAAACAAGAGTTTATATTGGACAAATTCAGGTATTTTTTTATCTTTGTTTCACAATTCACTTTCATTGCAGTCACGTCGTATTCATTCTCGCCTCTATGCACTCTCCTCCTCTCACCCTTTCCTTTGTGGACTTCAATGAACAACACATCAGCTGTACGTGACCAGGTGAAAAAAACGTTCCTAGCCAAAACCATGTCATAACCACTATACACAACCTACACCGTAATCCCCATATTAGCTAAAGTAATGTCATAGTCAACATAGCTAATATAACTAATGCGTTAGTAAACCCCACCACAATCATGCAGTTACACCGGCAGGCCCCGGTGGCAATAAATGAATACATCCAAAAGCTTACCTTGACTTGGAAGAGTTCCAGTGTTGTGTTGGATAGTCATAGCCAGCTAACTAACATAGCATCCCTCTGTTTGTGCCGGGTGTTTGAGTAACTAAACTAGCCAGCTGCATTTGCTAGCTAAGTAAGTGAAACTGAACAAAATGACAATCTCTCTCTCTCGATTATCTTTCTTTTCTGAATAAATTAATTTGTTGAAAACTGTTCAACTATTGTCTTTCTCTCTCTTTGAGTCAACTACTCACCACATTTTATGCACTGCAGTGCTAGCTAGCTGTATCTTATGCTTTCAGTACTAGATTCATTCTCTGATCATTTGATTGGGTGGACAACATGTTAGTTCATGCTGCAAGAGCTCTGATAGGTTGGAGGACGTCCTCCGGAATTCGTCGTAATTACTGTATAAGTCTATGGAAGGGGGTGAGAACCAAGAGCCTCCTAGGTTTTGTATTGAAGTCAATGTAGCAAGAGGATGACGGAAGCTATCTGTCCTCCGGCTACACAATGGTGCTACCCTACAGAGTGCTGTTGAGGCTACTGTAGACCTTCACTGCAAAACAGTGTGTTTTAATCAATTATTTGGTGACGTGAATATATTTAGTAAAGTTTTATCTTAAAAGGATAACTTTTTCAATGTTTTGAAATTTTTATTTTTATGAAATTCACTGAGGAGAAAGATTCTCCCCTTCCTCCTCTGAGGAGCCTCCACTGATTTACACTGTGCTGAATCAAATTGCAGTCATTACACTGAGCTAATAATTTATTTTACAGTTGTAATGGGGAATATGGGTGGAAATTCTAAAGCAGTAATTCATCGGTGCAAATATATTGATCATGATTAATAATTGCATTTGTTTCCAGTCTACTGAGGTGTTCTGTTGGTTGTGTTGTGAGACCCAGCCCAAAGAGGTTATGGTTATGTTGTGGAAATTCACCACTAAGGACTCAAACTCAATTGAAATTTCTCTTCTCTCAATGTTCTGGGTGTACTGCCAATTGGTCTGAGGAGGAGGTCACGGTCACCTGCACGAACCAAGATAGAGTGAGAGGAGATGCTGTGTACAATTCAAGGCTCTCTCTTCAGACAATAACATTTTCCCTCACAGTTATGTCTTACTGGATGCTGTGATCACTTGGGTAAAAATAACTCCAAAGTAGAGACTATGCTGCTCTGCTGATTTCAGCGTTTCTTAATCTCAAAGCATCAGTCATGTTCAAATTGTAGCCTATTACCACAGAAATTAGATTGCTAGTATTAGATAGCTACCCCCTATTGCCAGACGCCAGAATGAGCTAGCTACCCCCTATTGCCACACAACCCCAAAATGAAAAGTTTATTACTTCCCTTCCAACAACAGACATCAATGGAGCCAAGGTCAGTGCACTATGAGTACGGTGTTAAGGGTCAAAATGAAACGTTGTTTCTGATGTTATACTTTTGTATTCCATGTTACAGAGCAGCTTCTCAGGAACATATAACACCAGAACTTCATGAGGAGAGGATTTACCATTGCTGAGATCGTATTTTCAAGTGATCAGAAAAGGTCAAAGATAATCCATAGTCTAAAAGGCACCAAATCAGGTCAAAAATAATCCATAGTCAAAAAGGCACCAAATCACCTGTCTAGAATTTTAAATTCAACACTTTTTGTCCAATATCAAAAGATAGGGTGGTTATGCCATGTTCAGGCTGATGTAGAACACAGATGATTCAAATAAAAGTACAATTTACTGAATTAATATGCAAATTAGGCAGTATGGAATACATAATTACAGGTAATTTAAGACCAATAATTG
Organism: Salvelinus fontinalis; assembly: GCF_029448725.1. Lineage (NCBI taxonomy): Eukaryota > Metazoa > Chordata > Actinopteri > Salmoniformes > Salmonidae > Salvelinus > Salvelinus fontinalis. Next base: position 47,541,144 of record NC_074678.1, on the reverse strand, counting down.
GTCATATTATTAACAAATCTTCATGCTTTAATCAAAACCGAGTTTGTAACCATTTGAAACAACTACTTCATGCAAATTGCATACATCAAATGCTAATTATTATGTGTGAAAAAATATAATACAGAATGTTAAACCCATTCATTTAAAGTCAGGTGGTCATATTGTTAACATAAATTGCTGTTTTAAGCAGAACTGGGAGTCTACACTGAGGAGTAAGGTGCTGAGCGAATACACACACACACACACACACACACACACACACACAGACACACCAGGAGTGGCAAAAGAGTACATATACAGTGCATTCGGGAAAGTATTCGGACCCCTTGACTTTTTCCACATTTTGTTACATTACAGTCTTATTCTAAAATTCATTAAATTGTTTTTTTTTTATTGTATTTTTCAATCTACACACAATACCCCATAATTACAGAGCAAAAACAGGTCTTTAGAAACGTTTGCTAATTCATTAAAAAAAAAAAACTGAAATATCACATTTACATAAGTATTCAGACCCTTTACTCAGTACTTTGTTGAAGCACCATTGGCAGCAATTACAGACTTGAGTCTTCTTGGGTATGACGCTACAAGCTTGGCACACCTGTATTTGGGGAGTTTCTCCCGTTCTTCTCTGCAGACCCTCCCAAACTCTGTCAGGTTGGATGGGGAGCGTCACTGCACAGCTATTTTCAGGTCTCTCCAGAGATGTTCGATCTGTTTCAAGTCTGTGCTCTGGCTGGGCCACTCAAGGACATTCAGAGACTTGTCCTGAAGCCACTCCTGTGTTGTCTTGGCTGTGTGCTTAGGGTCGTTGTCCTGTTGGAAGGTGAACCTTCACCCCAGTCTAAGGTCCTGAGCGCTCTGGAGCAGGTTTTCATCAAGGATCTCTCTGTACTTTGCTCCGTTCATCTTTCCCTCGATCCTGACTAGTCTCCCAGTCCCTGCCTCTGAAAAACATCCCCACAGCAGAATGCTGCCAACACCATCCGTAGGGATGGTGCCGGGTTTCCTCCAGACGTGACGCTTGGTGACCTTCAATGCTGCAGAAATGTTTTGGTACCCTTCCACAGATCTGTGCCTCAACACAATGCTGTCTCTGAGCTCTACAGACATTTCCTTCGATCTCATGGCTTGGTTTTTGCTCTGACATATATTGTCAACTGTGGGACCTTATATAGACAGGTGTGTGTCTTTCCAAATCATGTCCAATCAATTGAATTTCCAACAGGTGGACTCCAATCAAGTTGTAGAAACATCTCAAGGAATATCAATGGAAACAGGATGCACCTGAGCTCAATTTCGAGTCTCATCCAGGTTTATTAGCTGACCTCTCGCATTTGACTTGAATCCAAAATGTGCCCAAACGGATGCAGTTGCAGGACCGTGTTTTATAATCAGTTTCCACCTGTTGACTAACTGGACCTGATGTTACCTCTCAGATCTTCTGCTCTTTTCTGTCCATATGGGAAGTTGTGGTTAAATCAAGGTTTTTAATTGTTTTTGCTATTGCTATCTCTGCAGATTATTCAAATTCAATCATGAAGATTGATTATCGCTTGCATTTGCATTGACGTCAGAGTGATTAGAAGGACAATAGAATGTTGAGTGCGAGGCCATTAGTGACTTGATGGCTGTTGGCAAGTGCATAGCGTAGTTACCGTGAATCAATGGTCATGTGGAATTTGACTGTGGTCATGACTCGTGACTGCCGGTGTTGCGTAATACGGTGACCGTAACAGCCCTAGGTCTGCGAGGAAAACCGGTGGCACATTTTATGAAGCGTGTGGAAAATTCCTGTCTGACCATAAGACTACGAGACCCGCCCAAACTAGACCCTTACTGTGAGCTGCCTAGAAGGAGACACATCATCCGCAAACAATTGAATTTTACAAATTCAATTTTTTAAAAAATATATAAAACCAATAAAATTAAGGCGAGTAACGCATAAAAAGGTACCCATAGTCTTATGGAGAGAAGGCTATTTACTTGTCTTGTGAGAAGACTAGAGCGAGGGTGTAATGATACCATGGAAAGCCCCGCTGACAGCTGTCTGTAGGCATTTAGAAGAGAAGTGTTTATGTTGTCTGAAACCACTAACAATAATATAAGGCGCTCATCTATATGTAAAGAAAGCTACATATGGTGCATAGGAAGTAATGACAGGAGAATTGTTGAAGATGCACATGGAGTCAAGTAATAGCACAAAGCGAATGTGGATGTGAGAGTGTGAAAGAGGTGCGTGTCTGAATGGATACCCAAAACCAGTTCTGTTAGCTGAGTTTTTCGATCTATAGCATTATCTACGGTTATTATATATGTATTTGTCACGAACGTCGTAGAGAGGAGACCAAGGCACAGCGTGATGATAATCCATCTTCTTTTAATAAAGAAATAACACTGAACAAACTACATAAAATAACAAACGACCGTGAACGCTATAAACCCTGAGTGGAGACATGCAACCTCACATAGACAATAACCCACAAAACCAAAATGGAAAATGGCAACCTAAATAGGATCCCCAATCAGAGACAACTGTCACGCCCTGGCCTTAGTATTCTTTGTTTTCTTAATTATTTTAGTTAGGTCAGGGTGTGACATGGGGAATGTATGTGTTTTTTGTAGTGTCTAGGGTGGTTGTAAAGTTTAGGGTGTTTATTAGAGTAGTTGGGTTTATGTTTAGCATCGAAGTCTAGCTGTGTCTATGGTTGAGTGTAGGTATCTAGGAAAGTCTATGGTTGCCTGAATTGGGTCTCAATTAGAGACAGCTGGTTATTGTTGTCTCTGATTGGGAGCCATATTTAAGGCAACCATAGGCTTTAGCTGTTTGTGGGGAATTGTCTATGTCGAAGTGTTTTGTGTCAGCACTTATGTTTGTATAGCTTCACGGTCGTCTGTTTTATTGTTTTGTATAGTGTTCGTTTCGTTTTTTGTCTTCTTCCTTTAAATAAAGATGTACTTTCCACGCGCTGCGCCTTGGTCCTCAGTCTATCCAGAAGACGATCGTGACAGAAGTTATCAGCAGTCACAGAAACAGATAGAATCAAGATGTTTATGTTTAGCGGATATCGTGTGTATGAAGTGACGCAGAAGGGCAAAAAAAAGCATCTAACTACCCAGTTAGCTGTTCTACGAGTGGTCTGAGGCAGTCGGCAAATAATTAGTGTTTTCAAGTACAACTTGAGTAACAAGGGTTTTGGGAAAGAGCTCTGAGATTTAAAGATACGCCTATGACGTTTATAACGATGAACTTAGCCTTAAGATGGTTTTGGGTAATCAGGCCCTGGACCATAAATTATGTGAGACAAAACAGATAATATTTTTTGGCATAATTTGAAGCGCAAATTACATTTTCGAAAAACACAATTTCCATGTGGAAATGTTGTGTAATTTTGTATAATCACCTTGAAGTCAAGAATACTTGGTAGCAACAGACCTACTTGCACAACCACTGTCTTAGTCTTCATCATAGGATCAGTAAGTTAGCAATGGATGTGCCACCAGTCAAGAAGAGAAAAACAGGAGGACATACACTACCGTTCAAAAGTTTGGGGTCACTTAGAAATGTCCTTGTTTTTGAAAGAAAAGCATATTTTTTTGCCCATTAAAATAACATCAAATTGATCAGAAATACAGTGTAGACATTGTTAATGTTGTAAATGACTATTGTAGCTGGAAACGGCTGATGTTTAATGGAATATCTACATAGTCGTGCAGAGGCCCATTATCAGCAACCATCACTCCTGTGTTCCAATGGCACGTTGTGTTAGCTAATCCAAGTTTATAATTTTAAAAGGCTAATTGATCATTAGAAAACCCTTTTGCAATTATGTTAGCACAGCTGAAAACTGTTGTGCTGATTTAAAGAAGCAATACAACTGGCCTTCTTTAGACTAGTTGAGTATCTGGAGCATCAGCATTTGTGGGTTCGATTACAGGCTCAAAATGGCCAGAAACAAAGAACTTTCTTCTGAAACTCGTCAGTCTATTCTTGTTCTGAGAAATTAAGGCTATTCCGAGAAATTGCCAAGAAACTGAAGGTCTCGTACAACGCTGTGTACTACTCCCTTCACAGAACAGCGCAAACTGGCCCTAACCAGAATAGAAAGAGGAGTGGGAGGCCCCAAGGCACAACTGAGCAAGAGGACAAGTACATTAGAGTGTCTAGTTTGAGAATCAAATGCCTCACAAGTCCTCAACTGGCAGCTTTATTAAATAGTCCCCGCAAAACACCAGTCTCAACGTCAACAGTGAAGAGGCGACTCCGGGATGCTGGCCTTCTAGGCAGAGTTGCAAAGAAAAAGCCATATCTCAGACTGGCCAATAAATATAAAAGATTAAGATGGGCAAAAGAACACAGACACTGGACAGAGGAACTCTGTGGGGGATGCATGCCAGCAAAGCTTCTACACAACACTAAACTATACATTAATGGCACTGTAACGGTCACAAACCGTGCCCACAAACTGTTAGGGGCTACATAAAGCTGTCCCAACAGCAGTCCCAACACCTTACCAATGCTACACCTGGCTATCAGCGGAGCCTTATCAGTGCAGCCTCATTTACTGCCTTTAAAAAAACCAGCTGATATGGCTGACCTGCTTAATCAAATGTGGTTTCTACTGACAATGTACAAACTATGGCATAAGGGGACGACCAGCGGATAAGAAGCAATCCGTAATTTTGATTAAGACAGTAATGAGTGAGCTAGGACGGATGTAGTCAAAATAACTATTTGTTCAGCACTTTTGAAATGTACAGCAACATGTGTTGTGTTTACAATACCACGTTGGTGAAAATAGACCAAATTTTGTCATCATTTTCCATTATTCTATGCACATTTTCCATTATTCTATGCACATTTGCCATTATTTCTCCAAACCATATAAACTTGAATGCTTATTGGATGTAATCATTTTCAGGTGATATGTATTTGTGTAATGAGGGAGGGTGTGGCGAAAGTGAATAACACCTTACATCAAGGTGTGCATAATTAGTAGGCAGCTTTATTACCTCAAGTAAAATGTGCCAAAAAAGAGATTTAACTGACACTGAAAAGTCAAAAATTGTCAAATGCCTTTCAGACGGATGCAACACTCTTGAAATAGCTAAACTATTGAGGCGTGACCACCGGACAATAAATTGTTTTGTTGCGAATAGTCAACTGGGGCGCAAAAAAACACATAGAGAAGAAAAGGAGCAAATGAACTGCAAAAGACTTGAGAAGAATTAAATGTCAAGCTACCAGGAACCCATTATCCTCCAGTGCCACCATATTCCAGAACTGCAACCTACCTGGAGTGTCCAGAAGTACAAGGTGTCAAGTGCTCAGAGACATGGCCAAGGTCAAGAAGGCTGAAACATGACCACCACCGAATAAGATTCACAAGTTGAAGCGTCAAGATTGGGCAAAGAAATACCTGAAGACAGATTTTTCAAAGGTTTTATGGACAGATGAAATGAGAGTGACTCTTGATGGACCAGATGGATGGTCCGTGGCTGGATCAGTAATGGACACAGGGTACCACTTCGAGTCAGGCGCAAGCAAGGTGGAGGAGGGGTACTGGTATGGGCTGCTATCATTAAGGATGAGGTAGTTGGACCTTTTCGGGTTGAAGATGGACTGAAACTCAACTCCCAAACCTACTGACAGTTTCTAGAATATTCTTTCAAGCAGTGGTACAGGAAGAAGTCCTCAGCATTCAGGAAGGCCATGATCTTTATGCGGGACAATGCTCCATCACATGCATCCAAGTACTCCACTTCTTGGCTAGCCAGCAAGGGCCTCATAGATGCCCGAATAATGACCTGGCCCACTTCCTCACCTGACTTAAATTCGATTGAGAACTTGTGGGCCCTTCTCAAACATGAGATTTACAGTGACGGAAGACAATACACCTCTTTGAACAGCATTTGGGAGGCTGTGGTTGCTGCTTCAGCGAAAGTTGATAGTGAACAGATCAAGAAACTGACAGACTCCATGGATGGAAGGCTCATGACAGTTATTGAAAAGGAGGGTGGCTATATTGGTTATGGAATATTTTTGAAAGGCCAAAAATTGTATTTCATTGTCATTTTTTTGTTACTTATGTTACACTTACTCTAAAAATTGAGAATAAGCAAGTGAGTTGGGAAAAATTATTTTTGTAATTTAGTTGCCTAATAATTCTGCACACTTATATTCTCCTGAGAAAAACAAAACTCAGATTTCCTTTGCTAAACATTCAGGTTAGAGGTTCAATAACATTTTGGATTAACTTAGAGCATTATGTTTGTTCAACATTAAAATGAATACTGTGGAATAGAATTAGCCTAATAATTGTGCACGCAGTGTATTGCGCATTCATGAGGCACACAGAACCTGCCTGGACGAATATGGACCCCTGAGTTAGCCCCATTGACTGTTGTTTCTAGCTAACCTACTACTGTACAGTACCACCTGACCTTGAAAGGATGAACTCTGCAATCAGCACTAGCTGTCAATGTTGTTTTCTTGAGTCTTCACTGTGATTTTCAGCCGTATTATGATAGATGCAGGTGCTCAGAACTAAAGACATATGCTGCTCTCGAGTTCCTCAGAGCCCTTAGAGCCTGTGCAGAATGACAAGGCCAATTGGTTGTTTCAAGCTCGCTATCAGCCAGTGAGAGAGTGCCAGGCAATCTGAAACATCAACTACAGCAGGTGTTCCTCCGGTGAAGCTAATAGTTCTGTTTCACAGTCTTCTGCAATCCCAATATGGCAGCTATGCCGTTGTTACCACGTGAAAATATGGGTTTTGAATTCTTAAGAGACTTTTCTGGCTGGCCCGGCCGTTGAGGTTACTGTTGTGTCTTGCAGATGGTTTGCCTATCTCTTGGAGCTGCTGCGGTGCTGTGGACTGATGAAAAATGTGTTTTTGACACATTTGGGATTCATGTGTCTGTCTGTTCTAACTGAGAGTACTCCGTTCTGCTACCTCTGGTCTCTTGGCCCTCCCACCCCTACGGGAGGGCAGCTCCCTCTCAGCCCAGTCCAAGCTCTTCTCTGTCCTAGCAACCCAATGGTGGAACCAGCTCCTTCCTGAAGCTAGGACAGCAGAGTCCCTGCCCATCATTCGAAAACATCTGAAACCCTATCACTTCAAACAGTATCTTAAATAATCCTCCTATGCCTGTGTTATGTGGATGTCCCACCTAGCTATCTTAAGACGAATGCACTAACTGTAAGTCGCCTGGATAAGAGCGTCTGATAAATGACTAAAAGGTGTATATATTTTTTTTAAATAAAATGTTGAACTTTTTGTACAACAGATTTTCTGTATTAAGACATTTTTAGAAGTGATTCTCTCACCATGGGTGCTCAGCCTGCTTACAGCCGAGTCAGTTTAGCTCATCTGATGATGAGTTGATCACCTCTATCCTTTCCGTGGTTTTAAAAGGATTTAAGAGGATCATTTTAATTTAACATAACAGTGTTTACTTAAACCGTGTTGACGTCACATTACGTATATTTATGGACTATGTATACAGCTGAAACAGAATGCACAAAGGTTTCCAATGAAAGTCACATCGGTGCAGTGTAACATATATCAAGTCACTGCAGTATTACATTTACATTTAAGTCATTTAGCAGACGCTCTTATCCAGAGCGACTTACAAATTGGTGCATTCACCTTATGACATCCAGTGGAACAGCCACTTTACAACAGTGCATCTAAATCTTTTAAGGGGGGGGGGGGGGGGGTCAGAAGGATTACTTTATCCTATCCTAGGTATTCCTTAAAGAGGTGGGGTTTCAGGTGTCTCCGGAAGGTGGTGATTGACTCCGCTGTCCTGGCGTCGTGAGGGAGTTTGTTCCACCATTGGGGGGCCAGAGCAGCGAACAGTTTTGACTGGGCTGAGCGGGAACTGTACTTCCTCAGTGGTAGGGAGGCGAGCAGGCCAGAGGTGGATGAACGCAGTGCCCTTGTTTGGGTGTAGGGCCTGATCAGAGCCTGGAGGTACTGAGGTGCCGTTCCCCTCACAGCTCCGTAGGCAAGCACCATGGTCTTGTAGCGGATGCGAGCTTCAACTGGAAGCCAGTGGAGAGAGCGGAGGAGCGGGGTGACGTGAGAGTTTACAGTATAACTTGACTGTAAATGCCTCATCTGTGTTGAAACATGGCTTGGAAGCGTTTTACGAATCCAAGGATCAAGTGGTTTGAGATTTGTGATTAATAAATTAATTATGTGTTCTTGAGTAAAAAATAAAATGTGCAGATGTTGTGTTTGTGTTAACCATCATGCCAACAATATGCATGCCAAAGATCGGCATTGGTGAAAAACATATGTAAATTAAAACACATTCATTGTATCGTTGAAACTTTGTATTGCTATATCTGCTCTTTCCTACTTGAAAAACAATATAGACTACAAGTTCAATGATCCCTTTAGTATAATCTAAATTATATACATTTTTCTACAAATTGCCTTTTGTTCAAACTGTGAATTTGAAGTCTTTTGGGAGTAGGCCAAGACTATGTTGACAGGTAATAAAAATTAAGTTCAAATTAATTTGCAGTTATGAGGAAGTGATTTATAGAGACTTGTTAGAATAGTTCTGTTTGATTGTGTTTTAACACACAAAGCTTTTCAAAATGTTTTTTCTGACAGACCCCCCTGTATATCACTCCCATACGGTAGGAGGGTTAATGAGTTTCCCCATTTCTCTTTTCCCCTTTTTTGTGAACATATGTGAAATGCATTTTTCAAACTGTGAAAGACAGCAATACCAAAAAATAGTATAAAGATAGGCTAAACTGCTTTTCCAATGGAAATCCCTGATCACACATGTAGGCAATGTCTTGGAGACATTGGCTGCATTCCAAACTCAAAGTTGACAGCCCTTGGCCCTAAACCGTCTGCCCTTGGGGGAATCCCCGCAGCCGTCGGTCCAAATGATTAGCCAAGCAAGGGAAGTTTGCAACGCAAGCCCTCAGCCCTCGTTTTTAATGGAGTTTGCGAGTGTACAAGTACGTTCACTTCGGGGCCTGAAACGCCCCATAATTCAATTTGCGATGATTGTACATCCGCTAAGGAAAGTCTGCCAAAATGTTAAACCTCAACGTCAATATGGTGTCAACATACAAGTGTAAGTTTAAAGGAATGTAAATAAGTTAGAAACTGTGCTACTAATGCACAAACACATCTCGTAAAAGTGTTGATGTTTTTGTTTGGTTATCTTTTGGAAATTGTAGAAATAAAAAAATGTCTTTCTTCAGAAGTTCCAGCTAGGCAGGCTAACGTTAGTTAGTTAATTTGCTAGCTATCATTCAGTAGGTGTATATTAATAAGGATATAGTTAATATAAGTAGACATGCAATAATAATTGACTGTAGCGCATATAAAGCACCCACAAGCTACCGATGGCTGAAAACAATCGTTGCTGGATGAACGAATTTCTGCCCTGCAAGCGTAAACTCGTCAGACGTCAAGACACATCATCAGAAGTGTCCAGTGTTGCAAAATAATTTTCAGGGTAAGTTGCTAGAGGCAGGTTGATTTGTTGCTAAATGACGTTGTGATGTCATTGCGTGATAACGTAAAACTGCGTCATGATGTAGAATGCACAATAACGTTACTCAAATTGACTTTCCATCTCGGCAAAAAAACATGATTTGACATTTGTTCAGGTACAGACTCTTTTCTGTTCTTCTGGCTGTACAATTTTGATTGAGACATGTTTTAAAAATATATATATATTTCACCTTTATTTAACCAGGTAGGCAAGTTGAGAACAAGTTCTCATTTACAACTGCGACCTGGCCAAGATAAAGCAAAGCAGTTTGACACATATAACAACACAGAGTTACACATGAAACATACAGTCAATAATACAGTAGAAAAATAAGTCTATATACAATGTGAGCAAATGAGGTGAGATAAGGGAGGTAAAGGAAATAAATAGGACATGGTGGCGAAGTAAATACAATATAGCAATTAAAACACTGGAATGGTAGATTTGACAGTAGATGAGTGTGCAAAGTAGAAATACTGGGGTGCAAAGGAACAAAATAAATACATAAATACAGTAGGGGAAGAGGTAGTTGTTTGGGCTATTTATAGATGGGCTATGTACAGGTGCAGTGATCTGTGAGCTGCTCTGACAGCTGGTGCTTAAAGCTAATGAGGGAGATAAGTGTTTCCAGTTTCAGAGATTTTTGTAGTTCGTTCCAATCATTGGCAGCAGAGAACTGGAAGGAGAGGCGGCCAAATGAGGAATTGGCTTTGGGGGTGACAAGTGAGATATACCTGCTGGAACGCGTGCTACGGGTGGGTGCAGCTATGGTGACCAGCGAGCAGAGATAAGGCGGGACTTTACCGAGCAGGGTCTTGTAGATGACCTGGAGCCAGTGGGTTTGGCGACGAGTATGAAGCGAGGGCCAGCCAACGAGAGCGTACTGGTCGCAGTGGTGGGTAGTATATGGGGCTTTGGTGACAAAACAGATGGCACTGTGATAGACTGCATCCAATTTGTTGAGTAGGGTTTTGGAGGCTATTTTGTAAATGACATCACCGAAGTCGAGGATCGGTAAGATGGTCAGTTTTACGAGGGTATGTTTGGCAGCATGAGTGAAGGATGCTTTGTTGCGAAATAGGAAGCCAATTCTAGATTTAACTTTGGATTGGAGATGTTTTATGTGAGTCTGGAAGGAGAGTTTACAGTCTAACCAGACACCTAGGTATTTGTAGTTGTCTACATATTCTAAGTCAGAACCGTCCAGAGTGGTGATGCTGGACGGGCGGGCAGGTGCAAGCAGCGATCGGTTGAAGCGATCGGTCATTTAGTTTTACTTGTATTTAAGAGCAGTTGGAGGCCACGGAAGGAGAGTTGTATGGCATTGAAGCTCGTCTGGATGGTTGTTAACACAGTGTCCAAAGAAGGGCCAGACGTATACAGAATGGTGTCGTCTGCGTAGAGGTGGATCAGAGACTCACCAGCAGCAAGAGCGACATCATTGATATATACAGAGAAGAGAGTCGGACCAAGAATTGAACCCTGTGGCACCCCCATAGAGACTGCCAGAGGCCCGAACAACAGGCCCTCAGATTTGACACACTGAACTCTGTCGGAGAAGTAGTTGGTGAACCAGGCGAGGCAATCATTTGAGAAACCAAGGCATGTTGATTGATGTTGTAAGTTCTGTTCAAGATCAAACATTTATGACCAACTATATTCATTGGGTTTGGCTCGTCGAACCCATATTACTGCTACTGCAGTCAGCCAACAATGATTTGCAATTTACTGAAATTGCTGCTGGCCTGCTGCTGCCTGTGCACGAGCTGAGCGCCTGTTGCTGACATCACTCACAATGCACTTTTGCAGCCAGGCACGTGTGTTGTGACTGAGTGTGTGACAGACAAAATCGTTTTTGTGTCATTTAGAGGGAAAATGCGTGCATTTGAGCATTTGAGTTACTTTTCAAAAGTTGCTAAAAGTTCAAAAAAATGTTTTAAAAGTAGCTCAATTTGTTGCTAGGTGCTGTTTGAAAAAAGTTGATCAGTGTAGTCTGAAAAGTTGCTAAATCTTGCAACAAAATTGCTAAATTTGCATCACTGGAAGTGTCCACTTAATTTGAGGGGAGAGGGTGTGTCTTTTCAGTGTTTGGAATGCAGCCATTGGCTAGCTAAGGTATTGCGTAGCAAAACGTCATTGGCTCTAACGGTCGTCTCGCCCCGAACTGCGCATGTGCAAACCGTCCAACCAAAGGCACTCCTTCAATATAATGTTATTTTTGAGGAAAATGAAAACGTGTCAGTTTGTCACTTTCACAAGGTTGGAGTAATAACATGTTCAACTACTTAAGCCGTTTGCTCGAATCTAGGTTGTGCCTTCAGATTTCGAAAATAAAAATTGTTCACTTCTCTCATTTACTCCTCAAACACCGGCTTGGATGTTTGGTCTATTTTCGCAAGCTGTTTCCCGGAAGTCTTGCAATGTTGCGCTTCTAGGTTTAGAAACTCTATGGCAATACGCAACAAAGCGTCCAGGCGCCCGGAAAACCACTCGAAGAAGAAGAAATGGGTCAGTCGAAGACGACGGATTGGATGATGAGTTCGAATCAAGCAGCGCGTCGGGCAAAGTTTCTGAAGATTAATGTTATGAATGGACAACAGTAGTATCGAAAACTGGAACAAAAAGGTAATTGTCTAAAATTGGAGTGGAGGTTACGTGTATGAATGTTAATGAATCACTTCATGTTGGGATGCGTTTGTTGAGTAAGGATACATATGTGGGAGACCTGTTTGAGTTGTCGAAATTGTGTAGTATGCGCTGGAAAAAGTGGAGTCTGTCAGTTTTTGGCACTTAAGGATTTTACATTAGAAAAATGTGTATTTAACTAGACAAGTCAGTTAAGAACAGATTATTGCGCCGGAAGACTCGCCCTCCTAGGTTCCCCTTGAGCCTGTTTCGGAATCCGATGTTAAAAAAAAAAAATACAGAATTTTTGGGGGATTTAGGTCAGTTTATTTATTTTTAGTTTGGTCGTTTATTTTTGTATGTTGTAAAATTTTGGGGAGTCCTGTTTCCATCCCGCACAGTAGGTGGCGGAATGCACATTACATTGTGCGATCGCCAATATACCATAGAAGAAGATCTTCGTCATATCCTCCCATCTTTCGTTGCCGCATGTTTCCTCGGATATTTGTGGATCAGGTCTAGTATATTGTTTTTACGTCCATTTTAGAGTGGTTTTATGGTAAACAATTACGTTTGTGTTTGATATTTGACTGGGATCGATGTACCTTAGATGAAAAGAGGCAATGACACTTCATAGGATACCCAGCAAATCCACTGTTTTCATTTTGTTAACTGGCTAGCGTGCTAGTCTGTCTGGTTAGCCGGACCATATCTGGCTATTTGTTTGCGTCTTCAACAGACAGCATCCCTTTTGTGAAAGATGTCGCATGTGGTTTAGGCTCGTTTCTGAAATTGTAGCTATGTTCTTGTTTAACTGTTCTCCGTAGGTAGTTAAAGTTAGATAGCTAGTAACAACGCCCTCTTGTCAAATGTGGTTAGCTAGCTCGAGTATTGACGTTCACATAATAAGTTCCCTAGCGTGTACAGTTGTTAGCTGGCTATCATAGCTAGCAGCTAGTTAAGTGAGGAATGCCGAACTCCATTCTCTGAGCGTTTCTCGGCTAGTTAGCTTGGCAGCAGATGGATGTTGACGCAATCCCTAACACTTCCAGACAAATTATGGAGGAAACTGGTCATCTGGAGCAAATAGTTCTGATACTAGTGTAGATAATTGACAAGATAACAACTCGTATGCCTCCACTGCCTCCAACAGTTCAGTTGCTAGTTTAAATATTTTTGTTTAACTCTTACGCATCTGTCATTTTTCCAGGTAGAAACATGAACCAAGAAAAATTAGCAAAACTTCAAGCCCAGGTCCGGATAGGAGGAAAGGTAAGCTAATTTCCATATTTAGAGATTCAACAGGAAGTACATAGGGTGCGTTCAGCAGAACAGAATGGTGTGCAATGTTTAAAGGTAGTCAGTGATATGACGTAGGTGCGCTAAGTAAACAGCATAGTGGGTCAATTTCCGCAACAACTAAGGGCATTGGAGTGCAAGGCTAAACTTCTCCACTGTTTTGGTCCCATGCCTATCTATAGAAGTTTGAATAGAGCCCGTGCACATGCGCAGATACTGTGTGAGTTTAGTTATGCATCAGCAGTTTTTCTCTTGTCAGTCACTCAATTAGCCCAAGGCGGCCACTCAATTTAGCTTAGGGCCCCCAAAAGGCTAGGGCCGGCTCTGCCAGCATGTGGGTATGGATGTGGGTACACAGACACGTGAGCCACTCTGGCCCCTCATGATGTGTTCTAATTTATTTATTTTTGTCCCCCATCAAAGTTGCCCATCCCTTTTCTACATGTTGGAGGCATGTTTGTTATACATTAATGTGTCTATCTGAACATTCCAAAACATTGCGTCCTGTTGAACGTGCCTCTGTTGAAATGTGTATTAAATCAAGTCAATCTTGATGAGTTAGACCTATATAATACATTTTTATCAAATGACAATATAGTCTAAAAGTTGTTTAAAATAGCACATTCTTGTCATTTATGGTGACGTGTGTAAATGAAATATAGGGCTACTACTTCTATATTATATATTTGCAAATGTTTTATTTTTAATCATCCGCCTTATGGTTTCCGATACTGCTAATGGGTTGATAGAGCACTGGGCACACCACTGCTTTATTTAACCTCCATTGATGTACATTCTTACATCTCCCTGTGTTGTTTTCAGGGCTCGGCACGTAGGAAGAAGAAGGTCGTACACAGAACGGCAACAGCCGACGACAAAAAACTTCAGAGTTCGTTAAAGAAATTAGCTGTCAACAACATTGCTGGTATTGAAGAGGTAAATACAGCTACCATTACAACATTTAAGAACTTAAGATTACACAATGTATATTTTGTTTGTTTCATGCCTCCCTTATGCAGGTCCTTCAGAAAGTATTTATACCCCTTAATCCACATTTTGTTGTTATAGCCTGAATTCAATATAGATTCAATTAGGGGGTTTTCTCACCCATCAACACACAATGGCCCATAACGTCAAAGTGAAAGCCATGCTTTTGGAAATGTATTGAAAATGAAATAGAAAATATTCAATTTACATAAGTATTTACACCCCTGAGTCAATACTTTATAGAAGCACCTTTTGCAGTAAGTCTGTAAGAGCTTTCCACTCCTGGATTGAGCAACAATTGCGTACTATTATTTTCAAAATTCTTAAAGCTCTGTCAAATTGGTTGTTGATCATTGCTTGACAACCATTTTCAGGTCTTGACATATATTTTCATGTAGACTTAAGTCAACTGTTACGTCAACATTTCGGCCACTCATGAACATTCACTGTCTTCTTGGTAAGCAACTACAGTGTAGATTTGGCCTTGTGATTTAGGTTATTGTCCTGTTGAAAGGTGTCTGGTGGAAAGCAGACTGAACCAGGTTTTCTAGGATTTTGCCTGTGCTTAGCTCTATTCTGTTTTTTGTGTTTTTTTTCCATCCTGAACGATCATACCCATAACATGATGCAGCCACCACTATATGGAGAGTGGTACTCAGTAATGTCTTGGAATACTTTATATTCAGGATAAAAAGTGCATTGCTTTGCCATATTCTTTTAAGTATTACTTTAGTGCCTCGTTGCAAACAGGATGCATGTTTCGGAATATAAAAAAAAAAGCCTGTACAGGCTTCCTTTTCACTCTGTCAATTAGGTTAGTATTGTGGAGTAACTACAATGTTGATCCATCTTCAGTTTCCTCCTATCACAGCCATTAAACTCTGTTTTAAAGTAACCATTGGCCTCATAGTGAAATCCCTGAACGCTTTTCTTCCTCACCGGGAACTGCGTTAGGAAGGATGCCTGTATCTTTGTAGTGACTGGGTGTATTGATACACCCTCCGAAGAACTTCACCATGCTCAAAGGGATAGTCAATGTCTTTGCGGTTGACTCTGTGTTTGAAACTCACTGCTCGACAGAGGGACCTTACATATAATTGTATGTGTGGGGTACAGCGATGAGGTAATCATTCAGAAATCATGTTTAACACTTTTATTGCACACAGTGAGTCCATGCAACTTATGTGACTTGTGTTTTCGTTACAAATCGTTACTCCTTAACTTATTTAGGCTTGCTATAACGGAGGTTGAATACTTATTGACTCAAGACACTTCAGCTTTTCAGTTTTAATACATTTGTAAACGTTTCTAAAAACACAGTTCCACTTTGACATTATGCGCTATTGTCTGTAGACCAGTGACTCAGTCTCAATTGAATCCATTTTTAATTCAAACTATAACACCCCAAAATCTGGAGAAGGTCAAGGGGTGTGGATACTTTTTGAAGGCACTGTAGATGTTGAAGTCTCTTGCGTGGACTGCAGCCTAGTATGGCTTTGGTGACCAAACTTGGAGTAGAATTTTGAAGTGAGCAAACCCCCCCCCTTACTGTCACCAGGTAAACATGATCAAGGATGACGGCTCAGTGATCCACTTCAACAACCCCAAAGTGCAGGCGTCTCTGTCGGCCAACACATTCGCTATCACCGGCCATGCCGAGACCAAGCAGCTCACGGAGATGCTGCCGGGCATCCTCAGCCAGCTGGGCGCCGACAGCCTCACCAGCCTGCGCAAACTAGCAGAGCAGTTCCCTCGACAAGGTGGGTTGGCCCTCATGTAAAATCATTAGGTTAGGGCTGGGGTCTATTCACAAGGAACCAAACGGGACAAAACGGGGAGGGACCTAGCAAAATTTGTCAAATAGAAGCTCTCGGTTTTTGTTGCAAAATGTTTTCTGTGGCAAAGGGAAATTCTGTTACGGTGTGCACTGGGGATTATTTTGAGACGTGAGGAGCGTCTTGATGCTTACTATATATACACAATTGAAGTCGGAAGTTTTACATACACTTAGGTTGGAGTCATTGAAACTCATTTTTCAACCACCACAAATTTCTTGTTAGCAAACTATAGTTTTGGCAAGTCGGTTAAGACGTTTACTTTGTGCATGACATAAGTGATTTTTCTAACAACTGTTTACAGACAGATTATTTCACTTATAATTCACTATCACAATTCCAGTGGGTCAGAAGTTTACATACACTAAGTTGACTGTGCCTTTAAACAGGTTGGAAAATTCCAGAACATGATGTCAAGGCTTTAGAAGCTTCTGTTAGGCTAATTGACATCATTTGGATCAATTGGAGGTGTGTACCTGTGGATGTATTTCAAGGCCTACCTTCAAACTCAGTGCCTCTTTGCTTGACATCATGGAAAAATCAAGAGAAATCAGCAAGTCCTATATCGACATAACCTGAAAGGCCGCTCAACAAGGAAGAAGTCACTGCTCCAAAACCGCCATTAAAAAGCCAGACTACGGTTCACAACTGCACATGGGGACAAAGACTGTACTTTTTGGAGAAATGTCCTCTGGTCTGATGAAACAAAAATGACCATGGGAAAAGGGGAGGCTTTCAAGCTGAAGAACACCATCCCAACCGTGAAGCATGGGAGTGGCAGCATCATGTTGTGGGGGTGCTTTGCTGCAGGAGGGACTGGTGCACTTCACAAAATAGATAGCTACATGAGGGAGGAAAATGATGTGGATATATTGAAGCAACATCTCAACAAATCAGTCAGGAAGTTAAAGCTTGGTTGCAAATGGGTCTTCCAAATGGACAATGACCCCAAGCATACTTCCAAAGTTGTGGCAAAATGGCTTAAGGACAACAAAGTCAAGGTATTGGAGTGGCAATCACAAAGCCCTGACCTCAATCCTATAGAGAATTTGTGTGCAGAAATGAAAATGTATGTGCGAGCAAGGAGGCCTACAAACCTGACTCAGTTACACCAGCTCTGTCAGGAGGAATGGGCCAAAATTCACCCAACTTATTGTGGGAAGCTTGAGGAAGGCTACCCGAAACTCTTGACCCAAGGTAAACTATTTAATGGCAAAGCTACCAAATACTAATTGAGTGTATGTGAACTTCTGACCCACTGTGAATGTGATGAAAGAAAGAAAAGCTGGAATAAATCATTCTCCACTATTATTCTGACATTTCACATTCTTAAAATAAAGTGATCCTAGCTAACCTATGATGGGGAATGTTTACTAAGATAACATTTCAGGAATTGTGAAAAACTGAGTTTAAATGTATTTGGCTAATGTGTATGTAAACTTCCGACTTCAACTGTATATTGTTTATTGCAGTACTTGACAGCAAAACCCCTAAAGCAGAAGATATTGAAGAAGAAGAAGATGACGATGTCCCAGGTAAGGATGATTCCGTTTGCAAGGGAAGTATATCAGACACTTCAGAGGAAACATTACATCATTTCATCCTGTAAAACCATCCTTTGTTTTCCTCTTCTCTTCAGACCTGGTGGAGAATTTTGACGAAGCATCAAAGAATGAGGCAAACTGATTGATCTTCCCCTTGAGACCCCATACAAGGATTGGAACTGCAATTAAGAAACTAAGGCGGCTTCTACGATCTTTTAACTTCTAGCTACGAAGACATATCATTTCAAACACTATACCGTCAACCAGAGACTTGTGTATTTTGAAATGTCCCAAGGATGCAGTCCCTATCAGACTTGCTTGCTCATTTCAACTCCCAACACATTGGTCAACGGTTCAGTACTTTTCACCACATTGTTAGTCTTGATCAGGATTGCGGTGGTCATTAATTAAAGCTAGTCTTAATAATTTTGTTTGTTTTTACGAAACAAAATAAAGGTGATTAACATTTTCTACATGGTGCTGTGGTCTTTCTGGCTGTTGAAAGGGGGTATTTAATTTTTGAAGACTGTTGTCACAATGGCTGTCACCCTGGCCATCATTGTATCAAGATGCATAACTATTTAGTCACTATTTAATTTCAAGCCGCTGTAGCCTCATGCTCAAAGTAATCAGGCCTTGCAGAGATGACATCAAATGTGATATTAGACTGACTTGGATGAAATCAAAGATGGTTGTAAAGGCTTTTGTGTTATTTTTAGACATGTTTTCTGAGGTTTCATGTACACATGACTTGGATATTATGACCTAACACTTAAACCACATAAAGACATGAAAATATGCAGTAGACACATTTTTGGATAGGAAATAAGAGCACATTTTCTGTAATAGAATGATCTCATTAGGTAAACATATATTCTAATACAGTGTGCACTGCTTTAGAAAAGGACATTTAAGGACATCCTTGAGTTTACTTAAGACCTGCAGTAAGAGAGGGGGGGAACGGGGGACGCAGAAGGAGAGAGGGGAATAGTGGGAGGGAAATCGTCCCTCTGCTAGTGAGCAGGACTGCTTTTCTTGTCTTCTTCGCCACTAATGTTGCAATATGTTGAAGTTCTTCAGTGCCCGGGACGATGAGAATGAAAGCCTATTGGGTTCATTGACAGAAGGTACGTTTTTTTTATTCTAAAATAAAATAAAATCATACAGATAGAACTACATCATCTCGCGCTATCATAGGGGAAATTGTAGCTGATCTGTGCAGTCATGCGTCTTGCCGCGTGCGACATTCATAGAAAGGCAGAAGCACACGAGAATATTCCTTCAGCCTATATGAATTAATGGGAAAATACGACTTGAATTATATGGAAATAACGCGATAAAGGGAATAATGCTGCGATTAAAACCTGCAACGATTAATGAATCGGGATGGCGAGCAAATGTCGCATTGCCGTGTTCACTGGTTGAGAGGGGATTTAAACTGTTGCACGTGTGCTGGATGCGTCACCGTCCCGCGAAGCAAACGCTCAGTCAGCTGTACTGGTTGAGCCCTATTGTAGTTTATATGCGCCGTAAAAAAGCTGATATATTTACCAGTTATCTGTGATCGTCAGCATGAATGGTTGGGTTGGGGTGCAATAACGGGGCGGGGGGGGGGGGGGGGGGTAAAGCTGCAATGCAGTTTTACCCCGACAAGAATTCACCAACGCTAAAGGGTAGGCCTACCTGAAATTGTGCAATAGTCAATAACCAACCAAGGCGCAAACACAGCATAATGTAACCCCAAATCTGAATTATGAATTTTTCTTCCTCACAGTCATAACATTTTGTCTTATTTCAGTCGATAGCGAAGTAGAATATTTCAAAAATATAGAATGAAATTGATATTATCTTTATTTGTGTTATTGACATTATCCATCCATTCTCGAAAATGTCAAACTAATTGTATGCACCTTTATTAATAATGTAACGTTATAATATTAATGTACATAATCTAACATCCAGTTTTGCCACTGTAGCCTGTATTTATTTATGCTGGTGTTTCACTATAGCCCTATTCCCCAGAGAATGAGTCAGCTTTACCTGGCTCTCTGGATCTGTCTCTCTCTGAAATGGCACCCTATTCCCTATATAGAGCATTACTTTTGACCAGACCACTATGGGCCTGTAGTACACTACATAGGGAATTGGCTGCCAAAAGTAGTGCACTACATAGGGAAAGGCTACCATTTGGGACGTATCTAGCTCTCTCAAGCATGACAGTGCACATATGTTGGCCTCAGTAGATGATTTAACTTATTCAAAGCAATGAGATAAATGGCCTCCCATGTATTGGACCCATTACCACCTAGGAACATCTGGGATCTGTCAAGTCTGGGATCATGGGCGTGAGTGATTGCTTAGGGGCTCTTGTGGACTAAATGTTATGGTCTTCATATATGCCTGTTTGTTCTCTTTGTGATGTAGAATGTCCATGTCAGGTTCATTTGACATATACCTTCACATAGTTTTGATCTGTTCCCGCGTCTTTGTATGAACAGATGAATCAGATGCTCCGTCTCTGATGGATGCTAAGCATCACTGGCTCCACAGACCCTGTCTGCTGATGCTCAAAGATGGGGATGTCACAAAGCCAGGACAGCTGGGCTGTGGACACATCGGATCAGATTCCCCTGCAAAACCCAAAGGCCATTCAGAGGGGGTCCTGAGCCCAGGGGTGGCTCCTGTTTCCCAACTGGAGACCCCCGCTCAGAGACTGATGAGACAGCTGGAGGAGGGAAACTGCACTGTGACCACTCTTTCAACATGGGGAGAGAGGAATTTTGGGGAGGCTTCTACCCCCCTAATGCTCAGCCCCTCCAAAGCTGCTGGGCCAGAAGTGGAGGTGGAGGTAGAAGAGGAAGTGAAGAACAGGCCCCAGCCATCCTCCTCCAAGGAGGACTCTGTGATTGAGGAAAAGGAGCTGGAGGAGAGTGGACTTGAGCTGCAGGACCCCCCCAGTGGCTCAGATGCCCTAGGCCCTTACCTTGACGACCCGTCTGGTCCCCCTGTGGAGGAGCCCAATGGAGGCGGCCATGATGCCCAGATCCAAGGGCCTAGACTGGGGCTTCAGAGCCAGACCAAAGCCAACGGACTAGCTAATGATGAGACCGAGACCAACGCCAACGGAGTTCAAGCAGATAGTGAAGAGGGAGCTGTGGGGGACTGCACACCTTCCCCTATGTCTCCATTAGTGGATCCAGACAATGAGCTACAGGCCGGCCCCACGGGCATTCTGTCCAGGGAGCGAGGCACTATCCTGGGGGAGGTAGCCCCCGTGTGGGTCCCTGATGCCCAGGCGCTGGTCTGTATGATGTGTGATGTCAGGTTCACCTTCACCAAGAGAAGGCACCATTGTCGCGCCTGTGGCAAGGTGAGGGTCTTGCACCACTATTTTGTGTGTTTGTGTGTCAGTTGTATTTAAAGTAAGAAGGGATTGGATGTTTGTCTCTGGTATGTTATCCCTGAGAAATTAGGCTGACCATTAGTGATCGTGTGTCTGTGCTACAGGTATTCTGTTCAGTGTGCTCCGGTCTGAAGTTCCGACTAACACACCTGGATGGGAAGGAGGGGCGTGTCTGTGTCTCTTGTCACTCAACCCTAGTGAAACGTGAGTATCACATGACAACACTGTTACCATGACTTTACAGGGTAAATCCATTTAAATTCAATCACTTTTTGACAGGAACCCTTTTGATTTAAACGAAACCTTCCATACATATTTGCCAATTGTAGAAGTGCTCATAAAGTGATGTTTTGGCATTCGGCTCCAAATAATGAGATTTATATAATTTAAAAGCTTACAAACAGGGTTGTCAAACTATTTCTTACTTTCTGTGAATAAAAAATAAATAATAATATGTCCCTTTTTAACCTTTAATGTAAATGACCTAAAAAAAAAAACGAAACTCAGATTTTTACATAATTGCATATGTTGTTGCTTATACCCTATTTTACATTGTCTGAGATTTTTGTGTTGTTCCCGCTATCGGTTGAGACACAACATGTTCCTGAATACAGGGTAGGTGTCATGTTTTGGCTGATGAATGCACTAAAATGAGAATAAAATACAGATTTCTACTTTCAAATGGTACCACAAACATGGTTGGTGATCCAAACATCAGAGAATGTTGACTTGAATGGGAACAGCAGTTGTTTGAAATTACAGTGCATTTGGAAGTATTGAGACCCCTTGACTTTTCCCACATTTTGTTACATTATAGCCTTATTCTAAACTTGATTAAATTGTTTTTTTTCCTTCATCAATCTACACATAATTCCCCATAATGACAAAGCAAAAATTGTTTTTTAGACATTTTAGAAAAAACAGAAATATCACATTTACATTAGTATTCAGACCCTTTATGCGGTACTTGTTGAAACAACTTGTACTTGTTGAAACAACTTTGGCAGCGATTACAGCCTTGAATCTTCTTGGGTGGGATGCTACAAGCTTGGCACACCTGTATTTGGGGAGTTTCTCCCATTCTTCTCTGCAGATCCTCTCAAGCTCTGTCAGGTTGGATGGGAAGTGTCGCTGCACAGCTATTTTAAGGTCTCTCCAGAGATGTTCGATCGGGTTCAAGTCCAGGCTCTGGCTGGGCCACTCAAGGACATTCAGAGACTTGTCCCGAAACCACTCCTGCGTTGTCTTGACTGTGTACTTAGGGTCGTTGTCCTGTTGGAAGGTTAACATTCGCCCAAGTCTGAGGTCCTGAGCGCTCTGGAGCAGGTTTTCATCAAGGATCTCTCTGTACTTTGCTCCATTCATCTTTCCCTCGATCCTGACTAGTCTCCCAGTCCCTGCCTCTGAAAAACATCCCCACAGCACAATGCTGCCACCACCATGCTTCATCATAGGGATGGTGCCAGGTTTCCTCCAGACGTGACTCTTGGCATTCAGGCCAATGAGTTCAATCTTTCTTTCATCAGACCAGAAAATCTTGTTTCTCATGGTTTGAGAGTCCTTTAGTTGCCTTTTGGCTAACTCTAAGCAGGCTGTTATGTGCCTTTTATTGAGGAGTGGCTTCCGGATCTCTATGGACAATTCCTTCGACCACATGGCTTGGTTTCTGCTCTGACATGCACTGTCAACTGTGGGACTTTATATAGGCAGGTGTGTTCCTTTCCAATCATGTCCAATCAATTGAATTTACCACAGGTGGACTCCAATCAACTTGTAGAAACGTCTCAAGGATGGTCAATGGAAACCGGATTGATCTGAGCTCAATTTCGTCTCATAGCAAAAGTTCTGCATATTTATTTAAATAAGGTATTTCTGTATTCTATTTTGTATAAATTTGCAAAAATGTCTAAAAACCTGTTTTCGCTTTGTCATTATGGGATATTGTTTGTAGATTGATGAGGGGAAAAAATGTATTTCATCAATTTTAGAATAACAAAAAGTGGAAAAAGTTAATGGGTCTGAATACTTTCCGAATGCACAGTACCTATGGAAATCATAGAAATATAGATAATAGAATAAACATGTCCATTTAAGTTGATAGTCGACAGTGGGTGTACCGGCGGTAATCTTTGTAGTAGTAATTAGAAGTTACAATTTCAATTCAAATGTTTGTGGTGTACCAGCTAAATTACAGTCTTCTGAAGGGATAGGTCCATTCTATGAGTTATATTTCTATGATTGAAATGACAAGAGCATGTTGTGTCTCAACCGATGGTGGGCACGACACAAAAACCTCAAATTATGTTAAATAGGTTCTAAGCTACAACATATGCAAATATGAGTTTACACCTTTTTCTATAATTGATGTTAAAAGTTTAAAAAATGACAAGAATTCAAAAAACCTTTGTTTGACAAAACTGTTTGTAAGCTTTTAAATTGATCAAACTCAACCGTTAATCTTTTCCAGTGACGAAGACGTGGATGTCTCATGGTGGTGTATGCAAAAACAGATCAACTTTTAGCACCTTTATCTCCTGAATGTTTGGCATTCGTTGTCCAAAAATTCACTTTCTGACCACTTCTTCCATGGGCGAACATGTATGGAAAGTTTTGTTTAAATCAGAAGGGATGCTGTCAAAATGGGATTGAGGCGACAAATGTCTTATAAAGTTAATTGGTGCAATATGTAGACATTTCTTCCTGTCTATATTATTGACTTTCTCTCATGTGTGTTTTTCTTTAGGAACCCCTCCAAGGGGCAGGAGGAAGGTGTGGTTTGCTGATGAGATCCTATCCAATGAGAAATCAGACTCTGCACCTTGTACCCCAATCAGAGGCCCCACCTTTTCACCGCTATTATTGAGGAGAAGTATAGCTGCTACAATCAGAAGCGCCACTGGCTCACCACAGACCAGCAGGAGGGCCCCAATAGCACAGGAGATGCCCCTGCTCAATGTATGTAACAAAACCTTATCAGACCAGACTGATTTGCTACAATTTATACAATTCAAATAAAAGTTCTAAGGATGTGGTAACATGCTTTCTGTTGGTATCTTTGATATCCATAACCCCACAGTATTCCATAAGCTCTCTCTTTTTGACTATCTTTCTGCCTCACTATCTCCCTCCTCCTCCTCCTTCCCCTCCTCCCTCCACCTAGGGGCAGTAGGTAGCCGAGAGGCTAGAGAAGCAGGTTCGGTTGCTGGTTGGAATCCTATGTCTGGTGGGAAAATCTGTCTGGAACTATCCTCGATGCTATCACCTGCCGTTCGGCCCTTGAGCAAGGCACTTAACCTCTAAACTGCTCACCCGGCGCCGTGTGTGCGTCAGAGCGGACCAATTTCTGTCTTGTATGGATTAATAAAGTATTCTCCTTCTCATCCTTCTTCTCCCTTCTCTGTATAGCCTCTGCAGGAGGCGTGTGGGCCCTGTGGCTGGGGTACAGCAGCCTTGGTCAGCAGCCACATCAGCAGCTCTGCCAACCTCATCCCACTGGAGGGCCTCCCTCCCATCCTCACCTCCACCGGAGTCAAAGGAGGTACGACCAGGCTACTATCACTGGAGATGCTAACGGCTAGCTTACTGCAAAGCCAAGTTTGGGAAACCCTGGTTTACTATACTGGGATTGTCATACAGTTAGGTAGATAGCTGCTGGAGATTCTAACGGCTAGCTCACTGTACTGATTGTCATAGGGTTATCTACTGGATATGCTAAATGCTAGCCTTAGCTACTGAATGATCAGAGGGTTAGCGTTAGAGGTGTTACTCTGATTCATGATCAGGCTTATTGTCTTCATGTTGGGCAATTTAATAGGATGGTAACACTAGAGGCCAGCTTACAAATCTTATTTAGTCATATTTAGACACAGAAGTTAAACTATGGCTGACTGTTTTTAAAGGCGGTATTTGCATCTAGGGATGTCTAGCTCATAGTTTCCTCTGTCTCGCCCAGACTACACGGTTGAAGAGAGGCCCTCTGAGATGGTTCTCATCCAGGAGCTGGAGAGCGGCAGGCCCAACTCCCTGGTCTTTGTCCTCAACGCCAACCTACTGGCCATGGTCAAGCTAGTCAACTGTATGTGACCTTTCCTCTCAACCTTCAACCTTTTCCAGTCATTGACAGTGTGTATACACTGTTTACATGTATTCTTAGCTCACCATTGACTCAAGTCACATGTATATTTTATAAGAGTGTCAGACCGTGTCACCAGCAGTGACCTCATATTGAAGTGCTGCCTCTCATTGGCTCTCCCCAGATGTAAACAGGAAGTGCTGGTGTGTGACGTCCAAGGGCATGCATGCGGTAGGCCAGGTGGAGGTGGTGGTCCTTCTGCAGTGTCTGCCTGAGGAGAAGAGCTTCCCCAAGGACATCTTCAGCCACTTCATACAGCTCTACAGGGACGCCCTCACAGGTGAGACTGGCGTTGACGTGGTCTGGCAACTTAGCTGCCGTTGATCAGCACTGGATAAAGCTCTGAAGCAGATCTTGAAAAGACTTCCAAGTCTGTTTAATGGTGTACTAGTCCCTCTCTCTATATATCTCTCATTATCTCCCTCCCTCGCCTCTCTTTCCTTTTCCCTCCATCTCACTCTCTCTCCTTCCATCTCTTTCCCTCCACCTACCCCCTCCTTCCTCCACAGGCAAGGTGCTAAGCCACCTGGGTCTCTCCCAGTTCTCCAGTAGTTTCCTGAGCAGTGAGGAGCATGCAGGATTCCTCTGGGTCCGCTCCACTCTCCAGTCCCTGCAGGGCCTGCCAATGCCCAACCAGCCCTTCCTCTTTGGCCTACTCGTCCACCGGGCTGAAGTACCCTGGGCCAAGGCCTTCCCCCTGCGCCTCATGCTCAGACTGGGGGCTGAGTACAGATGTGAGTCAGGGCTGCAGGAAGCAGGAGAGAGATGTAGCTGGGTAGAGAGAGAGTGTGTGTGAGCGTGCATGTGCGCGCGCACACACACACACATGAAGGCAGCATAGCAGTCGTTTTGTGGTATCTGTTACGTGTGTTGCATTGGAGACGCAGTGTGCGGCTTTTCTCTTCTTTGTGTGGGTTTCACTGCCACATCCACTCAGTGTCATCCACATTAAGGCACTCCTCTCCCTTCCTTTCCAGTTTACCCCTGTCCTCTGTACAGTGTGCGCTTCAGAAAGGCTCTTTTTGGGGAAACTGGCCACACCATCATGAGGCTGCTAGTAGTAAGTAGCTTGCCTCTCATTACAATAACAGCAATCAACACCAAGGTTGCATTCATTTGGGCACACCCGTACCAAAACGATTCTTACTGGACAAATTCAGATAGTCCCTGCCTGTTTCAGTCAGTTGTTTCCATTTGGGGCCTAATGAATCACACATTTTTCCCTCATTGCTTACCAGGACTTCAGGAATTACCGGTACACTCTGCCAGTGGTGCCTGGACTCACTATAGATCTGGAAGCTCAGAGGACCTGCATTAAAATCCCTACCAACGGCTATGATGAGGTACAGCTTAACTATGAAACAACACTTGGTGAACTGTAACCAATAAGCTGTTATAAATGCTTATAAATACTTTATCAATGATAAAAACACTCCTTTATAAACAACTCTCATCAATACATTCTCCCTCTCTTTCACCTCTCTCTCTCTGTCTCTCTTTCACTCTCTCTCTCTTTCACTCTCTCTCTCTCTTTCACTCTCTCTCTCTTTCACTCTTTCTCTCTCTCTTTCACTCTCTCTCTCTCTCTTTCACTCTCTCTCTCTCTTTCACTCTCTCTCTCTCTTTCACTCTCTCTCTCACTCTCTCTCTTTCACTCTCTCACTCTCTCACTCTCTCTCTCTCTCTCTCTCTCTCTCTCTCTCTCTCTCTCTCTCTCTCTCTCTCTCTCAGCTGATGAGGGCTTTGAATAAGTCCAATGAGCATGTGCTGGCCATGGGGGCATGCTTCAACGTGGCGGCAGACTCCCACCTCATCTGTGTTCAGGGGGACGATGGCCAGTACCAGACCCAGGCCATCAGCATCCACAATCAGCCTCGCAAAAGTGAGAAGCCCCTGTAATCAACAGAGGGTGATGGGGACTATTGGAGACTGCAGACTGCCTGTCCTGTAATCAAAGAGAAATACAAGTAGAGGGGTAATGCTACACAAGGGCAAGTAGCACATCACCTACCATCAGAGAGAGGGAGAGGGAGGGAGAGAGATTACAGTACAGAGAGGTAATATTTGCTGCCACGTAACACAACCAGTGTATCTGGCTTTTGGCAGCCTAGGGAAAATCGTATGCGTAATTTGTCATGTTTTTATATGCTCACTGCAATAACCGTGCCTTTGCTGTGACTTTTTCACCACTGGAGGGCAATGTCGTGTCACGTGAGAGGGTGAACCATCGTGAGAAAGTTACTGGTGTAGAAAGCTCACCTCTGTCATTAGTTTTGGTTTAATCCAGCTGTAATATGTAGATGTTTACATCTACAAGCCGAGTGGTTATAAATGGTGCTGTGTTTTGTTTCAGTCACCGGTTCCTGCTTTTTTGTGTTCAGTGGAGCTCTGAAAGCAGCATCAGGATATCTTGCCAAATCCAGCATCGTGGAAGGTAGTATCATACTTGTGTATCTTCACTTAAAACTGGAGAGTTACCGTACTAATCGTATTGAACGAAAATACAGAAATAGTCATATTATGATTACTTGACTACTAACTTTCATCCTAAATAAGATTTCCTTATTTAGTCTGTCAATGTTTGTCTGTACGTGTGTGTCCATGTGCACTCAAAGTTGTGTGTGTGGCTGTATGTATGTGCATGTGAGTGTGTGTGTGTCCTTGTTGGTGTCTGTCTCTCTCTCTCTCTCTGTGTGTGTGTGTGTGTGTGTGTGTGTGTGTGTGTGTGTGTGTGTGTGTGTGTGTGTGTGTGTGTGTGTGTGTGTGTGTGTGTGTGTGTGTGTGTGTGTTTTTGCTTTTGCTGTCCCCTTCTCCAGATGGGCTGATGGTGCAGATCACCGTGGAGACCATGGTGGAGCTTCGCCGGTCGCTACGGGAGATGAAAGACTACACCATCACCTGTGGGGGGATTGACCAGTCAGACAGCCAGGAGCATGTCCAGGTCCAATGGCTGGATAAGGAATGCACTTTGAATAAGGGGTCAGTGTTAGGTCATTAAACTTCTGATCAGCGTACCATGATTCGTTTTTTTAGCCGATCATTATCCTACATTTATTCTACAGCGTTGTTGAGTACTTGTTTCTGATTGGCTAGAAGGGCATTCTAGAATAGACATTAAAAGCAGATAACGGGCCGGGTTGTAAAAGATATCAGAACACCTTGCGATCCTGACTCAATAGGCACCTACACATGCAGACCGTACTTGCTACAAAGTTACAGAACGCTAAACCAGCAACCACACAAACTGAACTTGGATACATTGTAAAGGCAGGTCCAACGGGAACCTGATGGTCACTCTGACAGAGCTCCAGAGTTCATCTGTGGAGATGGGAGACCCTTTCAGAAGGACAACCATCTCTGCAGCACTCCACCTTTCAGCCCTTTATGGTAGAGTGGCCAGACGGAAGCCACTCCTCAGTAAAAAGCACGTGACAGCCCGCTTGGAGTTTGCCAAAAGGCACCTGAAGGACTCTCAGACCATAAGAAACAAACTTCTCTTGTCTGATGAAACCAAGATTGTATGCCAAGCGTCACGCCTGGAGGAAACCTGGCACCATCCCTACAGTGAAGCATAGTGGTGGTAGCATCATGCTGTGGGGATGTTTTTATGCGTCAGGGACTGGGAGACTAGTCAGGATCGAGGGAAAGATGAACGGAGCAAAGTACAGAGAGATCCTTAATGAAAACCTGCTCCAGAGCACTCAGGACCTCAGTCTGGTGCGAAGATTCACCTTCCAACAGGACATTGACCCTAAGCACACAGCCAAGACCACGCAGGAGTGGCTTCGGGACAAATCTCTGAATGTCCTTGACTGGTCTAGCCAGAGCCCGGAATAGAACACGATCGAACATCTCTGGAGAGACCTGAAAATAGCTGTGCAACGACACTCACCATCCAACCTGACAGAGCTTGAGAGGATCTGCAAAAAAGAATAGGAGAAACTCCCCAAATACAGGTGTGCCAAGCTTGCAGCGTCATACCCAAGAAGACTCGACGCTGTAATCGCTGCCGAAGGTGCTTTAACAAAGTACTAAGTAAAGGGTCTGAATACTTATATAAATTTGATATTTCAGTTTTTCATTTTTAATACATTTGCAAAAATTTAGAAAAAACTGTTTTTGCTTTTTCATTATGAGGTATTATGTGTAGATTGATGAGTGGGAAAAACTATTAAATTAATTATAGAATAAGGCTGTAATGTAACAAAATGTGGAAAAAGTCAAGGGGTCTGCCGGCCCTCGACGTGCCAATATATCCTCCGAACACCGGCTTTCGGGCATTATCACTTAAGTCTCAACGAGTGGCCCAACGTCGCGTCGTCAATTATTTCCAAGGTAATGTAAAGAACGTTGGCATTTCATATCTTACTTAACCGCTCTCACGAACCCCATCCCATTGTCGCTTCATCCATTTTTCAAGTCTGCCTCACACTGTTGTCCATTGCTGTAGAATACCCTTTATCGTCGCTTGCCTTCTTTGTATGGCTGTGTGTGCGTGCCTGTGTGTCTTGCAGTGTTATCAGCCCCATTGATGGGAAGTCCATGGAGTCCGTCAACAGTGTGAAGATGTTCCAAAAGTCAGAATACAAGTCCAATGGAAAGGTCATCCGCTGGACAGAGGTACGCACATCCAACTTTTCACCGCTAGTCTTGACTCTTGTGTACCATTTCTCTCTGTACTGTATTCCCTAAGTACATGCTTGTGTCTTGTGAGTCTCTTGTGTGTTTCCCAGGTGTTCTTTGTACAGAGAGGGGATCATCCTAAGAGCCAGAGTGACCACCATACAGAACACAGCCGGCTGACAGAGAGACTGGCCAGGGCATTCTGCCTGGCACTGTGCCCACACCTCAAGCTGCTGAAGGAGGATGGCATGGCCAAGCTGGGGCTGCGTGTCACACTGGACTCCCAACAGGTGACGGTGCCATTGAATGAACATACTGGACTTGGACCATTTAGATGTTAAGAAATAACATTTTCTGGAAGCGGAATCTTTCAAATTGTGCATCATCTTACTTTAATAGTTGTAGGAATTCTTGAAGGCCTAAAATGTGAGTTGTTGACCACCTTTTTAATAGGAAGTTATTAGCCATGTAAACAGTGACAGGATATAGGCCTTCGGGATATTATAAAAGCTATAGATGTGTGGCGGGTTAACATCGCTGTTTCATGTTCCAGGTGGGGTTTGTGGCCGGCAGTAATGGCCTGCCCCTCCCAGCCCCGTACCTCAACGCCCTGGACACCGTGCTGACGCCCATCATCCACAGCAGGGGGCGCAAGAGGAGCGAGGGACCCGTAGTCATAGAGCTCATCTTCTATATCCTGGAAAACATCTCCTAGGGGAGGG
Organism: Salvelinus fontinalis; assembly: GCF_029448725.1. Taxonomy (NCBI): domain Eukaryota; kingdom Metazoa; phylum Chordata; class Actinopteri; order Salmoniformes; family Salmonidae; genus Salvelinus; species Salvelinus fontinalis. Next base: position 47,510,440 of record NC_074678.1, on the reverse strand, counting down.
GGTCAAAGTGCACACACTCATCTCCACATCGCGCCATCCACTCACCATCCTCTCTCCTGGCTCTCCATTTGTGCTGCTGTGAGTTCGAAGGAGCTACAAAACAGCATTGGTTGAAGGAGTAAGCTCATTCGATGGACATAAAAGCTCACCTCCAGGCTCTATATGTCTCAGCCAGCCTGTGGCAAGGGGTGGCTGGGTGGTAAAGTGGTCTGACTCACCAAAGCTGTTCCATAGGTCACCCTGCCTTGGCCTCTAATTCAGCAGCAGAAAGAAATACCACCCTCGTTGTTTTTCCACTGTCAGGCTTTGTACCAGTATCACCAGTGTTACTGTGGAATAACACCAAAACACACACATGAAACCCAAAAGTGGCCATGAGATCAGGGTATAGTAATCTGCTTTCATTTCGTGGCTTGAGACCAGTACGTCTGTATATTTTCAATAGAAATGCCCATATTTTGAGAATGCCTTTAAACTGGGGACTGGATTCAGCCCCTGACCTTAAAAAGCAATGGGAAAAAGAGAATGACTTCAACAGAAATATATCAGTAGATCTGTAGCTAGCCGTTTGATGCATACTGAATGAATGTTTAAGAATGTTTTCATATTTGAATGTATTTGAATTCCTCTTGATTGCCCCTGAAATGCATTACTGTCAACCTAGGATTAATTAAACATGATATTAACACGAGGAAATCATACAAGGTTTTGATTTTTAAACCAAATCACATTTTATTGGTTGCATACACATATTTTCCCGATTGTTTTCTCAGGTGCAGTAATTCCGAACAATACAAAAAAATACACACAAATCACCCAAAATAAAAATAAAGAAATATCAGAACGAGCAATGTCAGTCCGGAATATAAATATATATGTATATGATGGTGTGTAAAGACAGTGTATGAATATAATTAGTGTGTACAGCAGTAGTTAAATAGGATGAGCCTTGACTAGAATACATTATATATAGTATAACTATGAAATGGGTAAAACAGTATGTCAACATAATTAAAGTGACCAGTGTTCCATGACCATGTACATCGAGCATAAGTCTCTAAGTTGCAGGGTAGAGTAACGGGTGGTAGCCGGCTAGTAACAGTTACGAAGTTCACTGCAGGGTACAGGGCAGAGGCCGGCTAGTGGTGACTATTTAACAGTCTGATGGTCTGGAAATGGAAGCTGTTTTTCAGTCTCTCGGTCCCAGCTTTGATGCACTTGTACTGCCCTCGCCTTCTAGATAGTAGCTGGTAGAACAGGCCGTGGCCCGGGTGGCTGAGGTTGTTGATGATCTTCTTGTCCTTCCTGTGACACCGGGGGTGCTGTAGATGTCCTGGAGGGCAGGCAGTGTGCCCCGGGATATGTGTTGGGCTGACCGCACCACAGAGCCCTGCGGTTGCGGACTGTGCAATTGCTGTACCAGGCGGTGATACAGCCCGACACGATCCTCTCAATGGTGCATCTGTAGAAGTTTGTGAGGATCTTAGGGGCCAAGCTGAATTTCTTCATCCGCCCGAGGATGTCTTTGTGAATGGACCATTTCAGGTTGTCAGTGATGTGCCGCCGAGGAACTTGAAGCTTTTCACCCTCTCCACTGGTCCCTGTCGATTTGGATGCGGTTGTGTTCTCTCTGCTGTCTCCTGAATTCCACAATCAGCTCCTTAGTTTTGTTGAGGGAAAGGTTATTTTCCGAGCACCACTCAGCCAGGGCCCGCACCTCCTGCATGTAGGCTGTCTCGTCGTTTTTGGTAATCAGGCCTACCATTGTTGTATCGTCTGCAAACTTGATGATTAAGTTGGAGACGTCCGTGGCCATGCTGTCATGGGTGAACAGGGAGTACAGGAGGGGACTGAGCACGCACCCTTGTGTTGAAGGTCAATGTAGAGGAGGAGTTGTTGCTTACCTTTACCACCTGGGGTCCAGGACCCAGTTGCACAGGGCGGGGTTCAGACCCAGCACTCCAAGCTTAGTGGTGAGCTTGGTGGGCACTATGGTGTCGAAGGCTGGGCTGTAGTTGATAAACAGCATTTGTACAGTGCATTCGGGAAGTATTCAGACCCCTTGACTTTTTCCACATTTTGTTACATTACAGCCTTATTCTAAAAGGTATTACAAAGTTTATTTTCCTTCATCAATCTACACACAATACCCCATAATGACAAAGCAAAAACAGGTTTTTAGTTTTTTTGCAAATTTATAAAACCAAAACTGAAATATCACATTCAGACCCTTTACTCTGTAATTTGTTGAAGCACCTTTGGCAGCGATAACAGCATTGAGACTTCTTGGGTATGACGTTATAAGCTTGGCACACCTGTATTTGGGGAGTTTCTTCCATTCTTCTCTGCAGATCCTCTGAAGCTCTGTCAGGTTGGATGGGGAGCATCGCTGCACAGTTATTTTCAGGTCTTTAGAGATGTTTGATCAGGTTCAAGACCGGGCCCTGGCTGGGCCACTCAAGGACATTCAGAGACTTGTCCCGAAGGTACTTCTGTGTTGTCTTGACTGTGTGCTTACGGTCATTGACGGTGAAGGTGAAGGTGAACCTTCACCCCAGTCTGAGGTCCTGAGCTCTCTGGAGCAGGTTTTCATCAAGGATCTCTGTACTTTTCTCCGTTAATCTTTCCCTCGATCCTGACTAGTCTCCCAGTCCCTGCCTCTGAAAAACATCCCCACAGCCTGATGCTGCCACCACCATGCTTCACCATAGGGATGATGCCAGGTTTCCTCCAGACGTGATGATTGGCATTCAGGCCAAAGAGTTCAATCTTGGTTTCATCAGACCAGAGAAACTTGTTTCTCATGGTCTGAGAGTCCTTCAGGTGCCTTTTGGCAAACTCCAAGCAGGCTGTCATGTGCCTTTTACTGAGGAGTGGCCTCTGTCTGGCCACACTACCATAAAGGCCTGATTGGATGAGTGTTGCAGAGATGTTTGTCCTTCTGGAAGGTTCTCACATCTCCACAGATGAACTCTGGAGTTCTTTCAGAGTGACCATCGGGTTCTTTGTCATCTCCTTGACCAAGGCCCTTCTCCCCCGATTGCTCAGTTTGGTTGGGCGGCCAGCTCTAGGATGAGTCTTGATGCTTCCAAACTTCTTCTATTTGAGAATGATGAGGCAGAATTTCTTTGGTACCCTTCGCCAGATCAGTACCTCAACACAATCCTGTCTCGGAACTCTACGGACAATTCCTTCGACATCATGGCTCACTTTTTGCTCTGACATGCACTGTCAACATTGGGACCTTATACAGAGAGATTGGAGAACCTCCCTAAATACAGGTGTGCAAGTTTGTAGCGTCATACCCAAGAAGACTCGAGGCTGTAATTGCTGCGAAAGGTACTAAAACAAAGTACTGAGTAAAGAGCTTGAATACTTATGTAAATGTGATATTTCATTTTTTTTTTTCAAACATTTCTAAAAACGTGTATTTGCTTTGTCATTATGGGGTATTGTGTGTAGGTTGATGAGGAAACAATTTAATCCATTTTAGAATAAGGCTTTAACCTAACAAAATGTGGAAAAAGTGAAGGGTTCTGGATACTTTCTGAATGCACTGTATATAAAAGTCTGCTTATCATGATATACCACAAAGTTATATATACCACAAGTTCAAAAAATGCTTTTGACCAAGAAGACAGGTTCAATGGCACGAAATGTCACGGCTTTCTATCAGCACCATGGACAGCGCCCTACACACTAAAGCAAGATTCTGATAAAAACCAACCAGCAATATTGTTTCAATCTTACCTTTTCAAAAAAGTTGCAGCTTCCTTGATGCTCTGTGGAACTTCCTGAATAATCAATCATTCCATTCTCCCCAAAATCTTCTTGTAAGATCCCCCTCAAATGGCAGTTGGGTTAGATGAGCTTTCCTTAGGTGCAGTATGCTTCTTCTGTGCTGACTGAACACGTTTGTCAAAGTGGAAAATGAGTTCTCGCGTGTAGCTGTGTCCGCCCCAAGAGTCAGTCCATGTTTCATTGCAGTAAGCATGGTCGGCATAGCGGAGAGAGGCCTAGAGAATCGTTGCAAGATAGATATCAAGTAGGGTCAATTTGTCCTCATTGGATCAAGAGCGACACTTAACTCAGATTCCACTAAATCTGTTTTGCTTAGATCCAACAGAGGTTTCACCACTGCCCTCCTGTCTCTTGACTCAATCGCATCCAATGTCCCCCTCAGTGACTACTGGTTTGAAATAAGGAACTCAATAAAGTCCACAATCGCCGACAAATACATGCAATTTCTTGCCGGCTGCCCATCAATAAGAAGTCTTGACAGTGACTTTGATGTTCCCAATAACACATCGAACTAGTTTTTCTTTCCACAGTGCAATGCATTACAAATGCTCTTTGCTTGATGTGTGCCTAGCAAATCCTTTGGTACGATCAATAGCATTCTTCCAGTTAGAATAACCAGCTTAGGTGAAGGCCTTGTCTGCATTAGCATTGGACCCAACACAGATCTTTCGACATAGGAAACAAAATGCAGCATCTGCAGTAACCGAGTATTCCAGCCACTCTCTTCCTATGAAACAGTTGCTATTAAATTCATGTTTTTTACAGAAAACCTGTTGGCTAGGATAGTATTTCTTGGCTAACCTGGGCTGGCTCCTCTGTTCCAAGATCATCAGGAACAGTCAGAGGTGGAGGCGGCTGTGGAGCCTTTATGGCGGCGCTTGTGGAAGGATGGGTAGGGAAGCCAATTTCTGATATCCATCGTGGCAGATTAGCTGGTTCGAGCTAGCTAAATAGGATAAGTCTAATAACACAAACGCTTTTTGCAGCTAAGAGTGAAATAGCTTTAACTGGAAACTTGACCCCGCCCTTTTAATCAAAATCAAATGTTACATGCAGAGGCGTATCACGTTATTTATTTAGCCTACAACAGGCATAAGAGGTTTTTCACGCTTTTTATGGATACCCAAAGGAGTCATACCTAAACGCCCAGTAGCTTTCCATAGCCCTTGTGCTGGAACCTGGTCTCAGAGCATTTCCTATTACTGTGTACATAAATCTGAGATACTCCATTTAGTATGATATATTCATTTGAGAATGTCCATCATACATTTTCGTATGATATGTACGACTATACGAATTTGCTAAACATACATTATGTTACAAATTTGCAAAGCATATTATATGTTTTTGCCTTAACAGTGCAAAATATAACGTTTTGGGCAACCCAACCAAATTAAATAGAAAAATTGATTTGTAGATTTGTCATTCTCATTGAAAGCAAGTCTAAGAAGCAGTAGATATGTTCTATGTGTGCTATTTCTATGTTCCCCTCCCTAAGTTTGGTTTTTGTACACCAGCTGAAAATACAACATTTTTGGTTATGAAAAATATATTTCACAGTGGTTTAGAAGGTACATTGCTTCTCTAAACAATGACTGATTGTTTTGTCATATAATCTGAAATTAGGCAAACTATAAACATTTTAGCAATCCGGAAATGGCGGCAGGATTTCTGCATTTGTGACGACCGCCTCGATTTGGTCTTATGTAGCGAAATTTGAAATCGGGTTAAAGTTGAGACTCAGAGCTAGATAATGATATATCATACACTGTAGTTGAGGAACAAATGGGAAAGTAATTGTGCTTTGAAAGTTGATAAACTTGTAACCCCACTTTTGAGAAAATGTCCCTTGAATGTTTTGGGACACATTCTGGAGATCCCTTCTTTGTCTACAGACATTCAGCATCGTTTACACCCTCTTAATCCTTAGCCTCACCCATCTCTTTAAGGATTCATGTGAGGCCATGTGCTAAACAGTGAGTACGGTAGTGTACAACCAAAGATTTCAAGACTAAAGGCTGGTTTATACTACTTCTATGTCTATATACTGTTGTCCCAGTGACATGAACATTCTATTGTTGTCCAACATCAAACTTGTCATTGTCGCTATGAAAAAGTATAAACACAAAAACGACAGCATGCATGACATCAGCAGCCTGGGGGTCCAAAATAGCATAACTGTTGCATTTTAACACCAATAAACCTATCCGTTTAAAAAAGGATTTAGTATATGTCAATCTAGCAAACCAAGCAACTAAAACAACTTTCTAAACAATGTTTTTGTTTAGTTTCTAGCTTGTTAGAGGGTGTAAACGGTACAATAAAATGGTTACTTGCATATTGGACTCTTTTGTTTAGACATGTAGCTAACCATAATCCCAACTCATAACATTACTACCCTGCATGAATCTACAGGTAGCTAAAGCTAAACAACAAGCTAGGTTCAATGTTAGCTAGCTAGCTAACATTAGGCTATAACTAGCCACGCAAATGGCTCTGAGATACAAATAACATTACTACACAGATCATACACGGATCATACAGCCAGCTAACTTTAGCTAGCTAGCTAACAGTACACTTTAACTTGCAATGAAAACAATTTCTTGACAAAATTAGAAATGTATAATATCAGAAAATGTAGCTAGCTAGATTATTTTACCCATATACATGGATGAACACTTCTCCCTCTCTTTCACTGATGCCATGGTTGCCCTTAGTTTGAAGATGTAATCCAGACAGGTGTTTTATACAACAGCCTTCGGTGTTCTCTCTTCGACTCCCTCCGCGTTTGCAATCAAACGTCTGAATTTTCACCTTCTCCTTAGCTATCATACTCTGCTTCCACCAGGCATTCCACTGATTTCAAAACTCAGTCCTCCAAAACGTGGAGAGCTTTAGCAACACTTGTGCAGTTCTTTGTGACATCTTTTAAAAAAGCCACATTAGAAAGCATACTAAGCAGCTCATGTTATAGACAGAAATTTGCTACATGGCAGATCGATCTGAACTCAGATCGATCTGAACTCAGATCAATCTGAACTCAGATCAATCTGAACTCAGATCAATCTGAACTCAGATCAATCTGAACTCATCTTTCAGCATTTCCAGCCCATCCATTATCAGCCAATCATGGCTAGGGGAAGGTTCCTTACTTTTTCCATGGCTAAACCAACTGGGATCATAATTTAACCATTGTATTCGTATTTACAGATGGCATACAAGTTTGTTTTTAAGGCACATTAAAGTTTATATGTTCCAGAAAGCATTTTTGATCAAATAAAAAAATTTACATTCAAATGTCTGTCCTGTAAAGTAGTGACGTGCAACATATGCCTAGTTTCCTGACAAGAGTCACATATTGCACCTTTAACTAACCTTCTGTCTTATGTAACCATACCAAATGTAACATAGCATACTAATTTGAGTATCCCGGATTTACATTTACTATGTTACGTCTAGTCTATCGGACCAGGCTGCCTACACACACTGCAGCAGCGCGCCCTGTCCATTGTGCTGACACTGCAGCAGAGGTACAGATTTTTGGGGTGGGTGCCAACCTGTCATTCAATCTTTTAACTTTTTGGCTATTTTTATATAGGGACATAAAACTAAAACTGAGGTGGCTAAGGTTTGAAGTGAGGGGGCTAAGCCTTCTTTAGCCCCCTCATGGTGCCTGGCTCGCGCCGAATGCAATTGGTTTAGACTTTACTGTGAAATGCTTGCTTATGAGCCCTTCCCAACAATGCAGAGATTAAAAAGAATATTACAAATAAAAATAGTAACACAAGAGGAATAAAATAAAATACACAAGAATGGAGCTATATACAGGAAGTACCAGTACCAGATCAACGTAAAGAGGTACGAGGTATTTCAGGTAGATACTGTATGTACATGAAGGCAGGGTAAAGTGACTAGGCATCAGGATAGATAATAATAAGAGTAAAATAAAGAACAGAGCAGCAGCAGCAAATTAGTGTAAAAGTGTGTGTAATGTGTATGTGTGTTTGTGTTGTTTCGGTATGCGTTTGTAGTGTATGTGAATGTGTGTGGGTGTGTCAATGTAGTGAGTTTGTATACAGTGTGTATACTGTATATAGTCTAGTGAGTGTGCATAGGGTCAGTGTAAGATAGAGCTAGTGCAGATCGTTCAGTACGAATCATTTACTATTTAGTAGTCTGCCTATTTAGCAGTCTTGTGGCTTGGGAGTAGAAGCTGCCTCGGAGCCTGTTGGTCTGAGAGCCGATGCTCCGGTACCGTTTGCCAGATGGTAGCAGATTGAACAGTCCATGGCTTGGGTGGCTGGAGTCTTTGGCAGTTTTTGGGGCCTTCCTCTGACACCGCCTGATATAGAGGTCCTGGATGGCATCTCAATCCACCACATCCGCCTACGTCGCACTTCCTCATCTGCGGCGAATGGTGACAGGCTAGAGAGGTGTTTGTCAGACCATGAGACATCCCGAAAATCGATCTTATCACAAAATCATCTGTAGCTTCCAAACAGTTTGGCCTACAAACTATTATGACCACTCTATGGAAAGATGTGACTCTCACGAACACGATGGTGTTCTCTCTCTACGACCTACACAAGCATCTTGGGACTTGTTTGGGACTTGTCTGAAGTCGGTACAGACAATCTGCCAACTTCTGTCAGTAGCATCCGGACAGTTTGGGCTACACACTAATGTGACCACTATGTGGAAAGGTGAGACTACCACAAATACAAATGTCGATTGTTTTGCTCTAGGATGCCCATAGACCTCACAAGACTCGTATGAAGGTCCCCTGTTACCAGTTTAAAAAATGAATTTAACTATACTTTATGTATGTAGAGACTGTTCAGTTCCAAAAATAACGGGTTAAATACATGTAAACAAACTGTTTCCTGATCTTTCTTTTATATCTCAGATATAGGACCGATACTTCAGAACAAACTTCCTTTAGATTTTTTTTTTTGGGGGGGGGGATATCTGTTGTTTGTATGGGCTAATAGCAGTAAGGCCAAAAATATTGTAATATTTTTGTTGATACTTCAAAGGGTCTTAAAATTCTAAATCAAATAGAAAAAGGAGCCTTGGTATGACATTCTTAAAACAATTCCATATAGCTTAGTATAACCCCCCTTCCCTTTTTAGACAGGGCTTAGACTCCTTCCGGGGAAATACATTATGACACCCTATTGTTTTCTCAATTACATTAAATTCAGATTGGAAAAACCTGCAAGTTTAAGTTACACCTGAGCGAGTCAGAAACCACTATTATGACACACCAAATGCATCCGATGGATTATTTTTGTCTTCTTCTAATGCCTGTTAAGGGAAAAGTCATCCATAAGAAAAGAAAAGTAATCAGATTACGTCACTGAGTTTAGGTAATCCAAAAATTATGTTACTAATTAACATTTGGGCAGGTAACTAGCAACTATAACAGATTACATTTAAAAAGTAATCTACCAAACCCTGTGTACAGTGCACTTGTCACCAGCTCCAAGTCAAACTCATATATCATGTGTTTGACCTAACCTAACCCTGAACCAGGCCCCCTCCCCCACACGGAGAAAGCTGTGGGCTGGGTGCTGACACTGAGCGGTCGGCAAGGCGCTCTGCTCCCCGGGTCTTCCGATGCATCTCATCAAACAAAGCAGAATGGGCCTCTTGTTTACATCCTACATGCTTGACGTAGTTTAGATGGCTGAGATAACACTACAAGGCAGGCATGCTACTGGAAATGCATTCATACCCATGTGAAACAAAACACTGTTTTATTCACTTTGAGCCTAGGCACAAAGAAATTCAGCTAACTGTTTAGACAATAAGCATTATGTAAAACCATGTGTGCCTACATGACCAGAACATTAGCTAGTTTCATGAGAAAGTAAGTCAAGGTTCAATCTCATAAGTATGGGACTATAATGCAAAGATGTCAATTAGCATTTCTAAAATAGTTTAACTTATGAATTGAATCACTTAGCAGCCTCCAGCTACCAAGTAATCAACAGGACACCTTTATAAGACCTGACACTGTACAGGTGAAATTATGTGTGAAATGCATGATAATGTATGTGATATCAGCATAGAAGTATATTTTCTGGGGTTTTAAATATTGGCAGGCTGTCATCAAGGTTCCCACTCAAGAAAAAACTTCAAACTGTAACCAGTGCATGCAACCTGGTTCAGGTTGTCAGTCAACCTACCAGGGTATTTACAAACAGCACAGGAATGAAATCATCACCATGTATTGATCATATCTTTACTAATGCTGCAGAAATTTGCTCAAATTAAAATTGTATAACTGCCTTAATCTTGCCGGACCCCAGGAAGAGTAGCTGCTGCCTATGCAGCAGCTAATGGGGATCCATAACAAACAATATAAATACAAAATACTTAAGAAAACAAATGAGTTGTACAAATATATTCCTGGGCAAAAGTTGCACTATTAAACTTTTTCTGAGGATAGAAGAGAAGAGAGACCCACTACAGAGACGAGGCCATTAGTTAACCATTATTCTAAGTACTTGGTCATTGTCAGTCACTGATCTTCAGGGAAGGCTTTTACAGCTTTCATAGCCATAATGTGTTTTTAATGCAGACTGAAATGTGTCGACTAAACTTGTGTGTAAAAGGTTTTTGGAACGCTGTCAACCTTTGTGTCTTTTTGAAAGCTACAGTATTCAACGAAGGTTCAAATTGTCATTAACATTTCCACAGGTAATACCAGTTACTTAAAAAGTAATTTATTGGTATTTAATTTAACATAGATATAGTAACAAAATTCTAAAGCATACCAATTTCATTAGTTGTTTTTGACGGTAAAACTATTTACAAAGGCGTGTTCAAGTTTGATGATAGAAACTGTACAGTGTCATCTGTCCACAGGCGGTCAGAGGGACATGATCGGGTGGCGACAGGTGAGTGGTGGGTGTAGGAGTGTTTGTGCGCACATTTACGTATAGTGTGTAACCTTTCATGGGAACTGTCTTCATTGGCAACATCCGTGAAGATAACATTAGGTCATAATAACATGTCTTCTCTTCATAAATTGTGTTCCATAGTTAGTTTCCCAGTTTAAAGAAAAAAACTGTTAATGTGGGACCCCAACTGAGGAAATCATTGACCACGTCATTTCCCCAGGTTGTTGTGCGGAATAAAACTTAACGATCAGAAAATAAACATAACCAAAACATTCTTTGGAATCCATGGTAGTTTGTGTGGGATCTCATATTCATGCGTCTTGGGTGTTCTTTTCCGAAGATCCTAGGACTTCTTCATCTTGCCTGCATGGGCACTGCCATTTTTGTGGTGACTGGAACTGTTGCTGGTGCCATTGCTGGTACTGTTCTCATGGTATTTGCCATTGGCGACCAAGGTGGTCCCGTTGGCCTTGCCATTGAGGCTGGGCTTGGTATCCTGCTTGGGCAACCTCTTGCCCTTTACGTAAGCCTGGTACCAGAAGTTGGAGAAGAGCACAAAGAAGAAGGTGCCATACATCCAGATGAGGTGGATGAACAGGGGGACCTGGTAGTCACAGCTCTTCATGAAGTAATACTGGGTGGCGTGAAGGGACACCATCACAAACTGAACCTGTTGGATAGAGTTGGTGGAATGATGAGGAACGTTACATATGTGGGGATGGATGTTCTGAAGTGGCACAGTGCTTGCACTGATGAACAATGGTATTTACCTCTTTAGTATTCTGCATCTACAACAGTCCCCCAATTTTTTTTGTAAAAATAACCTTTTAGAGAAACAACTAAAAACTAAATGGCCATGAAGACCTGGCAATAGCAAACTACTGATAAGTACAAATCCATACTGGAAATGACAAAGCCCTATACATCCATTCAAACTAACAAAACATACCAACTGGATGGCGGTCATGTACTTCTTCCACCAGAGGAACTTCTGGAATTGTGGTCCAGCCGCAGACAGGCCATAGTAGGAGTACATGATGATGTGGACGATGGAATTCACCATGGCATGGAAAGAGCCCATTCCCCCTGGGGTAAAACACACAGAACACTTCAAACCAACCCTGCCCACATTCCACTGGATCCTCCAACAAAATACCTGTCTACTAAGAGTTTCTTTAAATTCATGAATGAATGGGTGATGAGCAGTGTGTGGTCTGTATTAAGAGCTAATACATGACAGTCGTTTATGTTGTTTCAGGATTCCTTCTGGGTTAAGCATGTAATCACGGGTAACACAAACGCAATTTTTAGAAGGCATGAACTTTTGGACTACTACACTTTAATTGAAAAAGGCTCAATTTCCTCCAATAGTTTGTCGACTTCAAGTGGAATTGTCTTCCCACCATTTCACACACCCAGTATTACAATACAATAACATGACGATAAATGTTTTCTTTTTTTAAATGTCAAAAGTTGAACTAGTATTCCAGTTGACTGGTAGAAGTCAGTGTGGACTGACCGGGAGCAAAGCTGACGCCCCACCACCAGGTCCAGGGCATGAAGGAGTGGTGGAAGACGTGCAGGAAGGTGATCTGGCCATGTTTCTTCCTCAGAACGAAGAACACCTGACCCAAAGAGAGGAACGTCAGATACAGCGATGATCACCTCAATGTGAACAGAGGGAGAGACTCCAAATCGAAGGGAAATAATCGGAAGTCTTACCGTGTCCAAGAGCTCAATGAATTTGGAGAACAAGAATAACCAGGCCACTCGAACCATCTAGTGAGGGGAACAGAACATGAAAAGGTGAGAATTTGGACAAAACAGCCTAGTCTAAAGATAGTATCGATACAATGGATCAGTAGGAATATTGTAAGAATGTTGACCTTGTCATGCATACTTTCTTTCAAAGAAGATGCATCTCATGACCCTCACGGGGAACCCATGTGTGAAGCGAAGATTCAACACTTACTCTAAGGCCTTGGGGGCTGTCTGAGTAATCAATTGCGTCACATCTCCATGTGTATGTTGTGGCCCAGCCAGACATCAAGAACTAAGAACACAAGAGGACAAAATCAGTTTAGACATACTGTAGCTACCGGTAGTCAAACTAGATTGGTAGATTGGAAAGAACCCATACTGTTATTGACACAAGCAAGTGTATATTGACTATATGGAAGTATATCGGTCACCTTTATGTAAATCTCAAATCGTATTTACCTCTTTGCATCCTGCCTATCTAGGCAATAGTAATTTAGCTAGTGTTCTAATTATCCAACACAATCTGGCCAAGGAGGCGAATGACCCATTTAGACAGAGCTGCCACATACCAAACACCCAATATACTGCCAGGGAAAGATTAGCTCCAAGTAATGTTGCGATGCCTCTCAAAAGAACCAATCAAGAACCTGATCTTGGAGAGACAAGAGCTTTGCTTCACAGTGTCTCACCTCATAGACAATAAAGGTTGACATCGCCACCATGGTAAAGTTGTAGGCGATCATGGCCTCCTTGAGCTGGAAGGGCTTGCGGTTGGCCATGAAGCGAGGCCCAGCGACCAGCACGAAGAAGATGTAGGTCAGCAAGATGACCGTCATGTTCACCGGACTCTGCATGAGTGGGTAGCCCCACAATCGCGGGTCTGAAAAACAGAACATTCTCAGAGTTGTGAAAAACATACTACAAAACAGGTCTATGAGCAATATGTCAGTTACCGCATTCAAAGTACACAAAGCAGAGGTATAGTCAGGTAATTAACTATGTCAAAAAATACCTCACCTGTTCCCTTCAAGAGGAACTCGTAGACCTCCATGGCTCTAGCACCAATGTCCTGAAGCATTTTGACTAGCTTCCTTCCCCCTGTGGTATCACTACCCAATCACCTGTGGAAAAGCAAATAGATAAGTCATTGTGTTATTTTAATAATAGCTACTACACTCAGCAAATACGTTATACTGTATATAGAGGTAAGTGTAATATGCTACTGCAATACCCTTATGTATTGACTTACAGTGCATTCCAAAAGTATTCAGACTCCTTGACCTTTTCCACATTTTGTTATGTTACAGCCTTATTCTAAAATATATTAAATAAATAAAAATGTCCTCATCAATCTACACACAATACCCCATAATGACAGGTTTTTAGACATTTTTGCAAATGTATTAAAATTAAAAATCAGAAATAACTTATTTACATAAGTTCAGTCCCTTTGCTATGAGACTCGAAATTGAGCTCAGGTGCATCCTGTTTCCATTGATCATCCTTGAGATGTGTTTCCAACTTGATTGGAGACCACCTGTGGTCTATTATATTGATTGGACATGATTTAGAAAGGCACACACCAGTTTATATAATGACCCACAGTTGACAGTGCATGTATGAGCAAAAACCAAGCCATGAGGTCGAAGGAGCTCCGAGACAGGATTGTATCGAGGCACAGATCTGGGGAAGGGTACCAACACATTTTTACAGCATTGAAGGTCCGCAAGAACACAGTGGCCTCTATTATTCTTAAATGGAAGAAGTTTGGAACCACCAAGACTCTTCCTAGAGGTGGCCGCCTGGCCAAACTGAGCAATCGGGGGAGAAGGGCCTTGGTCAGGGAGGTGACCAGGAACCCAATGGTCAATCTGATAGAGCTACGGAGTTCCTCTGTGGAGATGGGAGAACATTCCAGAAGGACAACCATCTCTGCAGCACTCCACCAATCAGGCTTTTATGGTAGAGTGGCCAGACCGAAGCCACTCCTCAGTAAAAGGGATATGACAGCCCGCTTGGAGTTTGCCAAAAGGCATCTGAAGGACTCTCAGACCATGAGAAACAAGATTCTCTGCTCTGATGAAACCAAGATTGAACTCTTTGGCCTGAATGCCAAGCGTCACGTCTGGTGGAAACCTGGTACAATCCCTACAGTGAAGCATGGTGGTGGCAGCATCATGCTGTGGGGATGTTTTTCAGCAGCAGGGACTGGGAGACTAGTCAGGATCGAGGGAAAGATGAACAGAGCAAATTACAGAGAAATCCTTGATGAAAACCTGCTCCAGAGTGCTCAGGACCTCAGACTAGGGCAGTGACCAACAGGACAGTGACCCTAAGCACACAGCCAAGACAACACAGGAGTGGCTTCGGGACAAGTTTCTGAATGTCCTTGAGTGGCCCAGCCAGAGCCCAGACTTAAACCCGATCGAACATCTCTGGAGAAACCTGAAAATAACTGTGCAGCGACATCTACCAAACTACAAGTATTTTAATCAAACCTGACAGACGTTTTGGGGAGTAACAAGGGTTGATGGTTTTGGGGAAATACAAAAATATTCATTTGATGCAGGCAGCCCTGATATGTTTAATACCATAAATGATGTTTGGGTAATGACACTGTAATGACATTGTGAAGTCAGTAAATTAAGGTATTGCAATTGCATAGCATATACAGTGCATTTGGAAAGTTTTCAGACCCCTTGACTTTTTACAGCCTTATTCTAAAATGGAAGAAATAGTTTTATTCGTCTCAACAATAAGCCATAATGACAAAACAAAAGCAGTTGCCATGGCATTACTATGGCATCACTTTACAGCTGGTATTTTATTTGGTTTCATGACATGAGAGAATTAGAAAGGAAATGTGTGCGCTGCAGTTGACAGTCCTTGTTCAGCAGCAGAGTGCTCTGCTTATGAACAAGTATCACTGACCCAAACGGGTTGTCGTCAATGACCCAGCATTCCACACTCTGCCCCTCGCATCCCAGCATGCCTTGCCCCTGTCCCTGCCCCTCGGCAGACATGGCCTGACAGTAGAGGGGAGGGGCTACAGGAGACAGACGAGTATCTCCATCCCACAGCACAGAGGCAGCCCTCGCCTCAGTTTGGGACTGCCAAGTACAGGCACCAGGCCAAAACACAGAACAACGGCAAAACACAAACTCTCCCTCTCTGCTCTCCCCAAATGACCCCGGCCGTGAGAGAGAGAGAGAAGGCAAAGGCAACAATCTTTGATGTTTAAATTTGTTCTAGACCGGTCTCAAGAGATCAAGGTGCAGACATAACTACACTGACTGAAGAAGGGAAATCAAACAGGCTTATTTGAAGACATGTTTTCTCTGGAAACGAACAGCATAACACAGGTGTGATGGTTTTACCTCAGGTTTATAAGGACAAGTCGATTGAACTAAGTGACCCGCAACTTTTATCCTCTACCAAACTACAAGTATTTTAATCAAACAAACAGTAACCATCTGATATTTGGATGACAATGAAATATGTAGATAAAGGGGAAAAAGTAAAACTGTAAACATTTGTGTTAATCATTTATTTTGTTGAAAACAAGGAATGTTTTTTTCAAACATGAAGAGGTGTGTGTGTGTGTGTGTGTGTGTGTGTGTGTGTGTGTGTGTGTGTGTGTGTGTGTGTGTGTGTGTGTGTGTGTGTGTGTGTGTGTGTGTGTGTGTGTGTGTGTGTGTGTGTGTGTGTGTGTGTGTGTGTGTGTGTGTGTGTGTGAATATTGCTGACTTTCATACAGAGTTTCATGTCTCACAGTTTTGACAAGCAGGTCTGAACCAATCATAGACATCGATGTTTCACAAGTTTAGACAGCACAGTATCTAGTGAGTACAGTACAGTACAGAAGGGTAAAGAAAAGTAGAGTATATTCAGTACAGTAAAGTGGACTTTAGTTCAGTACTGTAGAGTATGGTTCAGTGCAGTAGAGTAGAGTAAAGTACAGCACAGTAGGGTAGAGCAGAGTTTCCAAACTGTTTCAATTGGGGCCCCCCTTCCAGCATTGGGGAAGATCCCGTTTTCACATTTTGTCATGTGGTGCAAAGAAATTTTAGCAGTTTTTACGCTAATTGTCTTGCAATTCTTTACATTTTGTCATGTCAGAGACCTGGCCGGGTGGTGCCAGAATAACGACCTATCCCTCAACGTAACCAAGACTAAGGAGATGATTGTGGACTACAGGAAAAGGTGGACCGAGCACGCCCCCATTCTCATCGACGGGGCTGTAGTGGAGCAGGTTGAGAGCTTCAAGTTCCTTGGTGTCCACATCACCAACAAACTAGAATGGTCCAAACACACCAAGACAGTCGTAAAGAGGGCACGACAAAGCCTATTCCCCCTCAGGAAACTAAAAAGATTTGGCATGGGTCCTGAGATCCTCAAAAGGTTGCATCACTGCCTGGTACGGCAATTGCTCGGCCTCTGACCGCAAGGCACTACAGAGGGTAGTGCGTATGGCCCAGTACATCACTGGGGAAAAGCTGCCTGCCATCCAGGGCCTCTATACCAGGCGGTGTCAGAGGAAGGCCCTAAAAAGTTTCAAAGACCCCAGCCACCCCAGCCACCCCAGTCACAGACTGTTCTCTCTACTATCGCATGGCAAGCGGTACCGGAGTGCCAAGTCTAGGACAGGAAGGCTTCTCAGCAGTTTTTACTCCCAAGCCATAAGACCCCTGAACAGGTAACCAATGCTTACCCGGACTATTTACATTATGTGCCCCCCAACCCCTCTTTTTACGCTGCTGCTACTCTCTGTTTATCATATATGCATAGTCACTTCAACTATACATTCATGTACATACTACCTCAATTGGGCTGACCAACCAGTGCTCCCGCACATTGGCTAACCGGGCTATCTGCATTGTGTCCCACCACCCACCACCCGCCAACCCCTCTTTTACGCTACTGCTACTCTCTGTTCACCATATATGCATAGTCACTTTAACCATATCTACATGTACATACTACCTCAATCAGCCTGACTAACCGGTGTCTGTATGTAGCCTCGCTACTTTTATAGCCTTGCTACTGTATATAGCCTGTCTTTTTACTGTTGTTTTATTTCTTTACCTACCTATTGTTCATCTAATACCTTTTTTGCACTATTGGTTAGAGCCTGTAAGTAAGCATTTCACTGTAAGAGCTACACCTGTTGTATTCGGGGCACGTGACAAATAAACTTTGATTTGATTTGATGTCTAATGTGTATACGTGTAACATTTGAGCGACTCAAAAACAAAATATCTATGGGGGGGGGGGGGAACTAAATAAAAAACGTTAGCTAACATTGGAAAGTTGATCTGGATATTTCTGACAAGTTATAAATAGCTCTTTAAGGTATGCAATGACTGACATGACAAGAGGAAAACTACCCAATTTAGAAATTGCACCTTGTACCATTATACTATTACAACTTTAAAGACAGTTTAAAGCCGGACTGAATTCCTTTAAAAATATATTAATAATTTTTCGGGTGGGACCCCCTGCGCCACCCCTGCTGACTGTATACTTAATTAAACTCTACTGTACAGTACTCTAATGTACTGTACTCTACTATACTGAATTAAACTGCACTTTACTCTAATATACTGTACTCTACTTTGCTCTACTGTACTGTACTCTACTGAATAAACTGTGCTGTACTGTGCTGTCCAAACTTGTGAAACATAGACGACTTTTCATTGTCATTTAGCTTACTGGGTACATTGTTACAATGGGGACGATTGTCAGATTGTGACAAGCAACCCTGACATCAATGCTAATTAAGATGCTAGTTACCACATGGCATGACCTAGGAACTCACAAATAAGCTTGAAATGTAGCTCTCCCTTTCCACCTTTCAATAAAAGTAGTTGTTTATGGATACTCCCATCGTACAACTATTTATGAAAGAAATAACAAGCATATGAATATATACTTTCACCCATGAGAAATACAAATATTGTTCTCACCTCAATGTTTTGGGATCCTGACCTTAACTGGCCACATGGATGACCTCTGCTATAGAGGACACATTATTATCTTGGAAATTATGACACAGGCCCCCAACAGCTGGGATGTGTGGGTGCGGTCCCATCTCACGACACTACGGAGCAATAGGGATCCATTGTTCAGTGCAACCTACACTGCGCTCTCCCTGCACTTGGAGTACAGTCTAGTCCACCCTAAAAACAACACCATTAAAGGTAATGATACACTACGTCTACTAGAATGTGCAGTGCGAGAGTTTGAGGCCAAATGAGAGGGATATCAGGACCAAACAAAAGACAGCATCGCAGGGAGTATAGAAAAAGTGTCTTACCATACAGCAAAAAATGCATATTACAGAATCGTCATGGAATGAATCAAACAGTAATGTCTGAGCATACAGAGAGCAGTATAGAAAACATTGTCAAAGTGTACACCGATGAATCATAGGGACCCTACAAAAATACAACAATAGTGCACGTGGAAGGTCTTCTCGCTCAGCTCCCATCCGCTGGTATGCTCACGGAAAGCCCTTTCAATAAACCAAACACTAGCCTGGAGGTCTTTAATGCAGCAAGAATGTCAAACAACACTGGGGGGGCAACTTAAGGTAAGTGCTTTGTTGAGGGTGGCAAACACACAAACGTTTTTTTTTTTTTTGCGTGTACATGTCAACGGTTACCAGTTCATGCACTTCCACACCGTTTGAAACTTTGCCCGACACGATTCAGATTTATTCAAGCGGTGTATATGACGACCTGTGACCTACTTGAATTGAACCTATGACAAACAAAAGTTTGTCAACACTAGCTTAAGGGAACTAGTTTACGTATGCACTATTCTGAAAGGTGTTGAATAGCAAGCCATTCCCGTTAATCTGTTTCAGCATCTGTACTCTATCATGAGGAAAATACAGTGTCTTGTTCTTTTCCTTTTGACAGTGATAACCCACTGGGGAAAAACTGGTTGAATCAACGTTGTTTACACGGCGTTTCAACAACAAAATAAATCCACGTGATGACATTGAATCAACACGGAAAACCGATTGGATTTCAAAAAAGTCATTGGCGTAAGGGAATTGTCTTTTTTTCAACCAACTTTTGACCTAAATCCAATGACATGGTGACATTTGTTTATTTCAGGTTGAATTCAAGTTAGTTGACAAGTCAACCAAATGTAAATCAAAACTAGACATTGAACTGGCATCTGTGCCCAGTGGGAACGAACTTGAATTCAGCAGCCAGCCATTTTCAGACCAACAGAGCTTTCTATAAAAGGTATGGACTGTAATCATCTGAACTGCAAACAAACCTGTATGCAAAGGTAACTGGCATTAGGTTATCTGCACTGTACATCTCTTGAACCCTGGTAAAGGTGAGGAGTACCAGTAACTGTAGACACAAGGCATAGCAAATGGACACAGTGAAGAGGCAAAGGAATGCCCCGTTTGCGAGATCCAATCTAGTGGCCAATGGCATCTGCACATTTTGTTCACCTGGATACCTTCAAGGACACAGATTAAAACGGCACGGCAGGGGATATCAGGTTAAACTCCTATTGTCTTGATTCCGTGTGTGATCATGACAGCATTCCTGAGCAATGTGAGTGGAAATCTGACACGTAGGCCTCTAAATGTTAATGCACATTATGGATACACCGCCTGGAAATGTCAAGGAAAAGCCAGCAACTAAAGTAGAGGTTATCATTTACGCAACCACATTTTATTATGAGTTTCAGGCAGACAAGCGGAGCGTCATAGTGAGATAGGGCAAAGTTCACAGTATGCAGGTCTACAGTGCATCGGCAGGCCTCGGAGCTTCCTGGCTGTTGAATGAATGCGCACGTGTCGGTGTGATTGTCGTTTCCATTCCGATTCATATCAGAGACCAACCATTTCAGGAAGCTCTTACACGAATAGCTGTGGAGAACGAGGCGAGTCGGCATGAGCAACATATCTGTGGTGCCGGCACACATCGCAGTGCCTCTAACTCATCTACCGTCTGTCTTGTTCTGAGGAGAAACACGTTCATATTAAGTAATCACGTGAACATTCTGACAACTGTTGGAAATCTATTGTAATAATCTATTGTTCCTTAAATCTCTGGACAGACTTGTGAGTTGTTAAAAATCTCACTGAATAGTTGGATCTAGCTGAATGGAATTTACTGCCAGAGATCTGAGGACGGTGCACAGAGTAGCAGTTTGTATTGAGAGGCTTTCTAATAAGGATGTAACATTCTTCGCTGCGCATCGGTCCCCGATTCGAAATGTTTACGGTACAAGTGAATCGCCGGGTTCACTCAATTCTTTTGCTCATATTACATTCTTTCTACCTTCTGAAAATGCCTCTCGTCTTCTGTGACAACTGATGAATCCTCTCTGTCAATATCGAACTGAATGTAACTGACAGTCATTAATCTACGAGTAATATTTCATGCCGAACAACCCCAGGCAATATCAGTAGCCTAGTCAAATTGCGCACTGGGCACAAACTGATAGAATCCATGTTGTTTCAACGTAATTTGCCAAAGTATTGTGATGTGGAATCTAAGTGGAAAATACAATGTTTTTTTATTTTTAAGTAATCAACGTAAACTGCTGTTTTGAGGGTGGAATTTCAACCGCAGGATTATTTCAACTGGAGAGTTGATCTATCTACAGCTATTCATTTGGTCTCCCATCCAGGGTTTAAACTGAACCCAGTTTTGAGATGACCAATATGCTATCATGAGAATGATTGAGAGAGCTCTTAATAACTAAATAGATTCACTGTTGCTAGTAGAGTCACTCCAAAAGGTAGGTTTAACAGAGAAAATGAAATGTAACCATACTTTTGTAAGTATATCATCAATGATACTATTTAGGATTATACAGCTTTTGTTTCAATTGAACCCAGGATTCAACTGAAAATAGACAATACATATAGGCCTAGGGTTTCAAGCTTTGGATGATTTCAAATGTAATCTTCAAGCTAATCATTAATATGTTTGATTCATGTCTCCATCTCATCTACAAATCAAAGTTAAAAAATACGACTAAAATCAAACCAAACATGCATTTTACTTAAATTTTGAGTCCTATACTTCAACTTTGATTCTTGGTTGACATATCAATTATTAATTTGTAGACAAACTGGAATTAAAGCCAGACTAAGTCAGTGGCACAAAACATATGTCCTTCTCAAATGTTGATATTTGGTTGTGCTGACAACCAACCACAATTCAATATCACTTTTGCAGTACAATAAATAGCCTATTAACTTAACAAATTATATGGTGGATTCACGTCTCCAACTAAACCAAAAATAAAAGTTCAAGAGTAGGATTAGGATTAAGTCAGTGGCTCAGATTAAACTATCCAAGCATTAGATATCCTTTAAATGTTGATATTTGGTTGCACTGTCAACCAAACACAATTACTTTTGTAATAGACTGAATAGCTTAAAGGTAAGGGTATCTTACTAAGTAATGTCACAGAATGAATCAACTTAAAATGAGTAACATATCCATGGCCACATTTTGAGGTTAGCCTACAGTAACTATGAACGTCTTCCTATGTAATCATAGAAAGCGTGCATGTTCAAGATAGCATGCAAAGGTCGCAGGTCGGTGGAGATCTTCACAATTGCTTTAATATTGATCACTTGCACTATGCTGCCATCCAGGTCATTTGTTTCTGCTATTTGATGAAGTACAGTGATATCACATTAAGTTGTTGTAGAAATACAAAATATCTGACATTGTATTCCCATTTAAACTTTGTTGTGTTTTTAAATGGTTGAAAGAGTGGCGATAACACATTTAGATGAACACTAAACCAATAATCAGACATTGTTTTTACAATGGAATTTGTCTGTGCTTTTAGATGGTTGAAAACATAGCGATAACACATCAGGAATTCAATTTGACTGGGTGAATAAAGGTTGAAATCTCATTGATCAACGTCCCAACCAAATATTACCCAGATTTCCACGTTGAAATGATGTGGTGTTCGCAGTAGACGGCTTCGGGCGCTGACAAATGCGAGGCAGGCGGCCTGTTCCTTATCTTGCACAACCGCGTGACGCCCTCAGCATTCAAATGCTAAAATGGCTTGGGCGATATTAGGCTTTACTAGTTGAGTGACAACCTATGTCATTTGCTAGGTTATTGTTATCTGTGTGCTGTTGAAAATGGTGTTTTACTGGAATGAAAGTGAGCTACCAGAGACACAACTCTCATATACAGTCTATTCAGGGCATTCAGAAGGCATTAACCACAACCCTTTACTTTTCCCACATTTTGTTGTGTTACAACGTGGGATTAAAATCTATTCAATTGTCAGCGATCTACACAAAAAACTCTGTTATGTCATAGTGGAAGAAAATGCCTAACATTTGTAAGAAAAAGGGAAAAAAATGAATATATCTTGTTTAGATAAGTATTCAACCACCGGAGTCAATACATGTTAGAAACACCTTTTGCATCGATTACAGCTGTGAGTCTTTCTGGGTAAATTGGTTGTTGATCATTGCTAGACAGTCAATTGTCACGATCGTCGTAAGGATTGGAAGGTGCAGCGTGGTAGGCGTACATTTAATTTAATTTAAATGCACACCGAACAAAATACTGAACGAACCGTGACGCTACTGGTGTGCACACAGGCAACTAACTGTAGACAAGATCCCACAACACACAATGAGCAAATGGCTGCCTAAATATGATCCCCAATCAGAGACAACGATAAACAGCTGTCTCTGATTGGAAACCATATCAGGCCAACTTAAACCATTAATCCCCTAGATGACCCATCCTAGTCACTATCACGCCCCAACCAACAGAGAATAAACAGCTCTCTATGGTCAGGGCGTGACATCAATTTAAAGTCTTGCCATAGATTTTTAAGGCGATTTAAAGGAAAACTCCACCCAAAAAAATATATTTGGGCATTTGTTTAATTTGCCCATTGTTGACCTAGCCCAAAATGTATTGCTTGTCAGCAATCAAGTTTCCAGATATGTAACTTTCAAAATACAGAAATCATCCCTGTATGATGCATTTTGCATCATACGATTTCTAAGAACAGTATTCCGCTTTGACATTATGGGGTATTGTGGGTAGGCCAGTGACAAAAAAAATCACATAATCCGTTTTAAATTAATGTTGTAACACAACTAAATGCGGAAAAATTCAGGGGTTTGAATGGTTTCTGAAGGCACTGTACCTGCTGAATGAATTTGATTTAGATTGTTCAGATTCACCATCAGCAATACTTTTGGTTTTGCTTTAAACAATCAGTGCATATGTTCGTTTTTAGATACACAGGGTGAAGTTTATAATTTCATAACAAGGACAGCAATCACGTTTGCGAGAAGCACTGCATGGCCAAAGCAAGAGGAGAAGAGAAAATCACTCTTTGATTTTGAGATTGGGGTGAAATCCAAAGTTGTGCTTATACATTCACTGGCTATGTCATAGCTAATTTATAAATTATAAATATTGATACATTACTAGCTCAAACACGTCATCTGCAAAAATTACAAGTTAATTCGTGGGTGATGGTTAGGCTTGGGGGATATATACTGTTTATACCGTATAGCGAGGTATTTCGAAGTACAGACAGCAGGATTAACTATAAATAAAGTATAACTATAAGAAAACGAAGATGTGTCAAATATATTATATTCAGCTCAGGACTCCAGCTATGCATTTGGTTTGCTAACACACACACACACACACACACACACACACACACACACACACACACACACACACACACACACACACACACACACACACACACACACACACACACACACACACAGACACACAGACAGAGACAGAGAGAGAAGTCAGCTCAGACAGATCCAGCTCATGAGCTCCATCAGCAGCAGATTTGAATTTAGAATGGAAAATGAATGCGTTTATGCACATCGAATCGTATCGCAGCAGTCGAGCCGAGATAACTGGGACGCTGATCGCATTTGTTTGATTCATTATAAAACAATTCTGTGGGATAACAGTAGTCCTTCAGTTATAATCTGACAGCGTCATCACTTCAATCTGGCCATCTCTACCGAATGCCTCAAGAGGTACCAATCACATGAGCTCACTACAAAACGCCCGAGCTTTGAAACGCCACTTAAGACTCCCCACTGACAATGTAACAAAGCGCTCTGAATGTTGCTGTAAAGACTTCCAGGAGAATTTCCTCAATGTGCTGTGACTGCTAAGTCAGCAATAGTTGTTTTGTTGTGACTGCTAGGTCAGCAATAGTCATTGTAATGGCGCTTGTAATGACGTTTAGGCTACTGATGTTTCCATCTTGCTGACCGTGCGTCTTAGTGGTTGGGGTATTCATTTTTATTTTGTTTAAAAATAATCTTATACCGGGTTCCAACACCAATGCTTTCTGTTTCATAGCTGCAACAAAGGCACTCCACGAATACAATTTATTGAATACTTGTTTGTTTTTTAATTTTCATAAATCCACATAAGAGGTGGAGTGAAAACAGCATGCCCACCTATGGTAATCAAATGACCATCCAACAGATTCGATCACCTTAACCAGAGGGTCACAAAGTCCATGTGCTACACTACCTCAATTCCATGAAGGAAACACCACTTAGGCCTAGCTAACCAGCTAACCTTACTGTAAACAAAAAGACAAATTTAGCCAATTGATTTACCCATTTTTTTGGTATTTAGAGACTGCCTGCTCCAGAATGGATGGAGGAGATACTTCCACCAAGCTATCAACCTCGACGTATCATGTGATGATGAGCCATCTCGAAACCTTGGCCAGACGCTATTCTCAGTGACTTCACTATTGACATTGAAAACCCAGAGGAGAGGCAGAGGAGAGGGGAAAAAGACATCCACGGGGAGAGGGAGTCAAGGAGGAGCCCATTAGAACAAACACACAGTGCAGCATCTGTTTAACAGGAGTGTCTGCAGGGCTGCTAAACCTACTGTACACACACACCGGGTTTTCTACCTCTGCACACACACACACACACACACAACGTCCAAACAATGTCTGTGTGTTTACCCCAGCCTGTTAAGACACAGAACAGAGCTATTCCCTGAGGTGATACAAGACCTAAAACCAACTTAGGGACACAAACCCGACCGGTAAAAACCATTGGCTCAACAAGTGGGCCAAAATTTGACAAAGGGAAAGAGGGGTTAGGGTTAGTTTCCTGGGTACTCCATCTTGTGTTAAGTGGGTGGACTTACCTCGTCGTTGCTGTGGTAAACTTCCTGTTCTCCTCAGAGTGGGCTAATGGATGCCAGTGTGGACGCCAAGTCCTGTTCACCGCAGAGGACAGCTTGCTAGCTCTCCCTGTCCTGATGGAGAGAAGGGCCAGGACAGCAGTCGAGGGAGAGATATGGAGAGAGAGGGAGGGACAAAGAGAAAGAGAGGAGGGAGAGGGAGTGAGTTAGAGAGAGAGCAAACTGACAAAGTGTGACTGGTACTGCTGCCCTCCAAGTCCCCACCCTCCCTGACTCATAAACACAGTGGATGAATAACTAGTTCAGAAAAAGAGAGCAAGGCATAAAGAGAGGGAGCGCAAGGGAGGGAGAGAGAGAGGGAGGGAGGGAGCAGTGTATATGTGTCAGTGAGATTGCAAGCCAGGCAAGTAAGAAAGTAAAAGCAAGAGGGAGCTGGCCTTCTATTTCAACCGGAGGTGTGAAAAATAGTAAAAAAGGTGCCCTGGTCTGGCTGGAGTTGCCCCATCCCCCTCCTCTCTCCCCCCATTCCTCTCACAGAGGTAAACACAGCAGAAGATGGTATCCTCCTGCGGCTGGTTTCTCTCCCAGGGGGCGGGCTGATAATATCATTCTCAGGCACAGCAGCAGAGAAATCACTGGCGACTCTGTTATCATGAAGGGGGCCATTGTTGCGCCGCTAGCATCTCTGTCCCCCAGCCAACACAAAGGAAGCGAAGCTAACATCCATTTCACCCTCCATCTGGACTGGAAGTCCAAGTCTTTACTCAAATAAACATGTACAACCCCACAAGGACACCTACAAAACAATCATGAGATTTCTAAATGGAATTGAATTTTTTTATTTCTCATCAAACAACATGGAGCACTTCCCCTAGTCTAGAGACTGTGACATTCAGAACACGTAAGAGAAAGAGACCAGTTGCTGGATGCAATAAAACATGTAATTTTCCTGTTTACTCAAGGCTGGTTGTTGAATCTAATAACATAGACGCAGCCATTACGGTTCCTACTACATGACGACAGTGACTCCCTGACTAATACTACAGTATGTTGTAAGTGGTGCTTGCTCTAACTCGTGTGAAATCACTTAGTCTGATCTCCACCACCTCGCCCCAGATTTAAAAGGAGGAACAGATGTTCAGATAATCTTTAACGCTGAATAGTTATGACATAGCTATGACGCTCACTCACTTTCCCTCTAGAAGAAACATGTGCGACACAGACACGAACACACACACGTCTTGGTTTACCAGTCCTGGGCCACACAGAACAGTTAGGTCGGAGTCGGACACACTACACCCTTTCGTTTTAAATTGACCCTTTCCTGCCTTTATTCACCCAGTCAAATTGAATTCCGGATGTGTTATCACTATGTTTTCAACCTTCTAAAAGCACAGTCAAATTCCATTGTAAAAACAAGGTTGGGAAGTTATGAATATTTTTCATCATTTCATAATTAATAAAGGTTATTAAAAAATATATCTATTTCAGATTTTGGTGATGTACATAACGTGTAATATTAGGATGCAAACTAAAAATTGAATTCATTTCAACTCTATATCTGACATGGTACAGCCATGTGCATCAGGTCTATACTTTTGTTTCAAAGTAGATTTGTTTCAGACTACCAAGAATGTGTGACCTTGATTTAACCCACTGCAGTATAAGGTTATTAAGTAGCCTACTAATTTCGCCCTACTTTCAGCAAGCTCTTAAATTCTTTGTGATCTACAACAGTTGGCAAACTAGCCATCACTAATTAAGGGTGAATCTACTCTAACAAGGTACTTAGCCATGACTAAGACCTTCAAGTGAGCATCCCAAATGGCACCCCATACATATTCCCATCAACTGTTAATAGTTGTGCAGATGCACTTTAATGGCCTCTTAGTTTCTCTGTAAGCCAAGGCCGTGTTACCGTATTGCTCGGTCCCACAGGACGGAGTAGAGATGAGGGAAACAGAGGGTTAGAGGGAACTCTCTCCCTCCTCCCTCCCCTGCTCTTATCCAGAGGAAGCAAGGTTAAGTGCCTTGCTCATCAGCAGATTTTTTGACCTAGTCGCTCAGGGACTTGAACCAGCAACCTTTCGGTTACTGGCCCAACGCTCTTAACCTCCAGGCTACCTGCTGCCCTCAGATTTTTTTTTTTTTACCACAATGCTATATGACTGTCAGCATAAACTGCGACACTAACCCATCTCGGCATGTAGCCTAGTGTTGGGCCAGAAACCGAAAGGTCACTAGTTTGAATCTCTGAGCTGACAAGGTGAAAAATCTGTTGATGTACCATTGAGCAAGGCACTTAAGCCTAATTGCTACCTAACTGTTGATAATGGCAGACCCTGGCCATCTCTCTTAGAGAGAGTAGCATATGCAAAAAAAACATATTTCCAATACACGCTTGTACATGTGTGAAATAGGACCAATATAAGCACTCAACAAATTATTCATCTGTGCCCTGCTGACCTGGTGTGTGACAGAGTGTGTTCTAATACTTACAAAACAAGTAAGCATGTGTCTCTGAGACTTCTCTCTGTACCCTAGACTGTGCTGTACCAGGGCCTTCGCTACTCTCACATTCCACTGAATGGAATGAGGGCCCAGAAGTGTTTTGGGGTAAATTTCCCCTTTAAAAATGGTTTTCCAATCATATATAAGAAAGAAATCTCAATGAGCATTACACACATATGCACACAGCATTATGAACCAGGAGTAATCAAAGAGTGACCCAAGACTATAGCCTACTGTACATTCTGGCAACAAAAACCCTCCCAATCTTTGCAATATGGCTGGACTCTCAATGACTGACATGTTTATGCCACCGCCGCTAGTGTTTTTGTCTGCGAGGAAGCCTGGGGAAGGGGTGGCCGAGGTAAGCGGCACCGTAGTAGTACAGCCCCTACCTGCAGGAGCAGACCAGACAGAGCATGCACACTCTACGCTGGTCTCATTCTGTCATCGTCCCCCCCCCCCCCCCTTGTTGCTCCCTCACTGAGTACTCAGGTTTCTGGAACTTTCCACAGAAACACAAGGTCACTGCACGTTCAGGGGCAGGCTGAACGCATGTGAATGTGTTCCTATGCATATGAAACCTGGCTGTAAGACATTCACTACCCTCTAAAGGTGTGGTTGGGGAGGGTGGATAGTTTGAGTCAGAGGTGTCCACCCTTCAGAGGGATGTGAGGTGAAAGTGCTCCACCCTATACCGAAACACAAAAATCAATGAAACTTTTCTGAAATTAAGATCATGCTACTGAAATTCTAATATAGCCATTCCAGAACATTGGTCAATGATCAGTCTTGAAATAGCTAAGATATACCAGATATGTACCCAATTGTGTAGGTTGTTCTTTAAGTCCCATGCCGTGGCGGTCTTCTGCATGCCCGGCCACACAAGGTTTGAGACATCTATCTCCACTTCCCTTCTGATCAGTAGCAAGGGATCTCAGCACTTCTAATTGGATTGATGTTCTATTTATATTCTATTTGTGATATGTTTACTGTATTTGTGTATGAACTGTACTATGAGAGAGCTCCAACAAAAATGCCAATGAATGTATTACTTTTAATACCTGCAAATGGCAAAGACTCAACTTGATCTTGAAAAAAGGAAGTAGTTACTAGAGGTTTCCTTAATTCCTCGCATCCTCTCTCCTCAAGATACCTCATCTTGGACTTTCTTCACCAATGCATTTTGAGAAGGGGGGGAGAGAGAATGCAAGGTAAGTTGCTTTCAAAATGTCAGCCCAGTTGATAGACATTGTTCAGTCTGTTTTCAGTTAGCAGTGAGATCCTAAGCCAAAATTAAGCTGTGCCTCCCTGCAACACGGTCATTGAGATCAAACGAAGCAGGTAAAAAGTAATATCCTGAAGGTAGACTTGACCTATTAGTGTAGAGCAGGTCTGGCAGACAGCGTACTGTGTGATTATGTAAGACTATGTATATATTGAATGAAATGACACCATCCATGATGGATGTGAGGAATGCCTTGCCTCTGGTATGAAAATAACTTCCACAATCTGATGTGTCCAAATCAAAATAATTAATCCATTCATTCACTCATTCATCATTCATCTCATTCACTCATTCATTCATCACTCATCTAATGGGGCGGCAGGGTAGCCTAGTGGTTGGAGCGTTGGGCCAGTAACCAAACAGTTGCAAGTTTGAATTCCCGAGCTGACAAGGTACAAATCTGTCGTTCTGCCCCTGAATAAGGCAGTTACCCCACTGTTCCTAGGCCGTCATTGAAAATAAGAATTTGTTCTTAACTGACTTGCTTAGTTAAATAAAAATGTTTTTTAAAAATCAACGCTCATGGTGAACCTGGGATGGTGTATATGCTCGGGGAAACATACTGATGTTCGATCCAGGTGCAGTTCTCTCTCGGTTGTCAGAGGTGATTAAAAGGGAAAGTTTGTCTGCAAAAGTCTTATGAAAGAAATGATTGTGTAGTGCCTTCTAACTACTCACTGTGTTTAGACAAATTAAGCATTTGCATTTCTGCCATCATGTGGCTCACGAGGCTCCTCTTCAGGACACAAGCAAATGTCTGCTTAACCTAATGGGAAAGTAGAGCACATAGCCAACTCTTATGAGTAACAAGTTAAGCCATTGTCCTCTCTGTATTCCTGGATGACTGGGGGGAAATGAAACCAGGAGAAAGCCAGCCCATTGCTTAGTGGCCAGTCAAACAATGAGCAAGGGGCATAAAATGATGACCCAAAGCATTTTATTCAGTCCAGTCTGGGTCGTCCTTCCCTTGAGAAGCTGTAGAGGACCGGTTTCCCGGACATACTGTACATTAACCCCAGTCCTGAACTAATATGCATGCTCAATGGAAAATCTCAGTTGAAATAGATGTTATTTCAGGCTTATTCTGTGACCGGGAAACTGTCTGAAAATGTTGACACATCTGACGCAATCGCTTCGCGCAATTAACATTTTAGCCTGGAGACAAGGCTATCCTTTAGGCAGCAGCCATTGACACTTGACACTGATTGGGGGATAGCAACATTCAAACTAACTGTGTAAACCAGGGGTGGGAAACATATTGTCACACCGTGATCTGTTTCAGTTGTCTTTGTGCTTCTCTCCTCCCCCCACCAGGTGTTTCCCACCTCCCCTCATTATCCCCTGTGTATTTGTACCTGTGTTGTCTGTTGCCAGTTCATTTTGTTCGTCAAGCCTACCAGCATCTTTCCCCTTGCTCCTGCCTTTTCTATAGTCCCTGTTTTCCAGTTGTTGACCTCTGCCTGCCCTGACCCTAAGACTGCCTGCTGTTCTGTACCTTTTGGACTCTGATCTGGATTACTGACCTCTGCTTGACCTGACATTTTGCCTGCCCCCTGTTCTAGTAATACACTTTTGTTACTTCGACTGTCTGCATCTGGGTCTTCCCTGAAATGTGATAGTATGAACTGGCCATGACCGACCCAACAGACTCAGACCAGCTCCACAATGCTGTCTCCCAGCAAGGAGCCATTAATGGACGACACGAGGAGTTACTGCAATGTCTTATGGAGGGACTCTAAACCCTGGCAGAACTCCATAACCAGGCGTTCAAGAATTTGCTGGAGTAATTCCACGGATTCATCACTAGGCAGCGGGTCACACCCGTAATGCTTGCAGCCCGGGTGCTGCCCATGGATCTTGACTCCCTCATAGCCTTGACCATCCGGGTTGATGGGTGAAATCTAGAATGTGGGAGGGAGAGGGAATCTATGCCCTGTCGCCCTCGATTCCCACCTTGCCTCCGAAGAATCCTGGAGACCCCCGAAGTCTACATGTCCGAGTGAACCCGACGTCACCCAAGTTCTCTCGGGAATCACCGAGGGCTGCAGACTCGCCCCCTTCGGAGTCCAGGCACCTGGGCGAGGCTAGATCGACCCCGGCTGAGTGCTTACGCCGACTCCACACTCAGAGCTGTCTATGTTGTGGAGCCAAGGAGCATATCGTAGCTACCTGTCCATAAAAAAACCAGGCTCATCAAGAAGGGGCGATTACTCTGGTGGGCCTTATGGAGAACTTTCCCTCTCCCCTTACTCGCACCCCTTTCCATGCCATCCTGCTGTAGGGGATCCAGTCAAAATCTCTCCGGGTACTCATCGACTCTGGGGCCGATGAGAATTTTTGGGATGCTGCCCTGGTGTCCAAGCTGGGCATCCCCACTCAGCCCCTCTCCATTCCCATGGACGTTACAGTGCTGGATGGGTGCTCTATAGGCCGGGTCACTCACAATACCACTCCCATCAACCTACGAGTGTCAGGGAACCACAGCGAGGCAATCCAATTTATGCTGATGAAGTCTCCTCGGGTTCCCGTGGTATTGGGATTCTCTTGGCTCCAGCAACACAATCCCATCATTTTTATTTGTTGAATTTTTTTTTGTGAACCTTTATTTTCTTTAACTAGACAAGTCAGCTAAGAACAAATTATTATTTACAATGACGGCCTACTCCGGCCAAACCCCAACGATGCTGGGCCAGTTTTGCGCAGCCCTATGGGACTCCCAATCACGGCCGGATGTGATATAACCTGGACTCGAACCAGGTACCATAGTGACGCCTCTTGCACTGAGATGCAGTGCCTTAGACCGCTGCGTCACTCAGACTGGAATGCTGGTGCCTTTAATGGGCTGGAGCCCGTTCTGCCATGCCCACTGTCTGAAGTCAGCGCAGCCTGCCCCGAGATTTCTTTCTGTGGACTCGGAAGTTGACCCGGACCTCTCCGCCATTCCCGCAGAGTACCAGCATCTCCGGAAGGTGTTCAGTAAGGCCAGGGCCACTTCGCTTCCACTGCACCGACCCTATGACTGCGGGATTGACCTTCTCCCAGGCACCACTCCACCCCGGGGACAACTGTACTCTCTGTCGGGGTACGGATACCAGGGCTATGGCGTCTCTCCCGAGTTGATACGTTTGACATGTCGTGTGTGTCTCTTAGAACAGGGCACCCCTCAAGGGGGTAATATCTGGCGTCTCTGAAGCATGGAGTACCATGTACCGGGCTGCAACACGATGTCAATTAACAGGATAATGGCGGACGGAAGACAGGGTGGTGCGGCAGGTGCCGCTTCTCATATGAATGCTGTTATTTTATCTAAACCATCAGGTGTACGCCGACCCCAGCTAAGTAACTCATGCAAAGAGGTAAAGCGCAATTATGTGTTTTATCTCCAGTACTTTGCCATGATTGTCAGTTATGTAGCTGCTCTACTGATAATCTCAGTGCGTCCTTGCTGGGATGACACAATCAGTCTACTACCGGAGAATACCAACACCAAACACATTGGTTCACCGTTCCACGGGAGCGGACAGTACACAGCATACCATAATGTTCTGAATAATGACCAAGTCTACCTCGCTCCCTATTCCACTGAACCGCTTAGGCGTAACAAACACAAGTCCAACATTTATCAGAAACTTTTAAACTACCTGTTCACTACCCTCCTACTCTCCGGGGATGTGCAACTCAATCCTGGGCCCAACATCACCGAGCCAGCGATATTCAGAGTGGAAAGCAGTGGATGGCCTCGACCACTGATCGTCGCCACTGTGGAAGTGGGTGAGTGCTATGGTCCCATGGAGTTCTCTCGACTCACCCGGCTCCAGGATAGATTTTGACTCTTCAAACATACCCAAGTCACTATATGCAATCCCTGACTCTGCTTCTGGTACGCAAGCTGTTTTATTTAGTTCCCCGCATCCAGTGCAGGCGGGAGGGAACATTCGTAGTGTCATTCCAAAAAGTGATCAAATTCAACATCTACTCACAGACTCCAACCTTGACTTCCTCTGCCTCTCAGAGACATGGCTCTGAGAAACATGGCTCATCACAAAATTGTCCAAGTTCAACTTTTCCCCCGATGCCTTGGATGGATGAAATCATACCTTGAAGGCAGAACTCAGTGTGTTAGAGTGAGCAATGAGCTGTCGCCCACTCTTAGCTATGATGTGGGCGTGCCCCAAGGGTCAATACTGGGGCCCCTCCTGTTCAGCCTGTACATTAATGATCTGCATTCTGTCTGTACTGCACCACATATCACACTTTCACAAAATGCATGAAGAGATTTATTTATTTTACCAGGTAAGTTGACTGAGAACACGTTCTCATTTGCAGCAACGACCTGGGGAATAGTTACAGGGGAGAGGAGGGGGATGAATGAGCCAATTGTAAACTGGGGATTATTAGGTGACCATGATGGTTTGAGGGACAGATTGGGAATTTAGAGAGGACACCGGGGTTAACACCCCTACTCTTACGATAAGTGCCATGGGATCTTTAAGGACCTCAGAGAGTCAGGACACCCGTTTAACGTCCCATCCGAAAGACTGCACCCTACACAGGGCAGTGTCCCCAATCACTGCCCTGGGGCATTGGGATATTTTTTAGACCAGAGGAAAGAGTGCCTCCTACTGGCCCTCCAACACCACTTCCAGCAGCATCTGGTCTCCCATCCAGGGACTGACCAGGACCAACCCTGCTTAGCTTCAGAAGCAAGCCAGCAGTGGTATAGAGGGTGGTATGCTGCTGGCTGCTACATGGCTAAAGGTCAATCAGATTTGTGAACATAATCCCTAGCTGTGTATTGTAGTCCGTGTTGTCTGTAGCTTGTGAGGTGTGGAAACACTTTGTTGCTTTTATGAATTTTGTCTTGCTGCTTTTTGTTCTATGTTGCTCTGTCTGTATGCTACGTCTTGCTTGTCCTATGTTGCTCTGTCTGTATGCTATGTCTTGCTTATCCTATGTTGCTCTGTGTGTGCTCACTGCTCAATGATTGTCTATATTGTAATTGTTTTTAATAACCTGCCCAGGGACTGCGGTTGAAAATTAGCCGGCTGTCTAAAACCGGCACTTTTACTGAAACGTTGATTAATGTGCACTGTCCCTGTAAAAATAAAATAAACACAAACTCAAACATTGAGGACTCCCTAGCTGCAGGGTTCATCCGTCCTTCTGCCTCCCCCGCTGGCACAGGGTTATTCTTTTTGGAGAAGAAGGACAAAACCATGTGCCGGAGCATTGACTACCGGGGCCTCAATGACATCACGGTGAAGAACCGCTACCCGCTACCACTAATCTCCTCGGTCTTCGAGCAGCTCCAGTGGGCCACAGATTTCTCCAAGCTGTGGGTCGAATACGCCAGCAACACCCTTGCTCTGCCACGGGTCTCTCTCCCTTTGAGTGTTCCCTGGGCTATCACCCCCCGCTCTTCCCTGAGGAATACCTTCAGCCCAGATGTTTGTCCGCAGCTGTCGTCGTACCTGGAAGAGAGCCCGGTCGGCCCTTACGGCCACCTCCATGTATCGGCGACAAGCGGACCACCACCGGACTCTGGTTCCCCAGTATGTCTCACAGCCCTTTGTCTCCTGTTTCCAGGCCCACCCCTCTCCCCGTCTCGTCGACGGCCAACCGGCGTACTCGGTGAGACGTCTTGAAGGTTCGACCTTTGGGAAGGGGATTCCAGTACCTGGTTGACTGAGAGGAGTATGGCCCGGAGGAGAGGTGCTCGGTCCCAGCTAGCGACATCCTTGTCCCAGGCCTCATCGCTGATTTCCAACACCGGCACCCCGGTCAACCAGGTACGCGCCCAGGTAGGACGCCAGGTGGCGCCCTTAGAGGGGTGTGGAGGGGGGGGGGGGTTCTGTCACACCCTGATCTGTTTCACCTGTGCTTGTCTCTTTGTGCTTGTCTCCACCCCTCATCTGGTGTCTCCCATCTCCCCTCATTATCCCCTGTGTATTTATACCTGTGTTCTCTCTTTGTCTATTGTCAGTTTGTTTTGTTCGTCAAGCCTACCAGCGTTTTTCTCCTTGCTCCTGTCTTTTCTATAGTTCCTGTTTTCCCGGTTTTGACCATTCTGCCTGACCTGACCCTGAGGCTGCCTGCCGTTCTGTGCCTTTTGGACTCTGATCTGGATTACTGACCTCTGCCTGCCCTTGACCTGTCATTTTGCCTGCCCCCTGCTCTAGTAATACACTTTTGTTACTTCGACTGTCTGCATCTGGGTCTTCCCTGAAACATGATACATACGGCCTGTGGGCCAGATTCGGCTGTGAGTCCACTCAATCCGTCTCGCGAGCCTACTCAATCGGGCCCAGGTAAGGTTTGAGTCAACTTTTTTTTTTTTTTATCTAATGTCTCTGCCCAAAATGTTGGGACAAATGTTCCACTGTCCAATAAATCCATACTTTTGTTGTTGTGAACAGCATCACTCAAACATTGATTTATGGCACAGTGGAAAAATGCATTGCAGTCAATTGCAAGTGATGGCTCGGCACAATGTGACAACCAATTGTCTCTGTAATGAAGCAAAATATATATTTTTTAAATGTGGTTTGGGGGGGGATCAACTACTAGCACAGAGTAGGCCAGATTCAGTGGCTATTTTAGCATGGTGGGGCAAACAATTAGATATTTTTTTATGCATGCCAGCAAAGCCACTACACTACACAATATGGTGACAAACAGTGCCCCAAACTGTTAAGGCCTACATAAAGCTGTCCCAACAGCAGTCCCAACACCTTACCACTGCTACACCTGTCTGTCAGCGGAGCCTTTTCTGGCAGTGATCAGTTCATTCAGCCTCATTAACTGCCTTTTAAAAAAACATAACTGATATGGCTGACTTGCTTAAACAAATGTGATTTATACTGAGAATTGAGATGTACAAACTATGGCACAAGGAGACAACGAGCGGATAAGAGGCAATCCGAGTTTTGATTAAGACATTAATGAGTGAGCTAGGACGGATGTAATAGTTCAGCACTTTTGAAATGTACAGCGACAGAATTAGGAACATGGGCTGTTCTTACAGTATTCTCCCTGCACACCAAGTCAGAACCGTAGGATAAATAAAGGGGGCATATAAGCAGACAATGAAAGCTCTTGCAATTTATGGTGCTTTCAAGACAACTCGGAACTCTGGAAAAAAAACAAGGTAGAATCATGATGACGTCAGTGATCTTCAGGTCGGAGCTTTAGAAAGTGGCTTGAGTTCCTGACTTGCAATACAGAGTTGGATGACCTTTCAAAATGTATTTTCCCAGTCGGAGCTCGTTTTTTCCGAGTTCCCAGTTGCCTTGAACTGAAGTCAGATTTCCCAGTCCTTAGTTTCCAGTTGTTTGAGCGCGGCAGAAGTCATGCTGAATTGACAGCATGGCCAATGTTGAATGTTTATCATTTTAAGCTTTGAAAAGAGACCCTTAAACCCAGACTTGGACCATACACCCACTCCACTGA
Organism: Salvelinus fontinalis; assembly: GCF_029448725.1. Classification (NCBI taxonomy): domain Eukaryota; kingdom Metazoa; phylum Chordata; class Actinopteri; order Salmoniformes; family Salmonidae; genus Salvelinus; species Salvelinus fontinalis. The sequence goes on along the minus strand of NC_074678.1, from coordinate 47,473,529 downwards.
ATAGCAGGCTAGTGATTGCTTTGCAACGCTTGCAGTTAGCCACTGATTCCTTCCAAACCACTCATTTGCGATTTGAGATTTCCAACTTGTGTAATGTTTATGTCAAATGGCCGATGAGCACCGATAAGGTTTAACTATAATTTCTCTTCATTATTTCTCTTCATATGACAAGGATTAAAAAGGATTTGCCAGTAGATTGTTGACTTGATTCATGATGATGTCTGCTAGCTTGCTAGCTAAGATTTTGAAAGTATGATGTTGACCAATCAAAGCTACTGTAGATATAACGTGATTTGACGTCATTTTATCTGTGGCCAATGACCTTGAGCCTTCTTGGTTGGGCACTTCTAATGTAACTCTATGGCAGCACCCAAGGGGAATTTTTGAGTTGTACCCTTAGATTTGGAGGTGACGTTGTGTCCCCAAGAGTGACAGAACACTGAGCCAATCACGGCACAACTAGTACGTTACCAACCCCTACGCTCCATATTTTCTGCTGGCTGCCCACCACCACAGAAGCACTGAGCTAGGCTGAAACACCTACATTTTGGAGCAGCTTTATTAACTCAATTTTATTTTTGTAATTTTTTTTTACATTGTTTGCAAACTGATATGTGACACGTGGTAATGCCAAAATAACATGCAAAACGGGCAACTCCCATCCCCCCAAAAAATGGTCGCCACTGGCCAGATGTAAAAATGACACAATGGCATTGTGATTGCACATTTGATGGCCCACACACTTCCTGTTCATGTAGTAACGGTAGTGGCACGCGCATGATCTTGATTACAAATCTGACTGTAATTTGTAGGAATTAGGAATAGCATATTCACATAGCATGTACATAAAAAAAACGTGTTACTTCAGACTTGTACAAGTTTATCAAGTCAAGTGGTTTTGAAATCCCCTACCATGACTAATCATATGTATGCATGCAAGTATAATAGGCAACTGTTGCCACATTGTGACAGCCTAGCCAACAGTATACTTTAGATCACCTGCAGCCACATACCTACAGGTTACCTGTTTTACAATAGTTATACTAGAAATACTTTTGATTCAAAATTCAAGTGGAATATAAAACAGCAAGTATCTAATAATCTGTCAAATAAAAATATTACCCACCTGGAAAAAAGTGGTGGAGAGCGTGAGAAGCTTGAAGAGGGAACCGTTAAGTGTGTCGTGTTTCAAGTGAAATGCTTGTCCCTCCCTCCGTTTTTGATCCCTTTGATGGAGCAGGAAAGGGTGGGTGGTCAAAGGAAAAGGTGGAGTCGTTTCTCACCAGAACTAGACCGGTGAGAGCGTTTCTTAAATGTATTTAACTAGGCAAGTCAGCGAATTCTTATTTACAATGACGGCCTACCCCGGCCAAACCCTAACCCGGATTACGCTGGGCCAATTGTGTGTCGCCCTATGGGACTCCCAATCACAGCCGGTTGTTATACAGCCTGGAATCGAACCTCTAGTACTGAGATGCAGTGCCTTAGACCGCTGTGCCACTCGAGAGCCCCGAGGATGCTGAGACATATAATGGTTCCAGACTGTCAATAGTGTAATTGTAGCCATTTATGATTGGTATTAGATAGCTTTAAGATAGGAGCCACTGTACTGTACACACACAGGCTTATTTTATTAGTAATTTACGATACATTCTTGGTTCAACTTACTTGACTGAGTTCTGTTATAATCTGTTTTATTATCTCTAATTAGTCTATACTGTCCTATTCAGCAGTGGTGTCATTTAACAGATTACTTTGCAGTAATTTGTGTGGTACATTTCTAATCTTTCTCTTTTTTTTATTTCACTTAGTGTGAAAGGGGACAAAAGAAAGAAGAAACACGAAAACACTGCTCTTGATAGCGTTACTGATCGTCAATAAGCTTTACGTATCAGCCTCGCGGCCTTCGTCAGAGCTTTAACTTCGTGTGAAGGGGCTTGTCATAGCATTGCAAGGCATTTTCGTAAATCTAACACTCATTTCATCATTGATTATTGGCAATGACTTTTTGACCGCAGCTTCTGTTTAAGCTCTGGATTCCATGAGAAACTTTTCTCGTTTCTGAGCCCTCAAGACCAAGAGATATGGAGATGCTGACACCCAGTGGATGTTGTGGGTCCCTGCATGGAGAGTTTTACCCGTAATTACACGAAAACCTCTTCACTGCAGCTGTGAGATACAGAATTCATGATTTTGAAAAATGCACTTTGATGATCAATATTCAATTTTTTTTTGATTGAGTGGAGGTCTATTTTTGCTTAATAGGTTGCAAATCCGTTATAATCGTCATATAAAACACAGTACGTAACATGTTACGGCCAATCACAATTGGACCGTTTATTCCCAGTAACATACCAAGCGGGTCACCGGGTAAGTCTTCCCTACATGACATGCACTTCAGAGAGAAAGGCCTGCTCTCTCTCTCTGCCGGTCCCTCCCTTTCTCTCATGCTGCAGGCCTGGAGCCCACTGCTTTATCACGGCACTGCAGGACCGTCCACTGAATGCAGCCAGTGTCTGACCAGGTAACTTTAAACTACAGAGAACTCTTCCTCTGGATGGCGTCCACAGCACCATTAGACCATTAGGGAACAAACAAGCCTTACCGTTTTACTGTGGAAGGGAGCTGGTGAACAAGAACATTTCTGCCAAACATGCTGAAATTGATTACTCACGGCTGTTTTCTCTTTCATTCGTCTCCTTTGTAGATTTGTGACACTTGCTTGTGTACGTGTGGCACCACACGATACATTTCCGCGGGCCAAAATTGATGGATTTGGTTATGTCTCGGCAATGACAGTGAAATGATGTGTTTTTGAGAAATGGCAAAGAGAGAGCGAGAGACTAGACTGCATGCCAAGAGGCCCGCAGCACTTACGCGCAGTGTGTGTCCGCTCCCCCTGCTCTGACTCTGTGGGATAATAAGAGGGTTTGTTTTCCCCCAAGCTCCCACATGAGGGCTGGGCCTCATTGGCTAAGGGGGACGGGCTGCCTTCCTACAGGATATGTAGAGACAGAGAGAGAGAATGAGGAGTGGCAGAGAGGGAACCTCCTCTGTCGATTTATAGGTCTTCCATGCACACACACACACACACACACACATAGATAGACACACACACACACACACACACACACAAGGATAGACACACACAGGCAGCAGGGGCCTCTCAGACAAAGTCAGGATGTGACATCACTCACAGGAAGAGAAGCCAAACAACTTTTCGACTTGTACTTTTTTTTTGTCTGCGCTACTGTCTCGCTGGCTGCTCAGTGAAGTTGGAGCCTCGAGGTCTGTTGGTGGCTGGGAAGGAGGGAGTATCCGTAGGAACCGGAGAGGGACAGATCTGCCTGGATCGTTGTCCACATTCCAAGTCGTCCACATTGGGAGCCCAGCCAGGTACTGTGGGGAAACTTCTCCCCTTTTTTTTAATGTCTCCGTTGATCTCCTTGTATCTCTCTCACTCTTTCACTTTGATGCATATAACTGGATCCAACTGCTCTTGGTCCATTGCATTAGCAACTCTTTTCTCTCCCACACGTGTGTGTAGGATCTAGAAAGAGCTGCAGTTATTCTCCACTGTCCGAAGGAAATTCCATGGAAAACTCAGTAAAGTATGCAGTGTGCACAGTGGGTCTGGTCCGACATCCCCCGTACGTGATCAGACATGCACCAGTCTGTAATTGGAGAGGCATGTGGAGACTGGGAAGCAGTGAAGTCAGCAAAGCAAATGTAGCACAATCCCTTGGCCTGTATAGAAATGTATTCTCTGTGCACTGCGACTGTTCAATACTGTAGTACTCTGAGGTTTACGGTCCATGACTGTTATTCACATCTGTGCATCTGAAAGTTAGATACCATAACCAATGGAGTGTAGTAGCCATCACCAAATCAGCCAACTATCCAGTTGTGGACCAGCACATAATGTTCTGGTCATTCTCAAAGGGACTACAAACTTAGTGCTTTCCCAATGTTGAATGCCTGTATTATCTCCAATAGAAATTCACCAGTAGAGCTAATAGATGTAAAGTACTGAGGAAGAGGAGGATCCTGTTCACGCCACACATACTGTGTACAAACACCATGCATATGTGGAGGAAGCTGTCAAGAAGATGGATGACATTCTCCTCCTGAACAGTCCAGGGCCCCTCATTCCTACACGCCTCAGAGTAGGAATGCTGATCTAGAATCAGTTCTGCCTTTAGGCTCATAATGAAAAAGGTTGTATGGAGAGGGGGGACCTGATCCTAGGTCAGCACTCCTACTCTGAGATGCTTTATAAATACAGGCCACGAGGAGTGAAAGAGGAAGCGCTTTGTCAAAGTTCTGCTAACGTCTAACGCCTAAATCAGACCGACGACGTCATTGCATCAACACTGCATGATAAGTTCTGCAGTCAAACTTTTTTCATTACGAAATCCAATATATGCACCACACAGAACACAGAACGCACTGCAACTGCCTCTGCAACACAATACTGCAGGGCAAACTGAGCTTTCCATTGGAAATGAATGTACTTCTGGTGTAGCAAAACGCAACGCCGCTATTGGTCTAATCGAGGCGTAATAGCAAAACGACAGTAAAACGACACTAAACCGAGTGTAATGCAACATTTCTACTTGGACTCCTTCTGCATGACTCTGTAGATTTCAGACTCAGAGCACCTGAATAAGCTTGACTTTTATATAGAAAGAGAAATATTTCCCACTTTAACCACACAAGTTGCACCATAACAAAACCAGGAACTGTTGAGAGCAGTTGTGTGCAATGGGACGTGGGACACAAATGTGGATCCAGTCCATATCGTCATAAAGGCACGAGACAGTGTCATTTAGAATGAAAGAAGAAGCTATTTTAAAAGAAGCTTCAGATGCATTTTAGAACATCAGAGTGTTTCTAATTTATTCAGCGTATAATATTTGGAACGAATACCTGCATGACTTATTGACAGCTGTAAAGTTTGCCTTGACCTTTCGGAGCACTCCACACGAAACTCATGGAAACTCAGTAAAGTAAAGACACTCAGTAAAGTTCAGACCATGGAGCTGAGTAGCCAGCTGGCGACTAAAGCTGCCCTGTACTGAACTATTTTGCTGGGGAGTTCTCAGTAAGATCTGATCCAGCATGACTTATTCTCTTCTCTCTGGTGCGCTTGACTTGATTGATATTCGAGTTGTTGTGATGACTCATCACTCTAAACGACTCCCCCCCTACCCCCTCATCCCCCTTTTTCATACTGATATTCTGATACTGACAATCATTTGTTATTAACCCTTATGATAAAAAAAGCAATTTAGTCTAATAGATTTTGTCCCTCTGCAACATTCACCGTCTGAAAAGAAAATGTCAAACCCATTCAGGCTGTTTGATCCTTAATCAGTCCAGGACACTGCAAAATGATCTCCCCATTATCTGCCAGATGGTTAATAGCTAATAATGACTGGATGTATGACGATATTACAGTAATTATCTACTGTGCTATTGTCCATCCCTACAGGAGAGTAGATCTCCGTGAATATTGTATCAGGTCAATGGCGAAGGTGTTAGACAACTCATGGTGCTACAATTGAACTTGAGGCAGTGTAGCTGCGCTACTCAAGTGGATTTTCTCCAATGGAGTTGTATGACCAGTGAGAAGTAGTGTTCTGCATAGTTGATGTTGAGCGTGTGGTTGGCGGCTTTAGGTGGAAAGTTCAAAATGTCTCATGTACAGGCGTCGTGAAGAACCCTTTCACAACGCTTCCTCTTAGTGAAGTGCAGCATGGTCTTCATTTACACAATTACCTTTGGCTATCCCCTCTGATCTGATTTCGGTATTAGATCACACTGGACCTATTTCAAGGACACTATGGTTGTTAGTCTTGTGACATTCAACGCATGGTGGCCGCCAGAAAATAGTGGTCACCAGAAATGAATTCCGCAAATGGATTCTTCTCACCTCACATTTGGCGTCGTATTTTCTATTCCGAGCAGTTTCACAATCACTACATGCTTTGCTCATCAAGTCCTTCAAGATATTCCTTTCATAAACCACCTTACAGTATTTTTTCTACTTTGCTGCTTTCATTTCCTGATTTCTATCATGCTGCCTGATTCTGGTCTGTTGAACACTTTCTTTGCAGGCATGATAGCATTGTGAACGAGCTGAGCATCTCTAACCTCTCATGACCTATTTTGTTTCCTCTTTGTCTCAGAGAGGGGTCCCTCCATTCTCAATCATCCCCAATGTAGAGGTCACTGCCCTCCGAATAGAACAACTCCTCAGAGACCTGCAACCTAAACAAACGTATGTTAGTGAAACCTGTCCAATCCATGCTCAGGAAACCCCCCACCCCACCCCCAGCACACACACTAACCATTAGGCCACACCATAGAGTCCACCATTAAGACAATGGCGCTCTGTCTCGGACAAGTCTTCAGCAAAGACAAAACGTTTAGGCCTCGGAAGCGCTTTGAGCCTGGGACACAGCGCTTTGAGCTGTACAAGAAGGCCCAGGCCTCTCTGAAGTCCGGCCTGGACCTGAGGAAAGTGGTCCAGCTTCCCGAAGGAGAGAACATCAACGACTGGATCGCTGTGCACGTGGTGGACTTCTTCAACCGGATCAACCTGATCTACGGCACGGTCAGCGAGTTCTGCACTGAGCGCACCTGCCCCATCATGTCGGGGGGCCTGCGCTACGAGTACCGGTGGCAGGACGGAGACGACTACAAGAAGCCCACCAAGCTGCCCGCCTTGAAATACATGAACCTTCTGATGGACTGGATAGAGACGAACATCAACAACGAGAACATCTTTCCCACGAGAGTAGGTGTGTAAGGCAGTGGTTCCAAACTAGGATAGTGAACGCACCTGCGATGTGGCTTCATGCCCACGCTCTCTGACAGTATCTTTAATGGATCTTGAAAGGTTCAAAGAAAGGTTAATTAGATAGGTTAATTACACAATGAGGGTGGCAGAGTGTGAATTATGGGGGACCAGTGTGAGCTAAGCTCCCATGAATGAGACATGAGCTCCTCTAAATGCAACAAAATTCAAACGTTCCCTAAATATTGATAATTTGACCAAGACGGGCCGACAACGCTGACCGCAAGAAGCATCAATCTCACTGGAGAAAGCATCCGAGTGAGTAAAACAGCGCCCCTCTGTCTCAGTATGTGTAGCCCATGTATCTGATGCTGTCTGGTCCAAAAGAGTATGATGATTTCTCCGGTGAGATAGATTCAGACACTTGCGAATTGAAGGAAAATGATGAAATATCATTTCATAATTTTTTACATTTGTTAATGACAATCAGATGAAAACATAATGACTGGTTGTGTTCATGCCACATTAAAATGAAATACATTTGTTTTACTGTTAAATAACATCTTTACTGTTAGGCCCATAAGAAAATTCCGAAGTGAGGCTCCCCCCAATGTCACGGTATAATTTACACTCTGGGGGGTGGCATTTGGAAGAAATTGAATGGGGTACTCTGAGTCTATTGTTCATTGTCGAAGGGTTGTTATCAAGCTCTGTTTGAGGAGGGAGATTACGTGCATGAATAATCTATTAAATTTACATGTAATTGCGTTGCGGGCTGCCGGGAGAAATTGTACAGTGTATGATCTACCTACAGTATAGGATATTGATGTCCAGTGTGTTTTGAATGATCTCCAATGGAAACGAATGTGATAGCTTTAATGCTAAGTGAGATGTAATTATGGAACATAATAGAACATAATTATGGAACATAATGACATTCTGATAGTTACAAATAGATTTTCATGAATGCATCCAGGGATGGTCTCTAAAATGATTCTAATGGGGTGGCAGTCTTCCTCACTGACAGTTCTATCCTCTTTGGTCCCAGGTGTTCCTTTCCCTAAGAACTTCCAGCAGGTGTGTAAGAAGATCCTGAGCCGTCTCTTCCGGGTCTTTGTGCACGTCTACATCCACCACTTTGACAGCATCTGCAGCATGGGCGCCGAGGCCCACATCAATACCTGCTACAAACACTACTACTATTTCATCTCTGAGTTCAGCCTCATCGAGCACTCTGAACTGGAGCCCCTGGTGAGAAAGGAGGCGTGGGCGTGAATGGAGGGGCAGAGGGGTCAAAAGTAGTGCACTAAATGTGGAATAGGGTGCCATTTGGGATGTATCCTTAGATAGAGCTTGGGTGGAAGGTTTCCATTTGTATGTCCTGTGAGTTCATATTTAGGACAGGGGTAGAAGGGTGTCTGGATATGAATTTCTGAGGGCGTATATCCCTCACATTACTATCATTCAGACTGACTCGTTTTGCCGTGGCCCAATGAGGGAGGAGCTTACATTTTCCTCCATAAAACGAAGGCGGTGTGTTGTCTGCGTTATTTCACACCACAACAGAACATGTTGTTTTGAGTGTCTGCGCAAACCACATAAACTGGGTGATTATACAGAATCAACTCTGGGCATAGAGCATATTACTAAATCACAGTCCAGTATAAAATAATTATATGATAGCTGTGTGTCTTTCATGTTCCCTTTGGCACAGTCATTGGAATTAATGATGCACCCCTTATTTCCCCAGTTTGCGTCATAAAATAAACTTGTTAAACTCTTTGTAAAAAAATCTGCTTTGGTTTATATAACCATCATAAGTGAAATTGCAGTCTAGAAAGCCATAACTGAGAATCATGTCACTTTCAAGTAGTTTTCTCTAGTGCAGAGAGCTTCGTTACATCTGAACAGATGGAGGTAGGAGCTCCAAGGTACAATAAAATGCCTCTGTTATCATCATTATAAAGGACAGACTTTACTTCCCCTCTGGTGAAAAAGTAATGAGACTATATCAACAACATAATCTGGGGGGAAATAAACGTTGTTCACATAAGAGGGTGTGATAGACTGAGCATTTAGCTTTTCCGCTTATGGACGACTAGAGGTAAGATGGAAACAGCCCGAGTGACTTCTCATCAGATGAGGACTTTATTGTAGCCTATCTGTTCGAATATATTTGTTGCCTCATACAGCGTGACAGTAGGTGTGTAGCATTGTCTGTTACTGTAAATTAAGCCTGGGGCCATCTACTGGTCATTTGTCAATATCATATGAATTGCCTGTCTCTCCTCTCTTTTCTTTACCCCCAGAGAGCAATGACAGAGAAGATCTGTAACTAAACCACTTGGACAATGGAGTGTACATCATGTCAAAATTCCCCGGAGCCCTTCAAGAGACCCACTGCTTAAATACCATTGCAAACACTCCAACCAAAGGACAAATGAGTGGATTTTGAGTGGATTTGAAGAACTTAAGTGTTATCCATCAAGCATTAGAATGTTTATTCACATTTTCAGCCAATATGGCTATATTTTTTAGGAAAAAAGGACTGTTCTGCTTCCTAGATGTTGTGCTGTGACATGCAGCATTTCAGTATTTTGTGTTTTATTTGAATAGCTATTCTAGCTCTGTTTATTTAAGCATGAGTATGTTTTTCTTGTGCATATGTTCTTGACATCATTAACTTCCAAAATGTGTTTGCGGTTTCGAGGTGTTTGAGTCATTTTGTGATGGACAGAAGGCGACGTCACAAGACCCCTCTCCAGTATTTAGCATTCTGTGACAAATACGTGTCCAATGTGTCCCAGCCAGAGGCAACAGAGTTAAGGACTTTGAAAAACAGACATTTTGTGAGGTGTCTGGGTAAGTACAGGGTGACAACTGCAAGCAATACTTGTGAAATACTGACTTAATTTTCATCTACCAAAACGAGTTCAACTGGGATTACTCTGGGAGACTCGTCTGATTGAGACGTGAGACTGATTCAATTGCCAAGTGTTGGGACAAGTTTAGTTCACCCACTACAATTAGTGTTTTGTTGCATGCCTTGTTAATTTGCATTTTATTATTAAGGACATTTTTTAACTGTGATCAAACTAAATATCAGACATAGGATATTTTCATTCAGATGGTGACCAATTAAAACCTGCCTCGTTGCTTTTGTAAAACCTTAAAGTAACTGTCCAGTGTTTCCAGATTTCTATGAAATTAATTACAATATGAGTGAAATGGTTTTCCTTCCAAAAAATGGTAATTAAGTATGTTAAAAAGCAGCTTTTCTGTGTTGCAGTGGTGTGGGCTTACCCCAACAAAATAATGGTGTGGGCGTATACCGTTCAAGAAACTCTTAACGCAAGTAAGATTGGCCAGCTCATTCTCCTCAGGAGAATAACATCATCCTCTATTTGGAAATAGCATGCATTTTTGAAGCAGTCTATTTGAGATACAAGTTTGAGGTGTTTTTTAAATGTATTTTCTTTAATGCTTTGGTCACAAATAAGAGTATAGGATGAGTCAACAGCATTGAGAATGAGTTAACAGACTTTTAACAGAATTTTCACTGGACAGTTACTTTAAAAAACTTTGTGTGTGTGTGTGTGTGTGTGTGTGTGTGTGTGTGTGTGTGTGTGTGTGTGTGTGTGTGTGTGTGTGTGTGTGTGTGTGTGTGTGTGTGTGTGTGTGTGTGTGTGTGTGTGTGTGTGTGTGTGTGTGTGTGTGTGTGTGTGTGTGTGTGTGTGTGTGTGTGTGTGCTTGCGCGTGTCTATGTGTGTGTTCGTTTTGAGGAAAGCTATTTGATATTAAAATACTAATATGGCTCATGGATATAACTAATAGGACGTCCTATTTATTGGGGTAGCAGGGTAGCCTAGTGGTTAGAGCATTGGTAACCGGTCACCAACCGCCAATGCTTAGTAACCGCAAGCTTGCAAGTTCAATACCCGAGCTGACAAGGTGTTGTTCTGCCCCTGAACAAGCAGACACTGTTCCTAGTCTGTCATTGAAAATAAGAATTTGTTCTTAACTGACTTGCCTAGTTAAATACATTTATAGAGCAAGACTATTATAGGGCATGGAGCCCTATAATAATATGGATACACCCCATATTTGACCCCTGGGGGAATGTGGCAACCATTTTTCAAAATGCATGCAGATGGTAATAATATTTTGGAAATCTGTTTTAAGATAAATGCTCCAAATTTGGCACAGAGGTAGATTTCTGGACCCTTAAAATAAGATATGGAGCCAGCCCAGATATGCAGCAATTAAAATATAGATTAGTGTAGCCTGAAAATATTTATAAATGGAGCCACCACAGATTTGAACCCTGGGGACAGTTACTTTAAACAACTTTGCGATTCTCTCTGTCTGTTTCTCTAGTGTGTGTGTGTGTGTGTGTGTGTGTATGTGTGTGTGTGTGTGTGTGTGTGTGTGTGTGTGTGTGTGTGTGTGTGTGTGTGTGTGTGTGTGTGTGTGTGTGTGTGTGTGTGTGTGTGTGTGTGTGTGTGTGTGTGTGTGTGTGTGAGAGTGTGTGGTCACTGTTAGTAATAAAATGTTAGAGTTCTGAAGGCCTTTTTTGAGATAAATACATCAAATTTGGCACAGAGGTAGATTTATTTAGCCTAAAAAGATTTAGATATGGAATCACCTCACATTACGACTTTTGGAATTGGAAAAGACTGTTTTAAGATAAATGCTCCAAATTTGGCACAGAGTTAGATTTATGGACTCTGAAAAGGTTAAGATAAGGAGCCACCTCAGATTTGCAGCCATTTTAAATAGCCATATACGGTAACACTGGTTTAAAATTCAGAAGGACTATGATATAAACACACCAGATTTGGCACATTTGGTAGATTTATGTAGCCTGAAAATATTTATATATGGATCAACAGATTTGGCCCCTTGGGGCCGAGGCCTGCATTTTACTTAAAGGCTCCAGACTGTACCACTGTTTACACACCATTAATCTACAAAGTCATTGCCTGTGCTTCTTAGATTTTTTAAATGTCATATTTCTGGCCTATACTTCTCACTCTGGATCTACTGAAAACCAAAATGTTTAACAATAACACTTCTAGGATGAGTATAGCGGAGGCTAGTTAAAAAGTTCTAGTGATTTGGTAGCCTTGCCAGTGACTTGAACCACCCTCGGCCAAAGACAGACTTATTTTTTGGTAAAATGGTTAAGATGTTTGGTTATGGAGCGGGAGTCTGGGGTTCACAACCTACCAGTTACATGAGCATGTAGACAAATAGCTATTAAAGCTACTTTGCAAAGCCCATATCAGGAGAAAATTCAGACTAAGGGCTAGATTCAAGCTAGCCGACACCCGCAAAGCTGTTGTTTTGGCGGTGTCAAAGGTGGAACAACGTTAAAGCTGTCAAATCCACAAGCGGCTCCTGGCATTATATCTAAAGCAGGCATGGCCATTGGCTGCACAGAGTTGCATTAAGAGAAATCTCATGCAACCTTGTTTACAAGTTCGAACACTGGAATGTGAGATGTACTGTAATCTACACTAGGGCTGTTGCGGTCACCGTATTACCGACACACCGGTGGTCACGAGTAATGAAGGCAGTTAAATTCCACGTGACCATTTAGTGACGGTAATTAGGTTTCTCCAAGCTCTGAAACTAATGATGGTCATTAGTAGCCTACCAAACTTGCTAACTTCCTGGTACTCAGCACTCTATTGTCCCTCTAATCACTCTGACATCAACGCAAATGTGATTGAAAAACAAAAACTTAATGAGGAGCTCATTTATTTAACTAGGCAAGTCAGATAAGAACAAATTCTTATTTACAATGACAGCCTACCCCCTGGCCAAACCCTCCCTTAAACCAGACGACGCAGGGCCAATTGTGCGGCGCACTATGGGACTCCCGATCACGGCCGGTTGTGACACAGCCTGGGAATGAACCAAGGTCTGTAGTGCAATGCAGTGCCTTAGACCGCTGCGCGACTTGCCACTCCTGTTGCGCAACATTTCTATGCAATTGCGAGAGAAAACAGAGTGATGGCCTCTATTAAAAAGAGGAGGTTCCCATCAGCTTTCTATAGGCTATGCCTACTATATTTATTTCTCAACTTTCATAATATTAAGCACATTGCTTATCTTTTCAACAGGAGTATAGCCTACCTGGCTGGCATGAAAAGGAACCACGGGCAAAGCATCCTCCATTTGCTATTTAAGTGCATAGATGACATGTATTTTTTCCCCACTGCCCCTGTTTCGAGACAGGTGCATGATAATGGTCCATTCTAAATCAAAACAAATTTCACACATATATTATTTAGTACATGTAAAGACAGGATTAAATCAAGAATAGTCTGATGGGTGACAATATTAACCTATCACTTGTGAATTGTATTTTATCACTTGTAAATGACGCCCAGCATAAGACAAGAAACAAAATCTTTATCTTATCATAGTCACACACCTCATGTAGCCTAGCCCATAGATCTACATGTGTTGATAAGGTTTGTATCACAACTAAAGTGGCCAAATAACTTCTTAAAATTAAAAACATTAATCCGCTTTACAAGTGGTGTATAGCCTAATTGGCATACATAAACAGAGTGTGAGTTTCAAGTTTGGGGAAGATCAAATTTACCATAAAAATGCACCTTTATAATAAAAGTGTTACATGCATTTGCAGTCACTTTTGATGATGGTGTTTTCCCTTTTGATAAGGGTGTTTTCCCGCTAATGGAATATTCGTGCGCATTGCAGCACTTATAATGTGAATAAATAGCCTAATAGTTGATCAACATTTGAAGCTAAATGTTCTGATCTGTTGCATCAGCCACATTGCGTCAAAAAGATGCTACTGTAGTGGTTGTATTGATTTGGGATCTATCGCATCCCACAACTTTTGTACTATGGGCGATAGTGGATTGACATAGGCTAGTGCTTTTGCTGTTCGTTAGGCCTACTCATCTTGTTGGCTGATGAAAAGTAAATGTGGATAGTTCTTCCAATATCTTCAATATGCACCTCAGAATTGGATAAGGACGAGCAGTTGCATCCCCAATGTGTCGGTCTTCACTTGTAGCCTGTGAGAAAGACCTGATCAGGTGATGGATGGCCATGTGAGTGAAAGGTGCTTCGGAACGCGCAGCAGTCATTGAGAAGGGCAAAAAGCAGCACTCCAAGGCCAAGGGCACAATGGCCACTGGCTACAAAAGGCATGGATTTTTTTACGGTGCATTACGGCCACACAAAGGGAATGTCGCGGTGAAATTCGAGGCATTATGAAGTGCTTGTCAAATTGTGAATGAGAGACTGATAAAGTGTGTACAGCCTGCACAAATTTTTTTAAGCGGAGCACATGCCTTTCAAGCGACTCTTTTCAAATCATCATTAGAGTCGCTTCATGCAGCCTTACATTGTATTACAAATCAAAACATATAGCCCAACATTTGTAGAACAACTAAAGTTACATTAATAACTCTAAATTAAGCATATAGGAGTACCTATTTCTTTGTTAACCCCTCAACACAAAGTAGCTGCATGTACACACTCCCTGAAATCGTTTGGAGAAAATATCCTTAATATTCTATTCAGCTTTGTTCAATTATGTTCTTCATACTATAAAATAATGTCATGGAACTTTAAGCAAATCTTGGCTGCTTAATGAGCTAGTGTAGTCCACAGCCATTTTGGCATAACCAGATCAGAACCTAACATCAGGACAACTTAGAGAATGCTATTCTGTTCTTCTGAAATAGACTACATCTTCTTCATGTCATGCTTCTTTAGACCTGTCTAAAATAGATAATGGATTTATTGTAAAAGTGTCGGCTATATTATATGGATTTATTAGACTTTTTAAAATGTAGATGTTCCAAAGATCTGCATCAGTGGCTTGTAGGCTAAGCATGGAAGCTAGGAGATGCTAAATGTGTTTATGTTAATTAACGTCAATTACTATGAGACCAACAGTTTTTTGCTTGACAATCACCGGCAGACGAAAATCTGGGACCGCCACAGCCCTAATGTACACCTCGATCAGGTCGATAGAAAACCTCAGTATTTTGTTTAATGGTTTTCAATTTGAGCGTCTTCATTTCTATGTAGCCTACACTTTCTCATCCTGAACTTCTAATGCGAGTGTGGCTTAATGACAATGATCAGAAGAGCAGCTATTCAATGATTTGACAGCTCCAGCGCAGTTACACCGCCATTATGTGGGTGTCGGCTATCGCCGGTTAAACCCCTCGAGTCGATGGCCGCGCCCCCATGGAAATCAAATTAGTATAATAAAATAATTTATCAAAATCTGTCTGTTTAAGATAGAGATATCTGCTTTTTTTGCATGGGCTGCATCTCAATCCACTGTATCCGCCAACGGCGGCCTTCCATAGCTGTGGTGGAGGTGGCCGAGCTGGAGGGGTGTTTGTCAGACCATGAGACATCCCGAATATTTGTCTTCTCACAAAAATGTCCGTAGCGTCCGAATGGTATGGAAAGATGAGACTCTCACGAACAAGATGGTGTTCTCCGTTTTGCTCTGTGACCCTCACAAGCGTCAATGGACTCGTCTGAAGCGTCAGGAACAGTTTGGGCTCTATGGAAAGGTGAGACTCTGTTTTCCATGTATGAATCTGTTATTCAATGCATTTCAATGGGCTAATAGAAGTAAGGCAAAATTCAACGTTTCATGAAAAAAACGGGGGAACTAAAATTCACATCAATCTACTTTCATCACAAAATGCACTATTGTTTTGCTAAGCTGCCCCACTAGCAGTGGCTTCTTCTTTTTGTCTAATGACTGAACTATAGACATGGTAGGGGGGGGGGGGGGGGCAGGAGCTATGTCAATAACTGTATTTAAATATGGAAGTCATTTTCGCATGGCCCCATGCCCCGGTTGAGTGGAGATTTCCTAAGGACCAATGGAATGGTCTAATGTGCAAAACACGCTCAAACGGGGCACCGGGCCATTAAAAACTAACAAGCCCATGTTGTCCACCCATCACAATCCAGAGGATGTCAGAGGCTCTGATGGAGGATTTAAAATAAAATAAAATGTATTTAACCTTTATTTAACTTGGCAAGTCAGTTAAGAACAAATTCTTATTTACAACGGAGGCCTGGAGGTTAAGGGAAGTCACAAGTGTGTTTTGACAAGTTGGTAAGCTGGATATTAGCTATTTATGAACAGCAATTTAAGTTAACTCTAGAGAGTTCTGGAAGGCTTGCAGCTCTGCCATCGTGCTCTGCCTCACCATATCTACCAACTGAAAAAATAATGAAACATTTCAGGATGTTAGCTAGCTGCTGGAGTAGTACATCCGTATGTGAGTAGGGGCAAAACAAGACAGAAAATGTAACAAGAGAAGACCCGATAGTAGAGCTGAGTAGAGCATAGAGCTGGCTTTCCCAAAATAATGATATGGCATGCTCTGACTTGAACACACAATCTACAGAACTGGTTGGACTTCTTCTTTCTGTTTTCACAAATATGCAGAGCTGTTTGTACAGTTTAACTACTGTAGGCTATGTGTCAGACATATCTGGGTCATTCATTGGGTGAGTTACCTAGTAATTCAAGAAAACACAGCTCGACTTCTTACTGGTGAAAGCAGTCACAACTTGGTTGTGCCAGACTGGAGGCAATAAACATAGTGTTAACTAGCTATTGCAGATTTTTGACCTTATTAGCTAACAATCTAGCTAACCATATAAAGTTATCAGCTATATGAAAATCATTTCATGAAAAGCCAAAGTAACCTTAACCAGACATTTGCGCTAGTTCGGTCAGCTAATACGTCTTGCTAGCCAACGTTAGCTAGCTAATGAAGTTATGAATTACTTATGATATAAACCAAATTCTAACCTGGAATCTGTGTCCAAATAGGCCAAACTCCCAAGTGGATTAAGGCACCATCTCAGTGCTAGAGGCGTCACTACAGACCCTGGTTCAATTCCAGGCTGTATCACGACTGGCCGTGATTGGGAGTCCCATAGGGCATCGCACAATTGGCCCAGTGTCATTAGGGTTTGGTCGGGGTAGACCGTCATTGTAAATAAGAATTTGTTCTTAACTGACTTGCCCTAGTTAAATAAAGGTTAAATAAAAAACCTTTCCTGTTGCCTCAGAGATAATAACAGCAGAGTCGAGTAGTACCAGACTGCCAGTTATTATGCTTATCTTGATGTTAAAGGGGAAATGTAGCATCATTTTCCATGAGTAATACAAACAGGCCTACACTATCACTGGATGTAAAAGTATGTTTGGGAATATCCATAAGGTTTTTCTCAACTGTTTGTCAGCGTTCAACTGTGCTCCTTCTTGTTCTTTCTCTCCCTCTCCACCGCCTGATCTCTCTGGCTCTGCTTGCACTTTCTTGCTCTCCCTCCCAGATCATTATGAATACGGGCCCAGCTTCACAACCAACTCACTGTCTGCTGGGTTATCACATTGGCACATAGTGCATAATTAGTCAGCATGCACATTGCCCACACAGTGCAATTTAATTGAAATTCAAATTGGCACATAGTAGTCTAACATGTTAGTCAGTAAACACAATGCACACTCTGAGATTGAAGAAATAATTTATTATCTAATTGGCTAATAGTACATAGTTAGTCAGTACATTGCCCTCACTTAGTCCATTAAAGGATCTGTCAATGAGTTATGATTCAAGCAATCATTCAAAACATAAGGAAACAGTCTTTCCGTTGAGCAGCTACCCCCAGCGGTTGACCTGAGTTAACAGTTGACTTGTTGATACAGTGGTGGAGGCCAGCCAGCCAGTAAGCGTTTCAGACTCAGCCAAAGGAAAGAAGAACAGGAGGACAAGAGCAACATACAGTTTCACTGGAAACTTCACCCGTGATAAGGATTAATCAGACAGCTATGTCAAATATCTGTTTCCAAATAACCCAATCTGCTGGAGAAAAAAAATATTTTCTTCCCAAAGTTGTCTATCTGACCGCCCGCTCCCGCCCGCAGCATGAAAAAAGCCAACCGCGCCACAATAATCTCTGTTGGGGCCCACAGGAATGCAAATGTTTCACTTTTACTGTAAAGAGTGTTGTGATTTTAAATGCACTTGAAATCAAATTTGATTTGACTTATGCCCTAACAGTGTGTGGAATTTGTGTTCTCCACGTCAGTGTGGCTCCAGAGGCCCCAGAGGTGGTGGAAGTCTTCACAGAAGAGGCTTCGTTCCACGTCAAGCCCTGTGACCTCTGGAGCCTGGGGTCATACTTTATATTCTGTTGAGCGGCAGCCCCCCCTTCACCGACCACTAGGGGACTGACTTGTGGCTGGGACCGAGGAGAGACCTGCCACATCTGCCAGGTACACAAACGTAGTGTACATATACCCACACCCCCACACACAACATCCCCAGTTCACCGTACACAGTACTACTACTAATTATAATGAATGAGTCATGTTATTATGGTGAAAAGTCAAGTTATAAGTCTATGTTGTGTCCAAGCCCTGCAGAATAACCTGTTTGAGAACATCCAGGAGGGACAGTATGAGTTCCCAGAGAGGGACTGGGCCCATGTCTCTGCCCAGGCCAAGGACCTCATCTCCAGGCTACAGGTACGGGACGCCACACGCCTCAGTGCTGCCCAGGTCCTGCAGCACCGCTGGGCGCTCGGGGTGAGTGCCAAGGCCAAAACTTAACTGGTCCTCTGAGTACTGTATGGGTGTATGACCATAACATACTGGATCTATTGTTTGGGTGGGTCTCAATAGTCTTAACTGGCTTCCTTGCCTTGTCCCCTCTGCATCATCTATTCTACACTGATCTGAGAAGGCTGAATGGGTGAAAGCCACCTATAAGAAACCAGAGGGCTTGTTTTTACCAGTCCATTTCCTCCAAACTATACATCATTGATGAAGGAAAGGATACATTTAAAAGAAATTGACACTGTTGTATTTAAACTTGTTATTTATTTACCCCAAGAATGTACCAGAGAGAGGTCTCCCAACTTCACACTTCCTCCAAAGGTAATCCACTCAGCTCTCATTGGACAGAATGTATAGTACATAACGGTAAAAAAAAATCTCAAAAAGTTGTGGAGAAGTACAGATCAGGGTTGGGTTATATAAAAATATCCAAAACCTTGAACATCCCACAGAGCACCATTAAATCCATTATTAAAAAATTGAAAGAATATGGCACCACAACAAACCTGCCACGAGAGGGCCGCCCACCAAAACTCACGGACCAGACAAGGAGGGCATTAATCAGAGAGGCAACAAAGTGACCAAAGATGACCCTGAAGGAGCTGCAAAGCTCCACAGTGGAGATTGGAGTATCTGTCCATAGGACCACTTTAAGCCGTACACTCCACAGAGCTGGGCTTTACGGAAGAGTGGCCAGAAAAAAGCCATAAGCAAACACATTTGGGGTTCACCAAAAGGCATGTGGGAGACTCCCCAAACATATGGAAGAAGGTACTCTGGTCAGATGAGACTAAAATGTTGCTTTTTGGCCATCAAGGAAACCGCTGTCTGGCGCACACCCAACCCAACCCCGAGACCACCATCCCCACAGTGAAGCATGGTGGTGGCAACATCCTGCTATGGGGATGTTTTTCATCGGCAGGGACTGGGAAACTGGTCAGAATTGAAAGAATGATGGATGGCGCTAATTACAGGGAAATTATTGAGGGAAACCTGTTTCAGTCTTCCAGAGATTTGGGACTGGGACGGAGATTTACCTTCTAGCAGGACAATGACCCTAAGCATACTGCTAAAGCAACACTCAAGTGGTTTAAGGGGAAACATTTAAAAATCTTGGAATGGCCTAGTCAAAACCCAGACCTCAATCCAATTGAGAATCTGTGGTATGACTTAACAATTGCTGTACACCAGCGGAACCCATCCAACTTAAAGGAGCTCGAGCAGTTTTGCCTTGAAGAATGGGCAAAAATCCCAGTGGCTAGATGTGCCAAGCTTATAGAGACATACCACAAGAGACTTGCAGCTGTAATTGCTGCAAAAGGTGGCTCTACAAAGTATTGACTTTGGGTGGGTGAATAGTAATGCCCGCTCAAGTTTTTTGTTATTTGTGTTATTTGTTTCACGATAAAAAAATATTTTGCATCTTCAAAGTGTTAGGCATGTTGTGTAAATCAAATGATACAAACCCCCATAAAATCTATTTTAATTCCAGGTTGTAAGGCAACAAAGTAGGAAAAATGCAGGGGGTGAATACTTTTGCAAGCCCCTGTATACTTGCAATGGCTGCCTGGTATTGTGATGCAATAATTTCCATGGTTAATGTAGAATGTTCATTCAAATTATGTTAACTGACGAGGCTCATGCAATGCAATGTACTTTTTGTCAATTGAGTTTAATCAACAAATCACAACACATATTGACGGGTACACTTCCTGCTTTTACTTCATGCTTTCCTCTGATGGGTACACTCGCAATGGCCGCTAGTCCACCTATTATGCCATCATTGACTAGAATGGGGATTCCTGTTCTATTCATTATATTTCTATGGCTGCTACTGCAGGCTAGGAGATGGAGTTTTCTTCTTAGCTCCATTCTACCTGTTTATCCTTGTAATATCGTGGTGTGGTTCTAAGATCAAATTCACCCATTTTCTCTACCCAGTTCCCCTCTTTTTCCTCCTCAATTCCCCTCCATCCTGGTGCTAGTCTCCCTTCCCCGTCTCTTCCTCTCTATGTGGTGTTTGCCATGGGTCCCCTCCAGGACGGAGACAACGCACACTATCTGAGAATGGACGATAGCTGCCATTGTCAGCAGAATTCTGTGTAGCTTCACTGGTTGGTAGCCTCATTGTCCAAGCTCTCGTCATGGCCAGTCGTCTTCTTATCAGCTAGAAACAGAGACACAGGAACACAAAGGGAACAACTTTTATCTTCTACTAAACTAACACATGCTTAGTCACAGCTTTGTATCAGTTGCTGAGTCTGGTTTCAGTGACTGGTTTGGGTTGAGGTTGGTTTCCTGCATTTGATAATAACCTCAAACTACACGGACCGCAATCCCATGTTTAGACCACAGAAACCGAATCACTAGAATGTCCGATGAAGGGATTATATTTGTATGATTAAGACTGCTAGTGCTGGTTGGTTTATGCTAGCTATACTTAATTGCCCGGCTATTTGAATTAAGGATTGGATTATTGATCATATCAGCATGGGGCCTTTAATTCATACAATATTTACCGTAGCTCAGCTGTCTTACTGTAAAAATCCTGTTATATAAAATAGTTGTAATTTATGTTGTGTTGGTCAAGCTGTGAAAAGTTTTCTGTACTGAGAGGAATATGGTATTATTTATAGAGTTACTTAATACTGCAAAAGTAGAGCATTACTTTTCAGACACTTGGGAATTATGTTTTTTGCATTGGTTTTATTAGTCGATATAAACTATAAGTAGGGCTGCACAAATCTCAAAACGTTCCTAAAATGTCCAGGGTTTTTTTCTCCGAAAATCTAGTTGGATGATTTCTGGAACCAGCAGGGAATAAACTATAAGGGAATCCTCCAACATGGAATTCGTCGACCGAGATCTCTGACAAGCCAGGGAATTTTTGGAAGCTTTGGGGAATTCTGCAACCCTAGCTGTGACTTTCCCAAATATGGAGACATATGAAATATATCTATACCATTAACTAGCATGACAAGCAAGCAGACACTGAGTATGGTTACATGCACACAATACTGCAATTCTTGTGGATAATCTGATTAATATAATAGTTTGATTGAAATGTTTACATGCTTTGCAAGAAGAACGCATACATTCAGTTGTTCCGAACTCACTTCACTTGCACTAAAGAGGGAGGCTCGCTCGGATGGTGCTAATATTTGAAGTCTTGATAAAAACTACAAGCATTACCTCACATTTCCTTTCCAAATGATATCAGGACAAGTCTGCAATTGCTTCCTTCAATTATTTTTTAAATATTTTTTCAGTAATACCACTAACCTGTTGCTCCATTTACTGTATGTGAATTCATTGTTGTTTTGCCTATTCACAGACATTGCCATAATCAGTGATTTGGAAATGCGACAATGTCTATTTTTTTAATTGTCTAATATTATGTGTTGTTTTTAAACGTTTGTGACTAAAGTGTTTAATATGTGTGTAGTTTATATTCTAGACGGGATGGTGTAGAGATACCTTTCTCTGGAGGAAAGGGAGTTTTATTTGATATATATCAGTATTTTTATTAAATGTTTTGTTGTTTGCACAAACATTTAGATGGCTTGTCTGTAAATGGATCTGAATGAATGTGCCAAAGAAATCACGGAGATATAAATAACTTACCATGTGAAGACTGAAGGCTAGCCTGTCACATTAAATTAGTTTCGTGTTTTTAAGAATGAAATTGGTCAGATGGCCATTTCAGCCTGTACAATATATTTGTTCAAATCCACCTAGTTACTGAAATGCTCTTTGGTTAGTGAAATACTCTTAAGTTACTGAAATGCTTGTGCTTCTTTAAAGATTCCTTATGTTTAGCGAACTGATTTATCTCTACCAGTTGACTTTTTCACCCCTGTTAGAGCTTGTCCTTTTATTAATGGGGGACACTGATGGTAGTCTAGCACTTATTCCCCTCACCCTATTAACTTAATGTATTACCCGGCTAATGTCAAATGGCATGTACCCATTACCCGGATCTCACCTGGTTGCCATGGATACATCGCTATAGCAACTAAGAGGCATTCATAAATGGGCATGACTCAACAAAGGGTTTCCGTCAGAGACAGTGCAACACATTAGGGATCAGTCAGTGGCTATGGTAAAGCCCGCTCACTCTGCCCCTAATCCCTATGTAGTGGACTATTGGCCCTGGTCAAGTAGTCTACAATATACGCAATAGAGAGACATTTGGGACGAAGCAGCCTAACCTCAAATTAGATGGGACGAGACACACTAATTGGCATAAACTATCAGCGAAATATGATGTTTGTTGTTTAAGCCCACGTGTATGAGTTCCTAAATATGCATATGTTCTTATGTTGCACATCAATAGCCCCGTGTGGTATGCTGTTTTCCCAATAAAACCCATTTATTTATTTTGAAATTATTCAATGTTGTTGTCCTTTTTTCTCACCCTCGTTGGCAGAACTCAAACTCTGGACGGGCATTTGATTTCAATAAACGGGCCCATTGTTTTCACGGGACTTCCTAAACTGTGCACAATGCGTGTAATAGTAATGACCAGGCAGCTCGTGAGTTTTGTTAGTAAAACGTTTACTGTTGACAGGAGAACAAGAGGAGACAATAGGACGAGGTGGATAATTTTATAATAAGGCCGTATAATTACATGTAAAGATATCTTAGTAAAATCTTGCAGCAAGGCTCTTTCAGTCTGACTCCTAGTGAATCGTCCGGAAAAGAGGGAGTTTCCAGAATTGTTCAGTACTATATAGACAACAAGCAAAGTAGGTAGATCTGCGAGTCCGGCCTTCCGATTGGTCGATCTGGGTCTTGGGTAGTCCTGATCAGGCCTGGTGTCACTATATTGACGTATAAAAAAAGTATAAAAAGACAAAGCTATGGGATAAAATTTGTCAGAAGACAAATTTTTGATTCCCTCTCTTCACGTCTCACAAGAGACGTGACATAAAAGTATCTTAGTCCTCAAATAGATAGACAGGTCCAGCTTCCCCATCATCAAGCAATGGGAACATTTGGGCCCTTTCCTGATTAGGGTCTATGGCGGCAGTTATAACACAGCTACCAAGCGTGCGCGCACATGGAATGCAACAGCATCCACAAAGTACAAGAATGGCCGCAAAAACAGAAATTGATACTAGGATGGAGGAAACCAGCGTCTTATATTTACCAAAAGCATCCATCCATGAGTCCCACATAGTAGTGTCCACTCCAGAATGCTGTTTCATCTTACCATTAAGGGTACGAAGTCCCTCCAATGCTACAGTTAGACTCCCATCCGTAGCTGTGTTATTGGGAATGAAAGTACAACACTGTTCACCAAACATTGCACAGACCCCCCCCCGTTCAGCCAATAACATATCAACCGCGATTCTATTTTGAAATGCCATCAGGGACGTAGCTGCCAATTGTCCATGGACCGCCTCGAAGCCTTGTTGAGTCCAATTGCCCAGTTTCTGGACATTAAAATGAATGTAGTTAATTCTGTCCACATTTTTATTAACTGTACACCACCAACAAAATGATGATTCAAACCCAGCTGTCACTTGGTCCGCCAGTTTATATTCATCTGGCACCCCCTAGGGAGACCAATAGCATCAATGTAAGTTGAGTCGTAAATGAGCAAGGACCAAAAAGGAGACCACTCCAATAACTACCCCTGGAGTGGCCAACCACACATTAGTAAACCAAAAAACGAGAATATGTTAAACCCTCAGGTCCATCCCTCTATGCAACCTGTACCAGGTGGGCTCGTCGCCACCCGGGAACTTCAAACCTTCACAACAGGGAGGACAAACATCACTTTTTATTCATTCAACATCAACTACAGCAAACCAAGGGTCCTCCTCTGTCAGCCCACTCTCCTGCGGAAGCTCGTTTTCGTATCAGCCTCTCCAACTGGAGCATCAAGCAACGGCATCATACTAGAGGCTCCTTACACATCTGTAACAAACTTCTTCAAACAAGGTATGATACAGGCAACACAGAAATGAAAAACCACAACTAGTGTCAGAAATCCAGTAATCATCATTGCAGTGTACTTACCAAAACAACCACCCAGCCAGGGGAACAGTCCACTCTCCTCCACACCTGCAAGACCCTTCATCTCCACTGATAACCTTGCCAACCCACTCAGAGCTTTTGAAATGCTCCCATCCGGACTAGTATTGTTAGGAACAAACGTGCAACACTGTTCTACAATCTTTTTACATACACCTCCCTGGTTGGCCAGACTTATGTCCAGTGTTAGTCTATTGTGTCTACTGGTTTGTGAGGCAGCATCCAATTGTTCAGCCATCCCTGTAAGTCCTGTGTGGGTGTGTTTATAATTGATCCAGACCTTTTGTTTTAACATCAACAATAGCTGGGCCAATGCTGGGCATCAGATGCCACAGGCCATCATTCCTGGTTAATGTCTGGAATTCGTGGGGGACCCCTATTGGGACCCCCAACAGGTTGGTGTGCATGTTATCTGTACCCTCGGACCAAGGAGCGTCACGTTTCTGCCGTCTCCTGGGTTGGTCCCAAGCCTCTGTGTCCTGTGTAGCTCCCAGAAGTTGATTAGCTATAATAATAGGCAACGGTGGTATCAGACTGGCCAAAACACATGAGCAACGACAATTTCCTTTCAAAAATGGGGTCAACCGCCTGGCAGGTCCACACATCCACCATACATCAGCAACACCTCTAGTTCCTAGTGGTATTAGTGATGCAGGTAGTAGCAGGGAGCCTTCCATAGTCCATACCGCTACCTGTGCCAGGGATACAGCTGTTATATCCCCCATATGCCTTAACTCCCCACGGTACCTTCTGGGGAGGGACCACTGGGAACACAAGACTCAGAGTTTTACACAGGGTTGAATTTGGCTCGAACTTTTCCAATATGCACATCCAACCTTCCCCATTACTTAGGAGAAATGGGTGAGCAGCCAGAATAGGTCTGGCATGTCCACATACGACACAGTCCTTTCTATTAAGTGTTTTGTAGGTCAACCACATATTCTCCCTTTCCTCATAACCAGTTTCAGTCCCCAAATGTTCACTATCTGAGATGTCTTTTATATTTATTATCTGTACCAGATTGGAGAGCTTAGGTGATGGCGTGGGACTTGGTCTTGAAGTGGTGGAGGAGGCCGGCTGAACCCTGGTCCGTTGGAACTGGTGGTGGTTCTGGCAGCACTGCGATGGTATCATCCCCATCGTATCCTGATCAGACAGCTCAGGACTACAAGCAGTCCTGTAAAACCCCACCCTCTCCCAGAGAACACATCATCAGCCAGAGATCAAGCAACACTTTCACTTCTATGAACGAACACAGTGAGGAAAGGTCGGGGGCAGGGAATTCTTCATTAAGGAGTTGATCCCCGAGCTCTATTTAGCAACGGTTCTTCTCCTTAACTCTGTGATCATTCGGCAGTGTCAGTGTGTCTCACCCTCCAAGTGCGATATGCCCCCAGGTCGAGTGATTCACCTTCTCCCTTAATTCACCTGCAATGTATAAACTCTTGGACATACAGGTTTGGTTAGCAAACAGTTCCTCATTTGTTCTTTCTGATTATATATTTAACTTCTATGCCTAATTTTTTTTAGCTATAAATGTTTAATTTTAAATAAGTTTATTATCCAATAGGCCCCATCCTTTCCTAGTCCACAATGTACCCTCCTTCGTTTGATACCTGGCTCTGGCCAGGTATCAACCTTACCTACTCTAAATAATAACTTAGTACATCATGTTCTAGGAACGTCCCTTTTATTCCTCGCATATCCAATTCTCCCTTGGGCGTACATTCATATCTATTCTTTTCCAATTCTCTGTCAAGTGACTTATCTACTTTGAAATGTATCTGTGCTGCTTATATATGTTAACCCCTTTCTCTCCTATCTTATTTCACAGCCTACCTTGCTCATTTCCTGGTCCACCCTCCCCACTCTGCTCTCAAACCTTCAAGGTCTCAACAGTGCGGGGTAGACCCATCTGTCTGCCTTTTTCTATGTGTTCCTTTACAATATTAACTAAGTGTCTCACTGTTTTGACTTTATCTGCATGGATTTAAAAATAACAACAGGTCTTATAGTGTCAATCTTTAAAGTCCTAACATAACCTTAATTAACCTATCTCTATCTTCTAATGGCCGATACAAATGCTTACCTTATGGTCAAGAGTTATAAACTCTATTATAATCAATTTACCTCAAAACTAGTATCCCAAATGACACAATCTCATTATTCTCACTACATTTCCCCGCGAGTGATCAAGTCGCCGGAAAATGCAATGGAAACAGAAAACAGGTCAAAATGTTACACCAACATTCGTGTTCCATATCTAGACATACCAAAAGAACCCTTTATCTTCTCAAAGTCCCTTGCCTAAATAAAACTCAGAAAGTAAAACTCCTATTCCCATATGAGTGTATTCTTTTAAGATATCTTATCTCTGGGTACACGGAAACCCTTAACCTTAATGTTTACTCCAGAAAAACAAAATTATGTCACCAGCATTCAACCAGGCCCCCCCGTCGGCTGGGAGACCATTGGGTGCTGCAATACTGCCATCTTCTGTCCATTCTCTGCACAGCTCTCCACCCACTCTTATTCAACCTTCTCAATTTGAGCAATGTTAGTTCCTTATTTTAACTATTGTTTTCCAAATTTTAATTTTTTTATTTTTTTTTTTTTATTTTTTAAATCTATTATTATCTAGTTAGACTGGAGTGTCCGTGACATACATCCATGGGGATCCGGTTATAGTTATTCTATTAACCATGTGAAAGTGCCCAGGGACACCCCAAATATCAGTAGGAATATCACAAATAAGGGGCCAGATATCCCTAGCCTTGCCCAGGGAGGGAGAAATATCCCTCTAACTGGGCGAGGTTCCTTTATCAGGGGAGGCGGAGTTTGATTCCGCATCACCTGAGTCAGAAATGTCTTCATTTGGAATCGAATTTAAGCTGTTTAAATCAGCTCTGACTTCTGTCAGTGTTCTAGAAGGGATTGGGGCTGGAGTGCAATGTGTGGGGTGGTGCCAAGGTGCGCCTGATTTACCTTTGACCTGGACTGAGTGTGAAGTAACCTCCCTCACTTCGTACAGTCCAGTCCACCTGGGTTCTAGCCACTTTCTCTTGTGGACATTAACCCCACCCAGTCACCAATTTCCCCTCAGTGGTGCCGGATCTCCCGTCAGCTTCCCTGTTGGACCTTGTGAATCTGTGTGAAGAGAGCTGCAGAAAGTTCTGTCAATTATCAGACATTACAATTTGTTGTACATCAAGGGCGGGCATATGACCTCCCTTCCTTGGTGGACCAAGCATGAATCCTCCAGCCATTGTCTCATGAGGAGAGAGATGGGTGCCTGCACCTGGAGAGGCTCTCATGGCCAGCAACGCCAGGGGCAGGACTTCAACCCAAATCAACTTCAAACCTGCACATACATTTGATTGGCGCGTTCCACGAGACTTATGAGATTGTGGCCTGTACACTAACCCCATCATTAAACAACAATCAGTTGACATTTACACATCCGACCCTATTGGTACATGGAGCGTTTGTCATTAAACAATACACATGAGTTCGGTTTGCAGCCACTTAATGACCTATTTTGCATCCTCCCCTGCTGTTGGCATTGCCTCAACCCATTTAGAGAACCTGTTTACCATAACTAACAGGTACCTTTTTCCATTTGTCACATTGTCTTGCCCCATATCTGTGTAATCTATGTTGATGTCCTGAAAACAAGCATTTGGGACTGGGTATGAACCCATGGGCGTTTGATATGGTTTCTTTGGATTGTGTCTACCACAAATGCTACACTCGTCACAAAACAAATCTGTCATGTCTTTCATGTGGGGGTGCCACCAGATGTGGGACACCTTCTGTAAAGTCTTTAGTTTGCCTTCGTGTGTGGGCCCATGAGCTTCTCGTATTAGTTCTGGACATAGGTTTGCTGGGGCCTCTAGTCTGCCATCATGGCATCTCCACAGTTCATCAGGTCCCTTGGTGGCCTCTTTCTGTCCCCATACTGAGTATTCACAGGGTCCTGCTGTGAACTGGAGTTATTTTATGTGTTGCTTTGTGAGCTCAGTCCGAGCTGGTTGGGTCCGTAGTACCATTTGTCTCGGGGTGTATCCACCAGCTTTCTTGGCTGCTTTATCAGCTGCATCATTTCCCTTGCTGACTCTGTTTTTCAGTTGTTGATGTCCTTTACACTTCATGATGGCCACCTTCTTAGGTAGTGAGACCGATTTAATCAGTTTTTCCATCTGTGTCTTGTGTTTGATTGGAAGGTTTCCTGTGGTGATGACGTTGCGTCTCAGCCATTGTGATCCATTCGTATGGACTGCTCCATGAGCATAAGCTGAGTCGGTGTAGTTGTTCACAGTCTTCCCTTCAGCTCTTTCCAGAGCTTGTGTCAACCCTATGATTTCAGCTAACTGGGCTGATGCAGGTGTGTGATGATGGAAGATTCCAAAGTCACATGTGATCTATCCGGGAGATGCTGCACCACTGTGTATGCTGCTATGTTCCCTTCTTCTCCTCTATAGCGGCATCCATCTGTGTATAACCATTGCTCATTAGATATGCTGCAACCCCATGTGGGTGTGGATTTCCAATGGATGGCACATTATCATGTGGGCTGTTTTTCCAATAGCTTTTGCCACTGCAGCCAGATACCTGGAGCATGTGGTTTGTCCTTCTTCAATGTGGTCCAGTTTGGAGGAGTGATACCGCAACACTCTACTCTCCCCCTCTAGGTTCTGGAAAAGGATGGATGATGTAAATCCTTCCTTTTCAGAAACATCCAGATGGAACTTGTTTTTTTTTTAGTCAGGTGCTGTTAAGGCTACTGCCACTTAGAGATCTGTTTTCAAGAGTGCAAAAGCCTTTGATGCTTCAGTAGTCCAGGTCAATGATGAGTGTAGGTTAGTGGTGAGCAGCTTCAGGGCCATGGAGCATATTCGTCAGACATGCCCTGGAAAGGGGGAGGTGATTGCTGAGTGAATGGATTTTGAAAATAGGGAGGTGGTGCTTTTTTCTCTCCCTGTGGCAGTTCTGGGTATAGATGGGTGGGGGCCGATGGGGTTGCTGTGGTGGTAGGTGGGCCATCATTATTATTGGGCCTGCCCTCTTTGGTGTCAGTTGGTGCTCCAGTGACCACTCCCATCGTATCAGGTTTCCGGTAAGGGAGAGCTTTCCTAATTTCCTCAATTGCCCATAAACCTATTCTCATCTCAGCCTGTGCCTTTTCCCTTTGCTTTGTCCCTTCTTTTTTAAATAAGTGACTCTTATTCTTATCAACTTCACATTCTATCCCTTGCTTCACTGCTTCCTCCAATTCTTTCTCCATAATGAGGAGTTGCCCTTTTGATGGGGCGACTCCACTAAGAAAACCTGTTTGAGTCCATCTCAGCCTCACTTCCTCCCAAATCTTTTTAACGGGTTTGTAGTGTAATTTCCCGCCTGCTCTGTCTTTCATTCTCTGATCTAAATATTCGTTGAATTTGTGTTTGGGGACGATAGTCGTGGTCATTTTGTCGTTAAGCTATGTCTGGGTCTATTATTATCTTTGTATACTTTAGCCCGTTACTGATCGAAACCAGCGATGTATTTTTCTTCCCCTCACCTCCCCCAGTCTGGTGTCCGACTCGCGTGGACAAAGGATTTTATTGCCGTGTATTCGATGAATTATTTTCGTTTTCCAACAATATATCAGCTATATCTCTTTGAAACAATATACGAATATATTCACGCGCTCCTGTTATAATTGGAATGACAGTTTTAGGTACTTTTAATAAAAAACATTATTGCTTTTCGCTAATTTAATTAATTAAATACTTTGGCAAAATATTTCAGAAGTTTCCTTTGGGGACAATATACTAGTAATTCAGGCGCTCCTGATATAATTGGAATGGCAATTATATGATATATAATTCGAAAGATATTATTTCTATTAACTTTTCCGATTTAATTTGAACTTTTTCCGATTAATTAAATACTTTGCCAAAACATTTCAGAAATTTCCTTTGGGGACAATATACTAGTAATTCACGCGCTTCTATAATAATTTTCAAATTGATTCTCACCCTTAGGGATTTATCAACAGCAGGAGAGGGAAAAATCCGGTCAACTCATCAGCAGAAAATAGTTGCTTCACAGCAATATATACACATCGACACGGCGGTCACTTTAGCACAGCCTCAACTAGCATATGGCTAGTTAGTAGCAATTGGTCTCGTGGAACGTTCAATCCCCCACATTGCGACAACACAACTTACACATACAATTACAACACAACTTACACATACAATATCACATTAGATTTCTCACGTAACACCTAGCTAAGTATAGCTACTGCACGACTATTTGAATTCACATTAGATTTCTCACGTAACACCTAGCTAAGTATAGCTACTGCACGACTATTTGAAAACACATTAGATTTCTCACGTAACACCTAGCTAAGTATAGCTACTGCACGACTATTTGAAAACACATTAGATTTCTCACGTAACACCTAGCTAAGTATAGCTACTGCACGACTATTTGAAAACGTATTATATTAATTATGGATTCTTCACGGTACCCCTATCTGATCGACTGTCAAATATGGCCCGACTGTGTGAATCGTTATATATTTTTATTTTTATTTTTTATGGGTCTTCACGGTAACACCTAGCTGATTTGCCAAATCTAACTACTGCCCGGCTATTTGGATCCCATCTTTTAATTATGGATTCTTCACGGTAACCCCTACCTGATCGACTGTCAAATATGGCCCGACTGTGTGAATCGTTATAAAGCTTATTCTTCACTGTACACCTACTCGATCAGCATACCGCGTAGTGCCCAGACTATGTGAATAAGTCTTTGACCTATTAATACTTAGATATCTGTACACAATGCCTTAAATTCTAAACAATTCCACATAAATTTAGCAACAATTCACTCACCACAGTACTCCTGATCATTGAATTTAGATATTGGCTATAATACAATATACAGATTTTGGTTAAACGGGCATCTGCTCACCTCTTTAGTTTCGAGCTCTTTGATCAGTTTCCTGTGTGGGTTGAATCGCGATTCTCCCTCTCGTCTCCTGTCCGATGGATTTTCTATTGGGCCGAATACAAATATGTTTTAACCATCCTCTGCTACCAAGTCTGTTAGTAAAACGTTTACTGTTGACAGGAGAACAAGAGGAGACAATAGGACGAGGTGGATAATTTTATAATAAGGCCGTTTAATTACATGTAAAGATATCTTAGTAAAATCTTGCAGCAAGGCTCTTTCAGTCTGACTCCTAGTGAATCGTCCGGAAAAGAGGGAGTTTCCAGAATTGTTCAGTACTATATAGACAACAAGCAAAGTAGGTAGATCTGCGAGTCCGGCCTTCCGATTGGTCGATCTGGGTCTTGGGTAGTCCTGATCAGGCCTGGTGTCCACGTTTCATTGGTTCCTGAGAGTTCTTTGTCCTGAGGTCCAACCATGGGTTGGGTGTGTCTGTGTGATTGTCATGGGGGAGGGGAATTGTGGGTGCCGTGTATATGTCCTATGTGTCCAGCATATGTCCAAGAGAAAGAGGGGGTGTGTATGTTGTGTCAACTTATAGGTAATGTTGAGAAGTTGTTAAAACAAGTTACCAATATCTAATACAATTTCTTACAGTTTCAAGTTTGGGGAAGCTTATAGTACGTATCCTACCATTTTTACTCATCTGCGTTCCAGTTATGCACAATGTCTTGCAACATTTTCGTTTCAATAGCTTTTTTTTTTTTCAAAATCAGTGTCACGTGGTTAATCATAAAAATCTGAAGTACAATAGGGGGCGTGGTGATTATCGAGGAACTATGTTAAAAAAAACGGACTTTGTTGACTTCTGTGAGGCGAATAAAAAACGAGTGGTGTACGTGGTGAGTTGGTCAATCAGCGATAACCGAGGTAAAGACTGTTTTAGGCTGGATATTCGATGGATATTCGCCTGTAGTTTTCCTTACGTCCACCAACAGGAGTTAGGGACCGTCAATATAGTGACCAATCACATTTTTCTCATTTCAATAGCTATTTAACCATTACTCATAAAACGTTCAAAACTGGTTCTAGCTAACCCGATGGCATAGACACACATTGTACACACTTTTTTTTGTCGATTTACATCTCGCACTATTTTAAATGATTTATTAAAATGTTTGAATTTCTATAGCTCCTTGGTCATGTGACCTACTGACTTCAAACAGGGTTCAGAATGTACACTCGGTGGCCCTACACATTGTGTAACAGTATAGCTTCCATCGCTCTCCTCGCCCCTACCTGGGCTCGAACCAGGGACCCTCTGCACACATCGACAACAGCCACCCTCGAAGCATAATTACCCTTCGCTCCACAAAAGCCATGGCCCTTGCAGAGCAAGGGGAACAACTACTTCAAGGTCTCCGAGCGAGTGACATTACCAATTGAAACGCTATTAGCGCACACCCCACTAACTAGCTAGCCAATTCACATCGGTTACACTCACCCCCCTTTTGACCTCCTCCTTTTCCGTAGCAACCAGTGATCCGGGTCAACAGCATCAATGTAACCGTATAGCTATACTATAGCTATGCTTCTAATTTCAATAGCTCCTTGGTCATGTCACCTACTGGACTCAAACTGTGTTCAGAATGTACAATCAGTGGGCCTACACATTTCACACCCATTAGTTTGCCCGATTTCATCTCACACGATTTTACATACACTTTTCAAAATGTACAATTTCAAAACCTCCATGGCCTGAGTGCTGCCCCCAGCCACCGAGTCCGGCCGCCCCTGCTTGGACTCGGAGTGCCCCCCACCTTGATGGAGGCCTCCTTGTGCACCTGGTAACCTGAAACAAGCTCTGTGCACCTGGTGACCCGCCCGCTTTTATTCGCTCAGAGACTAAGTCTCCAACCCAACCTCCACAGCCTGAGTGCTGCCCCCAGCTCCTGAGTCCGGTCGCAGTCCCCGGCAGGTGCGGGCACTCACCTGCCAAAAGAAGCTATCCCGGCGGCCAAGGCTGATTCCTTCAAGCCCGTTCCCTTGGCTGAGTTTTTGCTAGATAGTAGGTAGGGACAGTGGGAATCTCGTTCACCATTCATGCACATCACTAATTAGATGCCGAGGCATTTGGCTACCTCAAGAAACTCTTAATTATGTCCCGCCATTTACCCCCGCTTCATCGAATTTCCTCACTTTGACATGAGGGGGTCACAGCAACCCCGAAGGTGGTTTGAGTGCGACCACGAAGGATAGCATGCTACAGTCAGATATCATCAAATTGACATCCACTCAAGTCACGCCCGGTGGTATCATCAGAGGCTTTTCTGTCTTAAAAAATGAACATCAGTTGCTACTACTAACCTTCAGCGGACTTTAACTGGGTTTTTACACCCAATCGACATCAAGTGCCAGCACAATACTTATAGGCTTGAGAACCAGATACCTCTCACAGTATCTACCGACACCATCGACCGGGTGTCGGAAGAAGCAACAGAAAATAATCATCCCCTTTCAATCATTTGCTTGCCCAGTCAGCCGTCCGGGACAGAGCCAATAGGAACCACCTTTACCAGCGCTTCATTGATATTCCTCACTTTGACATGAGGGGGTCACAGTCACTCCACGGGTGATTTGAGTGCGACCGCGACAGGTGGGTACACTCCTTTGAATTTCATCAAGTTGACATTCACTGATCCGTGCCCAGTGGGAACCTAGGCTTCTTCCGTCCGTTGTATGGTTCCGCAGCAAATTAATGGGCGTGGATGGTACTACCCACATCAGATGTAGGCCTCCCTCCCCAGACAAGCTGAAGATACCTCTCCCCACTTTGTAGGCCATGAGCCAGATCCATGCAATGCCCTATCACTGTGGGGACATTGGGTTTAGTTTCCGCCTTAAATCTAGTGAGCATAGAGGAGACCGCCCCACCTACAATGTGTGGGGCTGGCGACCGCCGTAGCTGGGGAGATCCGCGAAAAGGGCCCGGCGCACGCCCAGAGTTTCCGCTGCCAACCGTCAGACCCAATCCCCACCAGTCCGCCTTCGGCCCGCTGACGGACACGACCCCGATGAACCCCCGCACACAGCCCCTTGCGAGACCACGGACGAGGGACCGCGAGATGGGCCGCACAACGAACTTCCAATGGTGGCGAGAGGAGGGCGATGGAGCAACTGCTCCCCCAGCCGCAGCTCGAGCCCAGCCCCACTTCGCACCCCAGCCCGACCGACTCAGCCCCTAGAGCCAATCCTTATCCCGAAGTTACGGATCTTTTTTGCCAACTTCCCTTACCTACATTGTAATAACATGCCAGAGGCTGTTCACCTTGGAGACCTGCTGCAGATATTGGTACGGCCCGGTGTGAGATTTACACCCTCTCCCCCGGATTTTCAACGGACAGGGAGAGCTCACCGGACGACGCTTTCCAGGGCCTTGGCCCCTCTCTCGTGGCAAACCCTTTCCAGGGCGCCCTGCCTTTCACAAAGAAAAGAGAACTCTCCCCGGGGCTCCCGCCAGCTTCTCCGGGATCGGTCGCGTTACCGCACTGGATGCCTCGCTATGCTCGTCTCCGCCAGCCCGTGGACATTCTGGAAGTAGTTTGAGGTCATTAGGTCACATGACCAAGGAGCTATTGATATTTTTAATTTAGAAAAATTAATGTAAAATTATGTGAGATGAAAATGGACAAACCAAAGGGTGTGCAATATAGAAAGGTAGTCAGTGGACATTCTGAATCTTGTTTGAGTCCCATAGGTCACATGACCAAGGAGCTATTGAAATTTGAACGTTTGAAAAATTCATGTATAAACGTGTGAGATGAAAATGGACAAACCAAAGGGTGTGCAATAAAGAAGGGTAGTCAGTGGACATTCTGAACATTGTTTGAGTCAAGTAGGTCACATGACCAAGAAGCAATTTAAATTCAAATGTAAAAAATGTTTGCACTTTGTTTACGCTCCCTAACTATTTCAACTTGAAATAAAAAAATGCTGCTCACATTTCCACATGTTTATTAGCTTTGGAAAGCGAATTAATGTACAAATCGTGAAAATAAAACCTGTGCAATGTTGTGCGCATTTTTTCCAACATCATGACACTCATTTAGAGTGTGGCTCAAGTGGTTTGAAAGCTATTGACGTTTGAAAGCGTGAATATCCATCGAATATCCAATTTGAAACTGTCTTTACCTCGGTTCAGCAATAAGAAGACATTGACAAAATGGGCACCTTCCTACATTTGCATGCATTCTGGAGAGAGACGCACCATATCTTCGTCCCCCCCACCCCCACCCCACCTTCTACTTGATCCAACATTTAAAATGATACTCAAAACACATTATCTTCACACATATTATAGACGCTTTTCACTGACTGCCGCAACTCAATCAGCTAAACCTATTGCCACGCGCACTACCCAAATTGCCGGCTTCCCAAACACACTTTTGATTAGAAACAATCCACAACAAAAACATTTAAGAAGCTATTGATCCTCTGTGGCTAAGTCATGCTCCTTGATGAAGTATTTTGAATGATTTTATTTAGACAGGAGTAATTATATGATTTTACCGAAACGTCAATTTACTTTAGGGCAAGTTTATGACTTCATATTATTCCCATAGAAACGCATTGGGCTTACACTGGACAGATTTTGGACCATAACGCCGTCCGTGCTGGAGAGGAAGGTGTATCACAAGTTACGCTTTATTGGTTGCACTGTGTTGGTGGATAGTTCTGAACCAGGTGTGGATTCATTTGTCTGGGCTATAGGTCTACAAAGCAGCTTTCCAAAACAAGCTTTTCACATTGCTATCGCAATCATTTAATCAACAAGAATTATCCCCATAGTAGGCTACATATTGAGCTTTTTCAATTTCTGCAAAAAATATAATTTGCCTGCATAGTCAATTGCTGCAGATATCTGGAATAGAATGAAAAAGTTATTTGAAAAACGATCCTGTCTGTGTTGGTTTGTTTAACCGTTTGTCTTTGTGCTTTCACAGTTCCGTTGTACTATAATTGTACAGCAAGTGTTCATCGGTGAATGGCGTTCAAATGGTGCCCCTAGTGGTTTAGCGTTAACCATGCATGACACTAACGAGCGCTCTTCTCTTTTACTCTATGGTATTTCACCTTGTTGGCTGTGTGAGCGCACAAGAGGAGTGTAACCTAAAGTCGACGATTCGTATCGAAGGCAAACGACTGGGAATTTCAAACAACATTACCTAAATGATGGAACTGATCAAATGTAAGTAAGATCAGGTGCTCTCAACGGCGTTGTACACTATTTGATGTTTTCATCCCCAAGAGAGGATTTATTTATCTATTCTATTCTAAAGGAATTGTTAAATGACAATCAGTGATTTTAGAAGATACTGTATGTTGGTCATTAAAGAACAAGTTAAATGAGAGAACTATAATGGTACTAACATTTTTCATCAAGGTAGCCAAATGTGTAAATAGTTTAGACAGTTTTGTTTATTGGCTTTGTCAGTTTTAAACTGATATTGCACATTTATGTAGTCTAGAAGGCACTTTTAATAAGATAAGATCACTACCACAATGTTGTCTATGAATGTCTGCGTGTAGCTTTGCAAATAGGACTATAGAAGCAATTGTTTATTTGACTTGCAGAACAAAGTGTGATTGTACTTGTTCTTTCTGTACGTGTGAACAATAACAACGAGTCCTGAATGTGTTATTCTCCGTGAAAAAACGGGGCATCAGTGTGTTGCAGAGATAAGGATAATAATACCCTTGATTTATCTGGTCTTTGTAGCATTTATTACACATGGATGCATAATGCATCAGCTTTTCTCCCTCAATGTCAGTTCAATTACCTTTAGACCTGTGTGACAATGACCTATTTCCAGAAAACCTATTTCTATGGAAGGAACACGTCATCTGACTCTTCTGTCTATCTCTTGTAGGGCAGAGAAAACCATGACCTGACCTGTATCTGGGCTGGACTATCTTGTCATTAATCAAGCCTATTACATTGTATCTGAATCCATAAGACAATTAAGTAATATGCAATCATAAAAAGATCAGAGTTAGACAGTACCCATCATCAAGCCAAGAGAGATGGTCCTTTCCAAGAAGAGCTCCAGGACCTCGGGGCCCAAGAAAGCATGCATAAAATGGGGCCTGTGGCCCCAGAGTTTCCCCTCCCCGGCCCTGTGCTGCGCCTGTGGCCTGGGGATCATGCTGGCAGGCATCAACATCACCTTGGTGGGGGCTTTCACTTTCAAGTCCTTCATCCCCGCCAGCAACCCATCCATCGTCATTGGGCCACTGCTCCTAATAGTGGCTCTGTCCTTTTTTGGGGCATGCTGCGTGTGTAGCCGACGGGCCCCGGGCCGCGATACCCGTAAGGCCAAGGGAGGCGAGAGCTGGGGGCTGATGCGGATGGGGGCCGGCGCAACGTTTGAGATGGAGACGAGCGAACACACGCTGCAGGACACTACTGCCGTGCAGCTCAGTCCCACCAACTCCCCGAGCTCTTCCCACAAGTCTAGTAACTCCACCCATAGGGACACCCCTGCACTGCGGGCCTGTGAGGATGACCCTGCCTCCAGGGCCTGTGGGCTCACCACCTCAGAGACCTATAATATAGATTTGACACCTGATGACCAGGTCTTGACCGCAGAGGACCAGGCAATGACCACTGAGGACAAGGCATTGACCACTGAGGACCAGGCAATGACCACTGAGGCCCAGGCAATGACCACTGAGGACCAGGCATTGACCACTGAGGACCAGGCAATGACCACTGAGGCCCAGGCAATGACCACTGAGGACCAGGGATTGACCTCTGAGGACCAGGCATTGACCACTGAGAACCAGGCATTGACCACTGAGAACCAGGCATTGACCACTGAGAACCAGGCATTGACCACTGAGAACCAGGCATTGACCACTGAGAACCAGGCATTGACCACTGAGAACCAGGCATTGACCTCTGAGGACCAGGCATTGAGCTCTGATGACCAGGCATTGACCTCTGAGGACTAGACATTGACCTCTGATATTGAATATAAGGAGAGCATCCAGATGAAGGCTATAAACACACCTTACCTAACGTAGCAGGGCTGTATCTCCTGGCTATTACATAAACTGGTGCTGTATACTCCTCTGGTACTATATACAGTACATTCGGAAAGTATTCAGACACTCACTTTTTCCGCATTTTGTTACATTACAGCCTTATTCTAAAATGTATTAAATAATTTTTCAATCTACACACAATACCCCATAATGACAAAGCAAAAACATTTATTTTTTTATATCTTTTTTTATTTTATTTATTAAAATGGTAATATAACATTTACTTAAATATTCAGACCCTTTACGCAGTACTTTGTTGAAGCACCTTTGGCAGCAATTACAGCCTTCGAGTCTTCTTGGGTATGACGCTACAAGCTTGACACACCTGTCTTTGGGGAGTTTCTCCCATTCTTCTCTGCAGATCCTCTCAAGCTCTGTCAGGTTGGATGGGGAGCGTCACAGCACAGCTATTTTCAGGTCTCTCCAGGGATGTTTGATTGGGTTCAAGTCCGGGCTCTGGCTGGGCCACTCAAGGATACTCAGAGACTTGTCCCGAAGTCACTCCTGCGTTGTCTTGGCTGTGTGCTTAGGGTCGCTGTCCTGTTGGAAGGTGAACCTTCGCCCCAGACTGAGGTCCTGAGCGCTCTGGGGCAGGTTTTCATCAAGGATCTCTCTGTTCTTTGCACCTTTCATCTTTCCCTTGATTCTGACTTGTCTCCCAGTCCCTGCCGCTGAAAAACATCCCCACAGCATGATGCTGCCACCTCCATGCTTCACCGTAGGGATGGTGCCAGCTTTCCTCCAGATGTGACACTTGACATTCAGGCCAAATAGTTCAATCTTGGTTTCATCAGACCAGAGATTCTTGTTTCTCATGGTGAGAGTTCTTTAGGTGCCCTTTGGCAAACTCCAAGCAGGCTGTCATGTGCCTTTTACTGAGGAGTGGCTTCCATCTGGCCACTCTACTGTAAAGGCCTGATTGGTGGAGTGCTGCAGAGATGGTTGTCCTTCTGAAAGGTTCTCCCATCTCGACGGAGGAACACTGTAGCTCTGTCAGAGTGACCATCGGGTTCTTGGTCACCTCCCTGACCAGGGGCTTCTCCCCCGATTGCTCAGTTTGGCCGGGCGGCGAGCTCTAGGAAGAGTTTTGGTGGTTCCGAACTTCTTCCATTTAAGAATGATGGAGGCCACTGTGTTCTTGGGGACCTTCAATGCTGCAGAAATGTTTTGGTACCCATCCCCAGATCTGTGCCTCGACACAATCTGAGCTCTACGGACAATTCCTTCAACCTCATGGCTTGGTTTTTGCTCTGACATGCACTGTCAACTGTGGTACCTTATATAGACAGGTGTGTGCCTTTCCAAATCACGTCTAATCAATTGAATTTACCACAAGTGGACTCCAATCAAGTTGTAGAAACATCTCAATGATGATCAATGGAAACAGGATGCACCTGAGCTCAATTTCGAGTCTCATAGCAAAGGGTCTGAATACTTATGTAAATA
Organism: Salvelinus fontinalis; assembly: GCF_029448725.1. Taxonomy (NCBI): domain Eukaryota; kingdom Metazoa; phylum Chordata; class Actinopteri; order Salmoniformes; family Salmonidae; genus Salvelinus; species Salvelinus fontinalis. The sequence continues at coordinate 47,433,531 of NC_074678.1, read as the reverse complement.
AGGTATTTCTGTTTTTTTTTCATATAAATTTACAAACATTTCTAAAAACTTGTTTTCGCTTTGTCATTATGGGGCATTGTATGTAGATTGATGAGGATTTTTTAGAATAAGGCTGTAACGTAACAAAATGAGGAAAAAGGGAAGGGGTCTGAATACTTCCCGAATGCACTGTAAACTGTGGGTAGTGGAGTCTCTGGTCAAGAAGTTTCATCCTGGATATTCTTTTGGGATCATTTGAACTCATGAATGGCCATGATCTATGGTGGGCTGTGGTCATGAACCCAATTGTAAAATGGGATGAAGTGCATGTTCGAGAAACGAAACAAATCAATATGTTCTACTGTGCATATTTTTAAAGGACTGTTACATTATGTGTTTAAACTTAACCTTGTCCCCAGACTCAATTGCTATGACAGAGAGCCGGCTGAAGGATGAGGTTAATTCAGACGTGGAAAGAGGTGTTGACTAGATTATCTCAGATATTATAAGGGCAAGCTCTGCCAGTCAGTCTCAGCGTCAGTTAATGTTTGCGTCCCAAATGGCACCATATTCCCTTTAGGGCTCTGGTTTAAAGGAGTGCACTATAATGGAAATAGGTGCCATTTGGGACGCATAAAATATGAGGAGAAAAAAAATGAAGAAGAGGAGAACTAAGCCTCTGATTCGTCGTAGATTGTGTCGGTCTCCCTGTCTGGCTAAATCTAGTCCTCGGTATGAGAAAAAAACACTGTTAATCTTGTTGGATGTTGTACTAAGATCTGGGGACTGTGGGTAGGATGATGGCTACATTTACAGCCAAACCCCCTTTGGTGAGGAGCTTATACGAAGTACAGTTAAAGCATTTAAAGGGACAGTTCACCCAAATGACAAAATCCAGTCAGCAATCTTTGGACAACGGTAAACAGCAATCTGTGCTTTGGTTTTGTGTACCTGGCCACCTGACTGCATATCTGGTAAGGAACCAATATGTAATTTAGTAATTTGGGTGAACTATGCCTTTAAGACTGTAAAAACATAATGGACAGTACCAGCACAGATCCTGTCATACTATTTTGAGATATTCTTCTTTCTTTTCTTGGCCTATATTGGTAAGTCCTGTTACCTTGGACACCGTATGTACAGTAAAAGGGACAACTTAGTATTTACAGCAAAGTAAGGCTCCCTGAGTCATGAAAGCTGGTGAATCATTGGCTAGCAGAAACTGTGATTCCTGTCATTTTCTCTCTGTGTCAACTGCAAGCATTGCATTGTAGTACTAATGTAGAGCATTAAAATATATGTGTCCTTTGCATCTTATTCTTCTACTGTATGCTAGGAGGAGGGAGATGTTATTCGCTGTAACTGTTGTACAATAAATGTGATGGGTTTGTTGGGAAAACATAAAGAAAATACTGTTTGCAACCTAAAACTGACTCAGATATACAGTATGCTTACATTTCAGATATACTGCAGGACGAACATTCTGGGAGTCTAAATGTAGCAAGCCTCCTAATCCAGATCTCCTCCTTGTAGCCTGGGGATGAGATTAACATGCAGCTGACACCAGACAGTAGGCAAATTTCAGACAAGACAGTATACACTGAGGGTACAAAACAATAGGAACACCTTCCTAATATTGAGTTGCACCCCCCTTTGCCCTCAGAACCAGGGGCACAACTTTCACTGCATTTCTGGCCCCCCCCAGTTTTGTCATTGGAATGAGATACAAAACGAGGCAATGGTGTGTTTTAGGACCATGTGGACGCCTCCGAGAGGGCGAGGAGGGTTGGCTGTTTGGAGTGTTTATCCGAACGGATCAAAAAATGATGCCCACCTTTTCTAAAACCAAAGTTGCGCCCCTGCTCAGAACAGCCTCAATTTGTCGGGGAATGGACTCTACAAGGTGTCAAAAGCATTCCACAGAGATGCTGGCCCACGTTGACTCCAATGCTTCCCACAGTTTTGTCAAATTGGCTGGATGTCTTTTGGTTGGTGGACCATTCTTTATACACACAGGAAACCGTTAAGCGTGAAAAACCCAGCAGCATTGCAGTTCTTGACACACTCAAAATGGTGCGCCTGGCATCTACTACCATACCTCGTTCAAAGGCACATAAATCTTTTGTCTTGCCCATTAACCCTCTGAATTGCACACCGAACCACATAACACAATCCACGTCTCCATTGGCTTAAAGATCCTTCTTTAACCTGTCTCCTCCGCTTCATCTGCACTGATTGAAGTGGATTTAACAAGTGACATCAATAAGGGACCTGGATTCACCTGGTCAGTCTGTCATGGAAAGAGCAGGTGTTGCTGATGTTTTGTACACTCAGTGTAAACTAGACCAGGCAGGATGTGGGGATAATTCTGTCTTATCAGCAAGGAAGCCTGTGCAGTGAATACAAGACAGCTTCTTCAGCTCTTTCCACAGCGTTTTGCCCCACCACCACTTGGCATTTCACCCAACAGGCCGTGGCAAGGCGAGACTGTCTGTTTACTCATCGTTACACATCTGCCATCCGCAAACACAGCTAGCCACACAACCATACATTACAACGAGCAGAGTTCACAGCAGACAAGACCAGTGCAGAGGAAGCAGATGCTCCAAGTTGACACAAAATGGCCGTCGGGTATTTCAATAACACATTATACAATGTCTTCAGAAAGTATTCAAACCCCTTGACTTACTCCCCATTTTGTTGTGTTACAGCACGTGTCAAACTCCTTCCACGGAGGACCGAGTGTCTGCGGGTTTTCGCTCTTCCCTTGTATATGATTGTTGAATTAAGGTCACTGATTAGTAAGGAACTCCCCTCACCTGGTTGTCTAGGTCTTAATTGAAAGGAACAACCAGCAGGACCTTCATGGAATGAGTTTGACTCTCCTGTGTTAAAGCCTGAATTCAAAATGGATTAAATAGATTTGTTTTTCTCACCCATCTACACATAGACCAGAGGTCTTTTCACAGTCCCCAAATCCAGAACAAATTCAAGAAAGCTTACAGTATTATATAGAGCCCGTATTGCATGGAACTTCCTTCCATCTCATATTGCTCAAATTAACAGCAAACCTGGTTAAAACAGATAAAGCAACACCTCTCCACTATTTGACCTAGACAGTTTTTGTGTATGCATTGATATGTAGGCTACGTGTGCCTTTTAAAAAATGTATGTAGCTCTGTCCTTGAGCTGTTCTTGTCTATTGATGTTCTGTATTATGACATTCTGTATTATGTTTCATGTTCTGTGTGGACCCCAGGAAGAGTAGCTACTGCTTATGCAACAGTTAATGGGGATCCTAATAAAACACCAAATACCAAAAACACATAATACCACAGAATGACAAAGTGAAAGCATGTTTTTAGAAATTTTAGCAAATTGCAAATAAAATACTGTCACGGCAGTAAGCATGGTAAGCGTACGTTTTCCTTTATTAATAAAAATGACGCCGAACAAAACAATAAACACTACAAAAACAAACCGTGACGCTAAAGGCTATGTGCCCTAAACAAAGTCAACTTCCCACAAAGAGGGGTGGAAAAAGGGATACCTAAGTATGGTTCTCAATCAGAGACAACGACAGACAGCTGCCTCTGATTGAGAACCACACCCGGCCAAACACAAAGAAATAGAAAACATAGAAATAAAGAAACTAGAATGCTCACCCTAGTCACACCCTAGCCTAACCAAAATAGAGAATAAAAGCCTCTCTATGGCCAGGGCGTGACAAATACAGAAATATCTCATTTACATAAGTATTCACACCCCTCAATACTTTGTAGAATCACCTTTGGCAGCATCCCGGAGTCGCCTCTTCACTGTTGCCGTTGAGACTGGTGTTTTGCAGGTACTATTTAATGAAGCTGCCAGTTGAGGACTTGTGAGGCGTCTGTTTCTCAAACTAGACAGCATTGTACGAGATCTTCAGTTTCTTGGCAATTTCTCGCATGGATTAGCCTTCATTTCTCAGAACAAGAATAGACTGTCAAGTTTCAGAAGGAAGGTCTTTGTTTCTGGCCATTTTCAGCGTGTAATCGAACCCACAAATGCTGACGCTCTAGATACTCAACTAGTCTAAAGAAGGCCAGTTTTATTGCTTCTTTAATCAGCACAACAGTTTTCAGCTGTGCTAACATAATTGCAAAAGGGTTTTCTATTGATCAATTCACCTTTTAAAATGATAAACTTGGATTAGCTAACACAACGTGCCATTGGAACACAGGAGTGATGGTTGCTGATAATGGGCCTCTGTACGCCAATGTAGATATTCCATACCAAATCTGCCGTTTCCAGCTACAATAGTCATTTACAACATTAACAATGTCTACACTGTATTTCTGATTAATTTGATGTTGTTTTAATGGACAAAAAATGTGCTTTTCTTTCAAGAACAAGGACATTTCTAAGTGACCCCAAACGTTTGAATGGTAGTGTACATATTACCTCAATTACCTCGACTAATCCGTACCCCTGCACGTTGACTCGGTACAGGTACCCCCTGTACAGTAACTTCACCATCCAATGTGTAGTTTAATAACTTCACCATGTTCAAAGGGATATTCAATGACTGCTTTATTTTGTATTTTTACCCATCTACCAATAGGTGCGAGGCATTGGAAAACCTCCCTGGTCTTTTTGGTTGTATGTGTGGGAGTGGTGTAAACACTATTATTGCACACAGAGCTAGTCCATGCAACTTATTACGTGACTTGTTTATCACATTTTGACTCAAGACATTTCAGCTTCTCATTTTGTATGAATTTGTAAAAAAATTGAAAACATCATTCAACTTTGAAATTATTGTGTGGAGGCCAATGACCTATTTTTTTTATTTTTTTTATACATTTTAAATTCAGGCTGTAACACAACAAAATGTGGAAAAAGTCAAGGGGTGTGAATACGTTCTGAAGGCACTGTAAATCTGGTGACTGGCATTGTTGCCACTTGAGATGGAGTAGGGACAGCGCACACGAAGTTAGGTTGATTTATGTTTGCACTGATCTCATTTGGCTGGCTGCATCCAGAGAAGATTAGGGTTACATCCCAAATGGCACCCTATTCCCTGTATGGCGCACTACTTTTGACGCCTTTGGCCCTGGTCAAAAGTGGTGTACTTTATAGGGCACAGGGTGCCATTTGGTACGCAGCCTGGATGTGTTACGATGAACCACAGTCACAGGGGCCGTAGATTCATTTGTATACCTTCATGGGAATATTCATTAGATAGGATCTGAATTGCAATCACTGGCGACAATAACTGCTTACGGAGGCAAAATTCTAATGTGATTTGGGAGCCCATGTCCCTTTCTCTTCTCTCATTGTGGGGCAGTGCTTTGTGTATTTAATAACGCTGACATTGGGACTAAAGGCCTAATCGCTTGGTCATGTCAGGGGCAGAGCACATGGTTATTGCCTATATAATTCAGTAAAGCATTGCATTTCTCATTAGCCTGTGCTCAGGGCCATTACACACCTACCATGCAAGCCTTGTCATGCAAATGTGATGCTTTGAATGAAGAATGCATTCAAAACTCTGACAAATAAAGTGGGGTATAGGAAATACAAAATAACCTCATATGAAGATTTGATAAATGGTGAATTCTGTTTTGTTTTTTTATTACATTTGAATTATTGTCATATTTTTTTTTTTAATGATTTGTTGAAGACATGCAATTATTACTCAGACAAGCATTTTATTTGACAGTCAGACAAAGTTATTTGAACCCCTGTCTCCATCTAGTGAATAAAGGTGGAAAAGACACCAACGGTCAATTTGTATATCGTATACTGTATATTTCTGCCACTAGAGGGAGATCTAACCATTCACAATAGAAGGCAGAGAATGTGAGACTGTGCAAGGCTTGGCACAAAAGACATGTCAGTTATATCTAGATGTTATTTTTACGCCTTCTAAATGATGTTAATAGCCAGCCGCATACCACCTGCATCCCACTGCTGGCTTACCACTGAAGCTAAGCAGGTTTGGTCCTGGATGGGAGACCAGATGCTGCTAGAAGTGATGTTGGAGGTACACTATCCTCTGGTAAAAATAAATCCCCCAGGGCAGTGATTGGGGACATTGCCCTGTGTAGGGTGCTGTCCCAATCTGGCCCTCATAACATCATGGCTACCTAATCATCCCCATCTTCCAATTGGCTCATTCCTCTCCCTTGTAACTATTCCCCAGGTCGTTGCTGTAAATTCAATTTTTTCCTCAGTCAATTTACCTGGTAAAGAACGGGTAATAAAATATATGCTCTGTATTGTATTCAATATTCTGACCAAATGAGTTATTAGATCATTTATTCATACTCTTCAACACTTGTGAGAGTTGCTTTGATCATCTTGTCTTTGTAAGATCTAACAATCAGATCAATCTAATCAAAACGATCACGTCTGTAATGGTATCTTAGGATTCATTACGTTGGATGTAACATATTGCTTTCTTCAATGTTGTAGATCCAAGGACTCTGGAGTCGGAATATCATTTATTGACGTTTGTAATAATAGGGTTGAGAAAATGATTGGACATTTTCCAAAATTCCCAGGTTTTCCAGAAGTCCTGGTTTGAATTCGGCAAACCCTGGATCGGAATATTAATGGCAGACTTTGTCGCTGTCCTTGGGCCCCAATTTCTTCAACAACTTTTTGTTCAGAGAGAACGTATCCTCCAGTGGCCCCGAACCGCTCGAGCCTACTAACTTGAGATGCTAAACGCACTTTTCCCCCGGGGAAATATACCCGGGGTGCGAGATGATTCTGGAAGATAGAACAATAGCAAGGTGAACCGTCTGTTTAACGCTCTTTGCACAAAACTATCAGCTGCAGGTGAATGACCAGGAACGTGAGAGTTTGTAATGACCTCACTATATATTATAATAGCGCATTTGTAAGGATAAACATCATGCTTTAAAAATGGACCACTTTCAGTCAAAGTCAAAATGTCAAACATTATTTTGATTCTCATAAAATTCCACCTTTTCCGAAGCTTCCAGTTTCCAGTTATATTGAACTTCCTTCCTTCTGTCATAACAATATAAAATAAAACATACAAACAACATTTAATTGACATTTTTCATTACAAAAAAATATCAATTTTACATTAAAGCACGAGTGCCTTCTTTTTAGAAAAAGCGTAATTCTATTAACTAACTCATGTAGCTATTGTCTCGACCCTTGTGGTGTCTTTGATTTCCTATGTAAATCACCAGCCCAATTACAAAATGAGCCGCATGGTGCACTTGTCTTCTCGCTGCAGTGGGCTCTTCTATTCCTGATGACTGCTGTAGTATAGGTGCTGCTGAGCGCTGACTCGGCTATTGTAAAACAAATGATATGTCTGTCTTCTTGACACAATAATCCACATCTATTTCAACAGGGAGGAACGGCATTTAAGCCGAATGGAGGATATTACTATTATTACTCATCTCATGATAAATGCATAAATGTCCAACAAAGCTGAAACCGACATCGTATTCTAATGGCCTGATTGCTCTATTCAGACATATTAATTTCTCGCCTCATTCTCTAGCAGCCCTAATGCCAAACTGGTCATATTTTGTCCCCAGATTAGCATAGAGGCAGGCTGACAGTTGCCTCTGCTCAAGGTATTTAGGAGACATAATTCATTCATAGATCTAGAAGTGCTCTCGTTTGTCATCCCCGTTTTTCTGCCGACTGACGCTTTCCACCATTTCCTCTGGGTGGTGTGTGTGTGTGCATGCTTGTGTGTGTGTCAGGGGAGGGGCAGGCTATCTGATGTATTAGCTGGCATATGCAAGCAATGAATTATCAAGGAGGAGGAAAGGGAAAAGGAGTCAATGATCCCCTCCTAGAGAGAGAGTCCAGGCCTGTGTGGCCTAAGGGGCCCTTTCCGTATTCGCCCAATCATTTCACAGGAAAGTGTGCAGAGGGACCTAGGGAGTAGTGTAGGAGGGAGAGAAGATGGAGCACCAGTGCTCATGAACATACCCACTCACACACTCTTTCCTTTCCTCAAGCTCACTCTTGCCCCCTACTACGCACGCACGCACACACACACACCCACGCACACACACACAGTCCAGGGCAGGAACAGGAGAGGCGTTCTGATCACTTCAGTAATAATCCATTTTGATACACACCTACTCCTTCTGACTGATTCGGCTGAGCTGGAATAGCCACGCCGTGACCGGCAGCCATTTTGCCATCATGTCCCAGTTTTCCTCCTTTCCTCTCTGCCTTTCCTCAAATCAAAATGTGGCCCTGATTGACTGTACTGCTCTGACTAATAGAGTGGATACGGCAAACGGAATAACTGTTTTTTTCCCCTCTCTCTTTCTCCCTCTCTCCCTCTCTCCTTCTCTCCCTCACTCTCATATTTCCACAGATGGAGCGTTTCGATCCTGTTTTTGATGAGGACGAGCCACTCGGCGCCGGCGGGTGGCGGATGCCGATGCCTCAGACGGCGGCGGCACGTGGTGGCAGCCTGGGCCGGCGGAGCCTCCCGTGACTGACAGGGCTGACAATTAGGTCGTTAGACAGCATTATTGTACGTCCCAAATGGCACCCTATTCACTTTATAGTGCACTACTTTTGGCCAGTGGCTATATATATAGGGAATAGGGTGCCATTTGGGACGCACCCTATGAGTGGGCTGATAGATGGCTGATGGCTCCGTAATGGGTTTTTAATGCTGGAATCTAAGCGGAGTGCCACCGGGGACAGCAGGCATTATGTGCAACCAGACAGGTGGGTTCCTCAACAAGAAAGGGAGAAACTCTCTTGGGTTCTGAGGGAAGGATGAAGGGAGGAGGGGAAGAGGGGAGGAAAGAGGAGAGGCTCTAAAAATAAAACAGCCCAGCGACTGATCCTGTTCAACACAAGGAGAAAATAAAGTGTTTTTCGCTGGATGACTGACCTGGTTTCAGATCCTCCATACTCCTGTGTGGTGTCCATAACAGGACTTGCTTCAAGGTCAAGCTGCCCTAATATGGACACCGTACTTCCGGCTCTTCACTTTGATCTGGTAGAGAAGGCCCGTTTATAAAAAAAGTTTTTGCCTTCTTTTGTTTTGGAATGATTTATTCATTGTAGTAGGGGTCTTAAGGAAATCACAAGGGAGAGAAAATTGTCTCCACCATCCAAATGATTGTATTTCCTAAGAGGTGAAGTGGTGTTTTAAATCGTTTTAATCTGAGATGGCTCAATGGCAGTAGGGAACTAATTTTAAAACAATGGACAATATCCCGTCCTTTTGTATTGTTGTATTGTAAAGATTTATCATTTGGCACAGTGCACATTGAATCCAAGCTGCCCAGAGTTTTAAAATCCAGAGTATTTTTTTTTTAAATGTATCTAAATTTAGCCCATATAACGATAAACTTTTAAGTTATAAGACATAGGCTAATGCGTACGGGGTGTTACAGAGGGATAGTTTAGGGAGAGATTAGGGAGAGCGAATCAGAACTCTCGTAAAGCTCCGTCAGAAACGGAGCTGTTGTTTGGTGCTGGGCATCGACTGATGCCTGATGCTTCATGCTTTTAAAAGAAGGAGGGGCTTGGAGGAGAGCTTTGGCAGCCAGCATTGAGTGACTGATTGACTGTGCATCCCAAATGGCATCCTATCCCCTATACAGTGCACTGCTTTTGACCAGAGGCCTATGGGCTCTGGTCGAAAGTAGTGCACTATATAGGGAATAGGGTGCAATTTGGGACACCACACCGACTCTGTCTACTACCAAAGCCGCACTTCTTTCTCCCTTTGGCTCTGCCATTGAGAATAAATGGGCCTCTTCACAGCCACCGTGGACCTGGAGAGCCCCAAGTGGTGGTGTTGGGTAGAAGAACTCACAAGAGGGAGGAGATGGATGCTGTTTAGAGGGTGAATAATGGTGGTTGCTTTCTCAGGCTGTTTCTGATTTGGCCACATGAATCAAACTGTATCACTGTGCTTCATCTAATAGCAGAACCAGATGACCTGGACGGCAGTTGAGATTACATTAAAAGTACATGGTGCAAGTGGTCAATGCCGTTCGAGATTCTGCAAAGATTATAACAGCAATTATTATAAAGATCTTCACAGACCTTCCCGCTTTATATGATTACGTAAGAAGACATGTAGAGTTGCAGTAGCCTCAAACTGTGGCCATGGATGTGCTATTCAGTTTAAGGTTGAATGTTACATTAGTTTGTAAGATAGCCTTAAATGTAGGCTATTTACTGTATTGCAAAAGTCCAATTTAATTGTGTTTGGTTGACAACACAACCAATTATCAGCATTTAAAGGAGATGTATTTATTGCTTGGATAGTTCCATCTGTGACACTGACTTATTCTAGCTTTAATTCCAGTTTGTCAAAAAGTAATTGATATGTTGGATTAACGTCTCCATGTCAACCAAAAATGGAAGTTATAGAGTAGGACTAAATCAAATCAAACTTTCAATGGATTTGATTTAGTCATATTCTTTAACTTAGATTGTTGGTTGAGATGGAGATTTGAATCCAACATATACATTTTTCATTTGTAGACAATCTGGACTCCTGTCAGTCAGTGGCACTGTCACGACTTCTACCGAAGTCGATGCCTCTCCTTGATCGGGCGGTGTTCGGCGGTCGACGTCGCCGGTCTTCTAGCCGTCGTTGATCGATTTTCCATTTGTTTTGTCTCGTTTTCCCACACACCTGGTTCTCATTTCCCTCGTTATGTGTTGTGTATTTAACCCTCTGTTTCCCCCACGTCTTTGTGTGGTATTGTTTATCTGTTTTCATGTATGCGCACGTTAGGCTGGTTGCGTTGGGTTATGTTCAACCCGTATTTGTATTTCGTGTTCGTTTGTGCCATGTGCTTTTGGTTCGCCAAATAAAAGGCTCCGTTTTGTTACCAAATATCTGCTCTCCTGCAGCTGACTTCCTACAGCCCTTCACGCATACCTTGACAGGCACAGATGAAACTATCCAAACAGAATATACATCTCCTTCTAACGTTGATAAACCCAAAACAATTCAACATCACTAAATATCATTACATTTTAAATCAACCAGAGCTCGAAACACTAGGCCTATTGTATTGTGTATTGTCTGTTGATGACTTTGCAAAATGCTAGGTCTAATAACATCACAAATAAAGCATGGTCACATTTCAGTTGCTCTGTTAAACCTACCGTTTGGAATGACTTAGAGAGTGAATCTACGCTGAACAAAACATATAAGCGCAACATGTAAAGGGTTGGTCCCATGTTTCATGAGCTGAAATAAAAGATCCCTGAAATGTTCCATAAGCACAAAAAGCTAATTTCTCTAATTTTGTGTACAAATTTGTTTACATACCTGTTAGTGAACATTTCTCCATCCACTTGGCGTGGCATATCGAGAAACTGATTAAATAGCAGGATCATTACACAGGTGCACCTTGTGCTGGGGGCAAGAAAAGGCCACTCTAAAATGTGCAGTTTTGTCACACAACACAATGCCACAGATGTCTCAAGATTTGAGGGAGCGTGCAATTGGCATGCTGACTACAGGAATGCCCACCGCAGCTGTTGCCAGAGAATTGAATGTTCATTTCTCTACCATAAGCCGTTTTAGAGAATTTGGCAGTACGGCCAACCGACCTCCCAACCGCAGACCGCGTGTAACCACGTCAGCCCAGGACTTCTACATCCAGCTTCTTCACCTGCTGGAGTGTCTGGGACCAGCCACCCGGACAGCTGATGTAACTGGGTTTGCACAACCAAAGAATTTCTGCACAAACTGTCAGAAACCGTCTCAGGGAAGTTCATCTGCGTGCTTGTCGTTCTCACCAGGGTCTTGATCTGACAGCAGTTCAGCGTTGTAACCGACTTCAGTGGGCAAATGCTTACCATCGATGGCGACTACCATGCTGGAAAAGTGTGACCTTCACGGATGATTCCCGGTTTCAACTGTACTAGGCAGATGTCAGACTGCGTATGGCGTTGCGTTGTGTGGGCGACCGGTTTACTGATGTCAACGTTGTGAGCAGAGAGCCCCATGGTGGCGGTGGGGTTATGGTATGGTACATCCATAGGCTACGGATAACAAACACAATTACATTTGATCAATGGCAATTTGAATGCACAGAGATACCGTGACGAGATCCTGAGGCCCATTGTCGTGCCATTCATCCGCCGCCATTACCTCATGTTTCAGCATGAGGTAATGCACGGCATACTCACCAGACATGTCACCCCTCTGAATCGACGTGTACGACAGCGTCTTCAAATTCCAGCCAATATCCAGCAACTTCGCACAACCATTGAGGGGTAGTGGGACAACATTCCACAGGCCACAATCAACAGCCTGATCAATTCTACGCGAAGGAGATGTGTCACGCTGCATGACACAAATGGTGGTCACACCAGATACTGACTGGTTTTCTGATCCACGCCCTTACCTTTTTTTAAGGTGTCTGTGACCAACAGATCTGTATTCCCAGTCATGTGAAATCCATACATTAGGTCCTAATTCATTCATTTAAATTGACTGATTTCCTTATGAACTGTAACTTTGCAAAATATTTGAAATTGTTGCTTGTTGCGTGTATATTTTTGTTTCGTGTATTTAGTTTTAAAGTGGTGACCTCTCAACAATCATTCTCACAATAGCACATTGGTAATAGTCAGTGATACAGTAAATATCATAGCTGGAGATACATTTTCCAGTAGGAGGTGCTGCCCAGCTGTTTTTTCTTCTTCTCCTGATAGTTGACTATAACATTGAAAAGCTGAGATTGTTTTAAAGGTACAAATACAACATATTTTATGCAAGGTCTATGTTGACATTTGGTTACCATGATGACATAATCCTGTGGTTGAAATGTCACCCTCAAAACAGCAAACCCTCAAATCCAATCTATTTCCCACATCACAATACGTTGACAAATTACATTGACACAACGTTGATTCAACTCGTTTGTGCCCAGTGGGCAAGTTCCTCTGCAGGGATCCTACTAGTTGGAGATGAGAAAGGCTGATAACAATACAAGTCAAGTCATTGAGCTGCAGTCTGTGCCGTGGCTCTCTCACCCGCCATACCCCTGAGTCCAGGTTGACATGGTTTCTTAAACTCTTCCTTTGTGTTCCTTGCTCAGTATCTTTTCATCAGAATTGCATTTCCTGACAGTACTACCTCCATGTCAGATGTTCAACTGAGTTTATAGAAACACAGATCTCTGTTTACTAGTTAACTTATCCATCTGCCCACTTTCTACTACGCATAGGGTCTGTCCCAAATGAAACCATACTCCCTATACAGTGCACTACCTTTGACCAGGGCACATAGGGCTCTGGTCACAAGTAGTGCACTATGTTGGGACTCGGGTGCCATTTGGGACGCACCCAGTCATCACAAAGCGTCCATTCAGACCCGTGGCTGAGGAGTGAGAGGGAGTAACACAACAATGTGTGTATGATTGCTGCAGCGGGCTTTTAAGTGACAGGTAAATTGCAGGTTAAGTGGGGAACACAGCCTTTTAACAAGAGGCTTCGGGCTCCTGCAAATCCTCCTTAGACTCTAATCTGAATACAAAAGGTAGGGGCGGAGGGGGATTAAAGCTGACCCCTCAATGTGCTGTTTGTTTCCGAGTGGAGGGCTCGGTTTGGAGAGCCCGGAGAGGAGGGCGAGGCCCCCTAGGTTTACGTTTCCCTTTGTGCGACGCGGCGGCATTTAAAAACAACGGCGCCCACAATAAAGCCTCTTCAGTCGCTAATTTCACCCGGGAGGACAAAAGAAAGGCTTGAGTCCTTGGCTTTGCCCCCAGAGTTCTTAGTCACCAGGCCTTGGGAAAGGGAGGAATGGAGGCAGGAGCCCGAGCAGGCTGCGGTGGAAGAGAGAGAGAGCGAGAGAGAGAGAGAGAGAGCGAGAGAGAGAGAGAGAGAGAGAGAGCGAGAGAGAGAGAGAGAGAGGTGGAATTCAGAGATCTTCAAAAGGACTGTTTATTTAATTGCGGATGAAATGCTGTATAACGTGGCAGCCATTATCACAAGGTGCGAAAGGGAAAACAAATCCTAGCTTTATTTAGCGGTGACGGATGGAAAGAGGAGAAGAAGAGAGGAGAAGAGAAAAGGGCCGGGGTGAGGCAGGCGGGTGGTAGGGGCTCGAGGAAAGAGAGGAGAGAGAGAAAGGCGCTTTGGGTTGTCAACGTTTTAGAGGCTTACAGTCAAACCTATCCAGGCTCAGGAGAGAGGAGGCTGGGTGTTAGGAAGGCAGAATGACTCCTGATAGAAGGAGTTTGCGGCTCAAGTCTCCGGGAATCGTCTTGGCTTCCGGATGAGGGGAGGACTAATTGATTCTCTGAAGTTTCCTGTCGCAGAGCCCGATTACAGGTGTGACCGGATTAAAAAAAAGGAGGGGAAAAAAACAAGGGATCTGGAGGAGTGTTGAGAAATCAAAGAGAAGAGAAGATGAGGGCTGCCACCATATGGATCAGCGGGAATGTTTGTCTGTCTGTCATGTGTGTGTGTCTGTCTGTCTGTCTGTCATGTGTGTGTCTGTCTGTCTGTCGTGTGTGTCTGTCTGTCTGTCCGTCCGTCCGTCCGTCCGTCTGTTCGTCTGCACACATGTGTGCCTGCATTTGATCTGCATGCTCACTAGCAATCTATAGGCCACGTTACGAAGGCCCCCCTTCTCAGTGTATCCAAGCGCACAATGTGCTTTAGCTCTCTCTCCCTCATCACTCTTACGGTTACAGCATCAGAGCCAGGGGCGTGTGTCCACTCACCACCCCCACCACCGTCCACCCTGGCTGGGGGAAGATTGAGTGCGGAGGTATGGGGGAACCACCATACAGAGCTCTGAGAGAGGAGAGTTAGGGCTCATACCCCACATATCCACACCTAAGCTGTCATGCGCCCTGGCCTTAATGGCTTGTTTAGTGGCTGAAGCCCAATCTGGGGCCCCGGATAGACATTATTCAGGGGAGGATCGATCGGGCCCCTGGGCCACTGGCGTCTCGGGGCCCCTGGGGTTCCCTGTCCCTGAACCTGTACTGTAATAAGCGTACTCATGTCAAGGCGGTAATTATCATTGATCTGGAGCTGCTGTGACAGGGGCCAGGGTAGGGGCCTTGCTGTGTGATTCATACTCAGCATGGAGCTACTGTACACAGGGACAGCCACTGCCCAGACACCCAAGCCACCATTTTCCCATAGTCTATCACCCTTTGTGGGCCCTGCTATGCATGGATTAGCCCTGTGGATACTAAAGGGAGGGAATGGGAAGGTGGGTGTAGGTGGAGGGAGTGTATTTACCATTTCCGTGCTAGATCTGATCACAAGCTCTACTGCATGTTAAACATGAACTCTGCAAGACAAGAGTATATCATTATGATACAAATGTTTGGTATTACTCAATATCTCACTCACATATTGGACTTTTATGGTATTCTATGCACGTGAACAAGAACAGACATCAAAGTGTTTCTTTTAATAATACGACATGTAGTGCTCACACAGTGTGTGATGTCACATGCAAGGCCCAGGTCACTCACCTCTCACTCAGCTGCAGGTGACCACACAGTGCCGGATCAACAGTGGTAAATCTGTCTGCCTCAACACTAACCCGGAGAGAGAGAGAGAGAGTTAGAGAGCTAGAGAGAGAGAGAGAGATGGGGAGTCCTGGGTCGGGAGAGGAGGGACAGGCAGACAATCGTTGGGGAGAAAGAAAGAGAGCGAGAAAGAGAGAGATGGGGAGTCCTTGATGTAGGTGCAGCCAGGCCACTGTGGGTGAGGAGGTGGAGAGGAGGCCTGGAGAGGAGATCAGACTAGCCTCTCTCTGCTTTGTGATAATTGGGACAAGTGGACCTTGAAAGGCCTAAAGCCTCACTCACGACTATTAGACAAGGAACATGGGTCTTTTAATGTCTGCTCTATAGCAGAGTTTAGTGTCTTTTGATTCTGAGTGAACATGTCTATCTTTATTCAGAGATATTCAGCATTCACTATACCTGTCTTCATCGCTTTCGTTGCATTAGACTTTCACTGACGTCCTCCTCTTGAATCGGATGGCTGCTACGTCCCCCTAGTGAACTTCTCCACCCCAGAGTGGGGTGTATGGGGAGAGCAAGGGGTGAATAGGAGAGAAAGTGGTGATGGAGAAAGAGAGAGAGAGAGATTAGAGAGAGAGAAAGGGGGTGAGAGGGGGAAAGAGTAAGAAAGAGAGAAAGGGAAAGAGAGAGGGAAAGAATGAAAGAGAGATGGAGGGATGGTGGGGGTTTTGGAGGCAGGCAATCAGTTTTCTTTGTGTGAGCGTTGGAGCGGGCCCGGTGTCACCTGCAGACCAAAGCCCATTTCCTCTGATTAAGTCCTCCGAAAATATTCCATTTGTCAGTGTCACCGCACTGCGCTGCCATGGTGACCAGTCAGCCGTGTCTGTTGACTATGTCACTCTCCAATTTACATCAGACGCTGACATCATCTTGTCGCTAATGTCTCTTTGCTTTTCTCTATCACATACTCTGTCTCTCTTTCGTTTACTCCTGTTCCATATTTCTCTTTCAATCTCTCTCTTTCTCCTGCTCCATCTCTTTCCTCCTCTCTCTCTCTCTCTCTCTCTCCTGTGCTATCTCCCTCCCTCTCCCGCGTTCTCTCTCTCTCTCTCTCTCTCTCTCGCTCTCCTGTGCTCTCCCCCTCCCTATCCTTCTCGCGCTCTCTCTCTCCTGCGCTCTCGCTCTCTCTTGCTCTCTCTCACTCCCTCTCCCATGCTCTCTCTCTCTCACTCACTCTCTCTCTCCTGTCCTCTCCCTCTCTCCTTCCCTCTATCTCTCACTACCTGTGTTCTGTGATCTGCTCTCCCAGTGTAAGTCTAACTGCTGTAGTTCTGTGAGAGAGAAAAAATCTGGAGATCAGGTTCAGGTTCCTTTTCCTAGGTTAATGCAAACAGTGGCAGTCATTGCATTCAAATGAACCATGTGTGAACACCACCTTATTGTCTATGTATTCCTTTCACATTCACATTACACCGAACGCAACCTCACCTAATCATAAGGGAGTCACCCTCGGATTGTATCATTGCTTTTCCCTCATAAAAGTTGTCTGAGCTGTCCATTAGCTGTGTGTATATGGCAGAGCAGTCGCTGAGTTTACTAGATCTGCATCCCAAATGGCACCCTATTCCCTATACAGTGCAGTGCTTTTGACCAGAGCTCTATGGGCCCAGGTAAAAAGAAAAAGGGCACTAAATGGGGAGCCATTTGGGATGCTGGCCTGGAACCTCCACCCTATCTGATCTAACCCCATTAGTATCCAATGTCTTTTCAGGAGCAGAGGCGGCATGGTTCAGAGGGGACGGAAATTTCAATCTGCCCTCTATCATTTTCCCTATCATTACTCCAAACAAGACCATTTCCTCCTCTCTCCATCCCAAGCCCAGAGAGAGAGAGAGAGAGAGAGAGAGACTAAAAAGGGCGTTGCATCTCTTACCGTGCTCAACTTTAAAAGGAGTCGAGTGGAGAAAAAAAGGAGGGTGTTTTCTACATTATTAGAAGTCTATTATGAAGCGATGTTGTCTCCCCTCCTCCTCCTCCCCTCTTCATTCGCCTGACAGGTATTGCGGACAGCGCCGGGTGCGGGGTCGCCTTGATGACTAGACTCAATCACCTGTGACAGTTTTGATTTGATGTCACTCTGTGGGTCGCTCTATTTGTTTGAGCAGTTAAGAGGTAATTGTGTGACATTGTCGGGGAAGGGGGGTGGGGCGCTTTGGCTGTGCACCCGCTGAACCGAGACGGGAACGAGACGAGAGGGAGTGGGGCAATAACAAATGAGGGCTATTACCCCCCAAAAACATTCCTAGACGGTGTGTGGGGAAGAGGTGTGTGTGTGTGTGTGTGTGCGTGTGTGTGCGAATGTGTGTGTGTGCGACTCATGAGAAGTCACTCATAAGCCATTCATAGTAAGAAGGCCTTAAAACAAAGTCCCATCCCGGGTCAAACAACACAGGATGTGACATCCCATATAAAAATCTTGAATATACGACTTTAACATGCGAGTCATTAAATGCCTATACTGAACGTCATTTGAATAGGGGCCTTGAATCCTGGTCTAAGATTTCTATTTTTGGGCCCTTAGCATCAAAGACACAAACCTCCTCCAGTCTCTCAATAATGAATCAGATAAGGCTGACCTCTATTGTGAGAACATTCCTCTTTTAAAGTCCTCTCTTTGCACAGTGATTCCCAGTCCTCAGCTCTCACTGGCTTGGAACGCCAGCCGTAATCTACAATCCTCCTTTTCGCACGGAGGTAAAGCCAAAGGAATCATGGATGAAGAGAGAGAGTGCAAATCTGTGAGCTGTGGCTTAACCCCCCCCCCCCCTGCCCCCCTCTACTTCTCCACTAGATGCACCAGTCACTCACTTTCCTGTTGTAATCACAAGGAAGTAAAATAAAGGAAATAGGAAGTGAGGTAGGCGGAAGTAGTGGTTTGGACCGGTCCAGAGAGGGTCAACCAGGCCGAAGAACCAGTCCAGTAGTGTTTTCCACTCTGACCACTATGCAGCGCTGTGCCTCTCTCGCTCGCTCTCCCTCTGTGCGCCAGGGAATAGGCTTTTCCCCTCGGCACGTTGCTGGGCTCATCCATTTGTTTGTTATCTCAATCCAGGATTTGAAGAGATACAAAGCTGATTAAACAACAAAAGCATATGGGAAGATAAAAGACACTTAGGTAATGGGTTTAGGCTGCCTCTTTAGCACGCTCAACTCATCCTTCCTCCCTCTCTTCTTTCTCTTGGCTCCAATTGTGTCTCATTCTTCTCCCAGAAAGGAGGAAAAAGAACAAGGGAGAGAGAGAGAAAAAAAAAGAGGGCAAAAGAAAAGGCTTTGGGTGACAATCTGTTGAGAGGCTGCAGAGTCGGTGAAACAAGCTGCAGTAAAGTGCAGCTGAATGCAGTAAAGTGGTTCTGCGCATGCAGCGGATTCTCAGGCTGTTTTGTCTGCTTGCGCTGCTTTACTGTGAACCGTTTAGGGGGAGTTGTATAGATGCGCTGCTTTACTGTGAACAGTTTAGGGGGAGTTGTATAGATGCGCTGCTTTACTGTGAACAGTTTAGGGGGAGTTGTATAGATGCGCTGCTTTACTGTGAACAGTTTAGGGGGAGTTGTATAGAGACCGGGTGGAATATGGAGGTATGGCCTTTGTTTGGGTACCACATTCTTCATTTCATTTAGAATCGTTTTTTGTTTTCTGGAGTTTTTCTTCTTTTTTAATAAGTATAATCTTTCAAAGGGGTGCCACATTCTGTTCATCTGGGTGATTACGTTTAAGCACTGACGTATATTAGAATTACTATTGTTTCATTTATGGAACAGTAAGATGGCTCTAAGTGTCAAAATACCTACTGGGCACACACTGGTCGAGTCAACGTTGTTTTAATGTCATTCTCAAGGTATTGTGATTTGGAATAAAAATGTAAAAAAACAACTAGTACCGTTCCCATCTTATTTCAACCAGCGTAAAATAGAAATTAGGGTAAAACGTGTACTTAATCTAATTCCAAAATAATCCTCAGAACAATGTACACATT
Source organism: Salvelinus fontinalis (assembly GCF_029448725.1). Classification (NCBI taxonomy): domain Eukaryota; kingdom Metazoa; phylum Chordata; class Actinopteri; order Salmoniformes; family Salmonidae; genus Salvelinus; species Salvelinus fontinalis. Next base: position 47,414,037 of record NC_074678.1, on the reverse strand, counting down.
GAAATTGAGTTGAAAACTCCACAGAAATGTAAAAAATATTTTTCATCCTGGTTGAAATGTTCTTTTTTATTTGATTAGATTTTATTTGGCCTTGTTATGTTGATAGTAAAATGGTATGTTTGAATCAACGTCGTTGTATCAACATAAACTGACCAGGTGAATCCGAGTGAAAGCACTTGTTATTAAATCCAATTCAATCAGTATAGATGGAGGGGAGGAGACAGGTCAAAGAAGGATTTGAGCCTTGAGACAATTGCGACATGGATTGTGTATGTGTGCCATTCGAGGGTGAATGGGCAAGACAAAATATTGAAGTGCCTTTGAACAGGGTATGGTAGTAGGTGCCAGGCGCACCGGTTAGTGTCAAGAACTGCAGTGCTGCTGGGTTTTTCACACTCAACAGTTTCCTGTGAGTATCAAGAATGGTCCAACACCCAAAGGACAGCCAGCCAACTTGACACAACTGTGGGAAACATTGGAGTCAACATGGGCCAGCATCCCTGTGGCACGCTTTGGACACCTTGTAGAGTCCATGCCCCAACGAATTGAGGCTGTTCTGTGGGCAAAAGGGGGTGCAACTCAATATAATGAATGTGTTCCTAATGTGTTGTACGCTCAGTGTATAATGAATAAGGGATGAAAAAGATTTGTAACGTTACGACATTTTAGTCATTTAGCAGATGCTCTTATCCAGAGCGACATACAGTTAGTGCTTTCATCTTAAGATAGATGGGACAACCACATATCACAGACACAGAAAATACATTTTTCCTCAATAATGTAGCTATCAGTAGAGTCAGAGATTGTTAAGTGTTTTTTTATTTTTTATATATATATATTTTAATTGGGGGGGGGGGGGGTCGAGGTGAGGAGGATTATTTAAGATACTCTATGAAGAGGTAGGGTTTCAGATGTTTTCGAAAGATGGGCAGGGACTCTGCTGTCCTAGCTTCAGGGGGAAGCTAGTTCCACAATTGGGGTGCCAGGACAGAGAAGAGCTTGGACGGAGCAGCGCGAGAGCTGCCCTCACATAGGGGTGGGAGGGCCAAGAGACCTGAAGTGGCAGAATGTAGTGCTCGGGTTTGGGTGTAGGGCTGCGGCATTCTGGGTAAGTTGCAGGGGGTTGATGGCACAAGCGGGGAGCAGACGGAAGAGAACAAGTGCCTGGATTAGGACCTGCGCCACTTTCTGTGTGAGGTAGTGTCGTACTCTACCGATGTTGCAGAGCATAAACCTGCAGGAGCGGATCACTGCATTGATGTTTGCAGAGAACGACAGGGTTCACGCCAAGGTTCTTTGCACTCTGGGAGGGCAACACTGGGGAGTTTAACCGTAATGGAGAGGTCTTTGAGCGGGCAGGCCTACCCCGAGAGGAAGAGCAGTTCCGTCTCTCGAGGTTGAGCTTGAGGTGGTGGGCCGACATCCAAATTGAGATATCCGACAGGCAAGTCAAGAAGATAATTCTGAGAGAGATAATCAGAAAGTTGATCAAAGACAGCAATGCTCAAATGTTTTGGAAAGAAAAGGGATGCAGGTGTATAGTTTTAATGAGTCAAGTGTTGGTTTCTTGAGGAGGGGAGCAACTTGGGCCATTTTGAAGTCAGAGGGGATGCAGCCAGTGGTCAGGATGAGTTGATGACGGAAGTGAGGGAAGTAAGAAGCTCTCCAGATATGGTCTGGAGAAGGGAGGAGGTGATGGGGTCGAGCGGGCAGATTGTTGGGCGGCCAGACCTCACTAGTTGCAGGATGTCATCTGGAGAGAAAGGGGAGAAAGAGGTCAAGGCGTAAGGTAGTTCTGTGTGAGTGAAACCCATGGACTCCGTAGGCTAAGTGAATGAGTAGCGGATGTCGTCAACCTTTTTTTCAAAGTGGTTGACAAAGTTGTCCGTAGAGAAGGAGGAGGAAGGTGAAGGGTTTCCTAGGGTTAGAAGCAGAAGCTTGAAATCCAGAGTGGTAGAAAGTGGCTTTAGCAGCGGATACAGTGGAAGAGAAGAGAAGAGGGAGTGAAAGGATGATTGGACCTCCGGAAGTTTAGTTTTCCTTCATTTTCGCTCAACTGCCAGCAGCCCTTGTTCTCTAAGATCGCAATGAGTCACTCAGCCATGGAGCAGGAGGGGAGAGCCGGCCCGAGAGGAAAGGGGACGGTCCGAGTCATAGGACGCAGAAAGGGAGGAGAGTAGGGTCGAAGAGGCAGAATGAGGAGACAGAAGGATTTAGCAGAAGGGAGAGATGGTAGGATAGAAGGGAAGGAAGTAGTGGGAGAGAGAGAGTAAAGATTGCGACGGCACATGACCATCTCGGTCACTCAGGGGCTGAGTGGTTAGGGTTGGAGGAAAGGGAGACAGAAAAGGAAACAAAGTAGTGATCAGAGACCTGGAGGGGGGTTGCAGTAAGACTAGTAGACGAGCAGCCTCTAGTAAAGATGAGGTCAAGCGTATTGCCTGCCTTGTGAGTTGGAGGGGATTGGGAAAGGGTGAGGTCAAAAAAAGAAAGGAGGGGAAAGAGAGAGTTGGAAAGAAATGAATCAAAGGCAGACGTTGGGAGGTTGAAGTCGCCAAGTATTAAGAACGGTGAGCCACAGTCAGGAAAAGAGCTTTTCAAGGTCTCAAGCTCATTGAGGAACTCTCCAATGGCACCTGGTGGGCGATATTTGAAAATATTGTTAAGCTTGAGTGGACAAGTGACAGTGACAGCATGGAATTCAATTGAGGAGATGGACAGGTGAGAGAGGGAGAAAGGAGAACATTTCCACTTAGGAGAAATTAGTAGACCTGTGTCACCACCACCATGACCAGATGCTCTCGGACTATGAGAGAAAACATAGATGAAGAAAGAGCAGCTGGAGTAGCAGTGTTCTCTGGGGTGATCCATGTCTCCGTCAGGGCCAAAAAGTCAAGGGACTAAAGGGCAGCATAGGCTGAGATGAACTCTGCGTTCTTGACCGCAGATCGGCAGTTCCAAACGCTGCCAGAGACCCGGAATTCCACATGGGTTGTGTGCACAGTGTACACTAAAGTAGAAGGGTTGCAGCCAAGGGGTGGGGAGCGTCTGTAAAACCTACAGGGAGAGGTGAGAACAGGTATAGAAAACACACACATAGTTGACAAAGCTACAAAAGAGGAACATTAAAATGAGAGAGTGGTGTGGAGCCTTCCTCTCTTTCCTTCCTCTAATAATTATGCAGAGCAACACAGCAGAACCGCCTTTGTTTCGGCGACGGTCTTAGTTTTGCGACAAAACCGCCACTGACACGACTGCCGCTTACATCTGCCGCTGAGAAACCAGGAGAGACTGAAGAACTAACACACTAATTTCCTAGCAAAGGTGGAGAGCACACCTCCCCGTACTAATTGCCTTGGAGAGGTGAAACCATATCTCCTCTAATACAGCCACTGATTACCAAAACAAGTCACAAATTGCCCTGCCGTTTGATCCTGGTTGTGTGTCAACAACTATCTGCATATGATGATCAGTCAGCAGTTCACACTAAGTAGGCTACTGGGAAGACAGGCAGCACTTAAAGTAGATGGCCCTAGCTAGCAAAAACACAGTACTAGACCACAACAGATAAAGACAAAAAAAAGTATACTTAACACTACTGGCGATATCAGGAGTCCTCTAGCTATGGATTGAAGTATGAAATCCTACCAGTGGGAGTCGGTGACGTTTAAGATGAGGGAGGGCAATCGTTTTTTTATGAGCACGGCCTTATTTCTATTACAGCATGTTGGATAACTGTCATTCATATTCCATTCACCCAGTTCAATGTAATATCAATATGTTTACGCTACTACATGATACTCAAATTTCCCTATACCCATCACGAGGTTGCTACAACCTAGACTATGAATTAAAGTTAACAACTTCGAGAGAAATTTGAGTATTCAAGATGACAGACATTGACACATTCAATATCGCCTTGCACAATCTTGCCTGCATTTAGCTGGTCTAGGGTGTAATCATTTGCATCTGTTAAAGAAACGTTTTTCAACAGAATCGGCAGAATGAATACACCCCTGATCACACACAAACACAGTTCCCTTTCATAGCAGCCACATACAAAACAGCATGATCCTTTTGATTGTTGGATAATTCCTTCTCGCATCTACGCGCTCTCCTCCTCTCACATTTCCCCTTCACTTGTGCACAACACATCAGCTGTCTGTGACCAGGCAAAAAATCCTTTCCAAGCCAAACCGTCATATCATAACCGCTAACTGCTACACACAGCCTACATCGTTGTCAACACATTAGCTAACGTCAAGTCAACATAGCTACTAGAACTAACGCATTAGTAAACCCGCTACAATCATAGAGTACAGTGTCAAGTTAGCAATCAGTTTAGCAATTACACTGGTGGGCCCCGGTGGCAACAAATTAATAAAACCAAAAGCTTACCTTGACTTGAAAGAGTTCCAGTGTTGGATAGCCATAGTCAGCTAGGTAACATCCCTCTGCTGCAAGAGCTCTGATAGGTTGGAGGACGTCCTCCGGAAGTGGTCATAATTGCTGTGTGTATGGAAGCGGATGAGAACCACGAGCCTGCTATTGTCACGACTTCCGCCGAGGTCGGTTCCTCTCCTTGTTCGGGCGGCGTTCGTCGGTCGACGTCACCGGCCTTCTAGCCATCGCCAATCCACTTTTAATTTTCCATTTGTTTTGTCTTTGTCTTACACACCTGGTTTCAATCCCCCAATTACTTGTTCATTATTTAACCCTCTGTTCCCTCATGTTTGTTTATGAGTGATTGTTTTTATGTAATACGGTCCGTTTATTGTGAGCTCGCTTATTTTGTATTGTATTTGGCTATTTTGAGTAAAATATGTTTATTTACTCATATCTGCTGTCCTGCGCCTGACTCCTCTACACCAGCTACACACAGACTCCATTACAGCTATGGTTTTATCTAAAAATGATAATATTTTTAATGATTCACTATTTGTTTTTTCTGAAATTCACTGAGGAGGATGGTCCTCCCCTTCCTCCTCTGAGGAGCCTCCACTGGTTTCTTTGTGGAATTTTCAACGCAATACACACAATTCAGCATATACATAGTTCTGAAGATTATGTTGAAATTAGACTTATGTAACAACCTGTTAGTCAGGTTAAGTCAATGTATTTAAGTTTGGGTTTTACCTTAAGTTCAATGTTTACAAACCTGGTTGAAATTAGATGAAAACAGTAATGGTTGAAGATTTTTTTCAAATCCAATGTATTTTCTTACTTTGATTCCACATCAAAATACGTTAGCAAATTACGTTGAAACAATGTTGATTCAACCAGTGTGTGCCCAGTGGGTAGAGTCTAAAATGTAGTGAAGTACCACAGCTATATCTGGTATAGGAAATAGAGCATCCTTCTGTCCTGATGATAGGGTGACATCAGGGGAGTTGAAAAGCTAGGTTGTTATGGACAGGGAATGTTTAGTCATCTAATGGGAATGTATGTTCCCGCTCAGCCCAGTCAAAACTGTTCGCTGCTCTGGCCCCCCAATGGTGGAACAAACTCCCTCACGACGTCAGGACAGCGGAGTCAATCACCACCTTCCGGAGACACCTGAAACCCCACCTCTTTAAGGAAAACCTAGGATAGGATAAAGTAATCCTTCTGACCCCCCCCCCCCCCCCCCCCTTAAAAGATTTAGATGCACTGTTGTAAAGTGGCTGTTCCACTGGATGTCATAAGGTGAATGCACCAATTTGTAAGTCGCTCTGGATAAGAGCGTCTGCTAAATGACTTAAATGTAATGTATGTATGTAGATTGCCTCTAGTTTCAAAGCCAGCCGAAAGACAAACTCTCACATTTTGATTCGATACAAGGCCAGAAGCATCTCCCTCACATAGTTGATGCATAGTCTGTTTCATCACTTCTCTAAGGAGAAAAAAAAACTTCTGTGGATCAAATATGCCCCTTAATGTGCAGATAGCCTAAATACCCATTGTTAATATGAGGCTTGAGTGGCATGTAAACCAACACAGAGCACGTAAAGGAAGACTTTTCCCCTCTCCTGGTTGAACATCACTAAAAGCAATCCCAAAGCTTAGCACTCCCTCTTTGATAATAACACTCTATGGAGGTCAGTAATACTGAGCTATGAGGAGGGTAGAGGAAAAAATATATATTTACGCCTCCCCTTAACGGAAAGAAGCCATGAGAAAGGTGCTTACCGAGAGCGAGATAAAGGGCGAAATGAGAGAGAGCGGACGTGGATTAGGGAAGGAGGGAAACGATCATGGCCAGGAGAGGTAGGGGAGAGGGAGGCGGATGGGGGCGTGAGGCGAGGGGAGGCCGGGGAGTTGATGTCTGGGCTGGTTGGATATGAGGGGAATATTAATCTGGGTTTAGTGTGAGCAGGACCCCACAAACGGCTCAAGCAAACAGAGCTTAGACGAGGCCAAGTCTTCGAGAAAGTCCTAAATCTTCACATTAGCTCCCCGCGTTTCTTCTGCTGAACCCGTAAGCTCTTTTTCTAAAGGACAGCACAAACAAACCGCAACCCCCCAATACTAACCCTTGCCAGTCCCGCGCCTCCCCTCGCTCCTTTCTCACAAACACACGTACACACTCTCTCAAAATCAAGACGGATTTGAGAATTCCAGATTGCTGGGAATTTTAAAATCCGAGGCCCAAGTGGATAGGGGCAGATTAGAAGGGTGGCCCTCTTGAAGATACAGGATGCCACACAATTGTGTTCCTCTTTCTACTGTGTGCCCTACATCTGTGTCACTTGAGAGAGAGAGAGAGAGAGAGAGAGAGAGAGAGAGAGAGAGAGAGAGAGAGAGAAGAGAAGAGAAGAGAAGAGAAGAGAAGAGAAGAGAAGAGAAGAGAAGAGAAGAGAAGAGAAGAGAGAGCAAACAGACAAATGGCGGTTATGGGGGAGTTGAGTGTCTTGATAACCCTTTTCCCTCACCAAAACTTGTAATAGCAAAATGATCAGACCATATTGTGGAGTATTACTAATTATGGGGATTTTTAACTGTCCAATCATGAAAAAAGTTGTTAATAAACATCTCCTCTGAGCTACAGAAGTAACAGTGGTGGAAAAAGTACCCAATTGTCATACCTGAGTAAAAGTAAAGATACCTTAATCGAAAATGACTCAGGTAAAAGTGAGTCACCCAGTAAATTACTACTTGAATAAATGTAATTGCAAAAATATGCTTAAGTATCAAAAGTAAAAGTAAAAGTATAAATCATTTCAAATTCCTTATATTAAGCAAACGAGATGGCACCATTAAAAATTTTTTTTTTTACAGATAGCCAGGGGCACGCTCCAACACTCAGACATAATTTACAAACAAAGCATGTGTTTAGTGAGTCTCCCAGATCAGAGGCAGTAGAGATGACCATGTACGTTCTCTTGATAAGTGTGTGAATTAGACAATTTTCCTCTCCTGTTAAGCATTCAAAATGTAATGAGTACTTTTAGGTGTCAGGGAAAATGTAAGGAGTAAAAAGTATATAATTTTCTTAATTGCATTTTTTAAAACTAGGCAAGTCAGTTAAGAACAAATGCCTATTTACAATGACGTCCTACCCTAGCCAAACCCAGACGATGCTGGGCCAATTGTGCGCCGTCCTATGGGGCTCCCAATCATGGCCGGATGTGATACAGCCTGGATTCAAACCAGGGACTGTAGTGACGCCTCTTGCGCTGAGATGCAGTGCCTTAAACCGCTGCACCACTCGGGAGCCCAAATGTAGTGAAGTAAAAGTGAGAGTTGTCAAAACTGTAGATAGTAAACTAATGTACAGATACCCCAAAAAACGACTTAATTTTTACATTACTTTACACCTCTGAGAAGTAAGATCTTAATTTGATCACCCTGTTGCAGAAGAACTTTCCTGCAATGGAAATGTAAAGCATGTAGTATATTTGAGGTTTAAAAAGGCTTCCCAAGTTGGTAATTTTGACTTTTCGCTCAAGAAAAATGTATCAACCCCTACAAAGATGTCCCTTAATTATAATCCACATAATAACTCACATTTCCTGTTGCTGCAGGACTATTTTCCTGCTGTAGCAAACTAGCTCAAATTAAGATCCTACATCTGTATAGATAAGTAGTGTAAGAAGATACTTTCATATGAAATCGCATCAATTTCAATGTTTAAACCAATCTGTATAAAATCTCAAAAAATTGGCCAACATGATCGATAGCTGCTATGAGAGCTATATTATGTTGGCTTGCTATAGGCAACTGTACTTTGTGAACATACAGTGAAGTGGACTTGTTTTTCTGTTATTTTCATAGTGGAAAATCCATCTCAGAGGTGACAGGATTGTGGAGTGGAAAGTCTATCTCGGAAATGACAGGATGAAATATGTGGTGAATGGAGAGAATGGTTGAGTTTGTTGTTTCATGTGGCTACAGTAACAGTATGATTTAGTGGCAAATGCTAACTAGATGGAATGCAATTTACCAGAATCCCATTAATAATTCACAAATGCAAGTATTTAGATATTATCTAATACATTATTCTTTACAGTATTTACACAATTATCTCTAATGTCAATACTCTATGGACTGCCTTGAGCGAGTTCATAATAGGATTTTATTTCTTAATTACCGTTTCAATCTCAGAAAGAAAGATTTAGCCACAATCTTTGGGGGGAAATGTTGAAGCTATGTTCCTATGTTTAAGTGTTAGGATGCTATTAATATAGCTAAGGGCTAGATTCAATCCGTATAGCGGAAGATCGTTCCGCAGAAGATTCTCATATTCCTGGGACTGCATTCACGGTAAACTATGTCAGCTCAATCGGAAATGACCTTTACATTTTTTGCCGCGATACTTTTGCAATACTTCCGTGATACGGATTGACTCCAGCCCTAAATGTTGTCATTTTCTACCACAGGGGCCCTTTAAAAAATTTAAAACAACACAAAAATTGTAGAACTGTAATCGTTGGGAGGTGGAGGAGAGAAGTCATATATGAGCAGCTTGAAACCTAGAAAGGGTATCACACTGTCCCATAGGTGGAAAGTAGAGAGGGGGGTTGGTGGAGGGACGGGGGAAGCTGCTGAACCTCATCCCGTCACCTGCAGCTTCGTGGCGGGGTGGAAATCAGGGGACGCTCCCTTCTGACTGAGTTTCATTAACCTGACTGCATGTGCCAAAAGCCCTGGTATTAGACTTAATCAAACACAACCCGCCACACACACTGCTGTCTTGTAGGTCACCCTGGGACGCCCATCAAGGGGCCAATGTGTAATCATACACACACACTTGAACGCACGCACGTACGTACACACGCATGCACAGATACACTCTGGCAGCATTAAATATCAGACTCTGCCACCACATACCCGAAATTGAATTATTTTTTAAAGGGGTCATATTAGCTACAGTAGACCAAACAACCATCATTTGATGTTCTGGAAGTGTGTCCAAAACTTCAGGTCACATGGTTAAATATTAATCTTGAGAGGAAGTGATTTAAACATCAAATGGAACCTTAAAGTGTTTCCTCACTCATGGATGTGATTTATTTTCTTATTTAAAGTTCTCTATCAACTCTCAAGACTAAAGTGTATTATTTACTCATGAAGTGCAACATATATTGCCATTGCAAGTTGTAAAACTACAAGAGTGTAACGGATGTGAAATGGCTAGCTAGTTAGCGGGTATGCGCTAATAGCATTTCAATCGGTTACGTCACTTGCTCTGAGACCTGAAGTAGGGTTTCCCCTTGCTCTGCAAGGGCAGCGGCTTTTGTGGAGCGATGGGTAACGACGCTTCGTGGGTGACTGTTGTTGATGTTTGCAGAGGGTCCCTGGTTCGCGCCCGTGTCGGGGCGAGGGGACGGTTTAAAGTTATACTGTTACAAGAGCACATTACTAGTTCTCAAGGACTGCAGTCAATGCTGGTTCCATCCTTGCATTTTATGTAAACAAAGACTGAATAAATTAGATTAAGATCACTTTATTGGTCAAATGCTAACAAGGTCCAACTGAAATTTGACTTCCACTTATAAACACTCCGAAATAAACGTGTACATATACAGGTTTTTGGAGAGGTTACCACAATGGGCGCCCTGGGAGCTGTTGTCACGGGTGGTTACGGCAGGCAATGGCATCTAGGATTTGACACAAACAAAAACCCTGGTTGCCAGCTCACTTCCCACCAGATTTTTACAGTCGGACCCGGGATTCGAATTGTCAACCCTCCGGTTTGTTAGCTCGCCTCTCTAACCGCTAGGATACCTGCCGCCTGGAAGGTGAAGCGTGGGAAATCTATGGTCAGTCACCAATTGATCTATTTAGTGCCAGGGAGATACAAAGGTCGTGTATCTCTGATGTAGGCGTAACAACATAAACTTATATCAAATCTGCTCTCTCAATTACATGGTTGACATTTAGGAGTAACGTTTTTTGTGTGATGCGTGCTTCCAATTGGCTCATTCATCCCCCCTCCTCTCCCCTGTAACTATTCCCCAGGTCGTTGCTGTAAATGAGAATGTGTTCTCAGTCAACTTACCCGGTAAAATAACGGGTGAACATATGTTTATGTTCAAACATGTGTAGGTCATACAACACACACACAAGCAGACACACTGACCTGCCAACTTGGTTTTTATAACCACAATACAGCAATGTCATACTCAGGCTTTACATTTTGAATAATACTCAATGCACGGTGAGTTTATACTTACAAGGAGTGAAAGGGATTGTTCCGTTTAAAAATGTAATGGAGTAAAATGGGGTTTTACTGTAGATATGTACAGTACAGTAGGAGGGATGGTTGCATTTAAGCGGCCTGTAAAAGTCTCCCACTGGCAGTATTGTCCTCGCAATGCTACTTACTGACAGACAACACTAAAACGTACCTTCATCAAAAGAAGTCTGGCAAATATCATGAGATTTGTCAGAATGGAAGAGACAGGATTTCTCCATCCCCCTTTCAGCATGCATAATGTTTACGCTTTTCTGAAAAGGGTGTTTAGGCCTCTCTAAATTAGTGAAACCTTTAGTGTAATTTTGATTAATTGGTTGTGGATAGACACACACACACACACACACACACACACACACACACACACACACACACACACACACACACACACACACACACACACACACACACATACATACTGTACACAGACACACACACATGCACGCCCCCCCAGCCCACACACACCCCAGCAGTGTGACAGGTTGCTCCCCAGCCTGCCCTTCAGACCCTCTAGATGTAGGGGGCCCTTGGGGGCATTGTGGAGCCCGCGGTGGGTAACCAGGTGTCCACCCAGGCGGGTCCACCCACTCTGCAGACAACCCTCATCAAGCCACTGCCCTCTACAGATCCATCTTCCACTGACACTTCATTTAGACTGCATTAATGTGGAATTAAGGGCTGTTGGCAGGGTCTGGCAGAGCCTGACAATCCCACAGCACCAGCAGTTATCCTCGTCCTCTCCTGGGAAAGAGAGAGAGAGTGAGAGAGAGAGGGGAAGAGAGAGAGGAGCCAGGCTCTGATTCTGAATAGGGCCAGATAAGGCGTTTTCAGTCCTACAGGCACAAAGCTGAGGAGGTGATTAGAGTTTTCTCTCTCATTCAACCTCAGTCATCACTATTGCTAATCAACTAAAGGAATGCGTAAGGTTTTCTCAGATTCAAAAGAGATCCTCAGAACCATTTGAAGTGCAGATATCAGCTCTATGGACAGAATCTTTGGTATGGGTGAGCGATGGATATAAATCGGTTTTGAATAGTCACCTAATTATCAAATCTCAGAGTTGGACTGTAAAAGCCTGGTGAGTGCAAATGCTATACGGCTTAATCCCTATCACTCACTGCCTCGTTCTCGTGGTCTTACTGTATCTGCTGATGAAAGGTAAAGCAATGATTTGGGTCTAGAGTTAGGCCTAATGTAGAAGGCCCAATGTCCATCTCCAAGCTCACAACTGAACATAGCGAACAGCATTTGGTAAGGAGTGTGTGCGATGTATGATGTGTTCGCACTCAGATGAGAGTTACCAGATCGTATCAGGAAGACACTCACAGTGTGTGAGCGTCACCTTGAAATATCACACCCACACATATCAGGACTCACCTATCACAATCTGGCTCACGCTTGCAAATCCATAGTCGAATGCACACATACACACACAACATCTCTGTACATAAGTCTATCAATATTTACCAACAGCACAAAGTCACGATACACTATAATACTACTCTCTCTCAACTCCTCAAAGAAACCCATGCATTTGCATCTTCTACAGTATCAAGGGATCCATTCATATGCCACCATAAGCCTTCCAGACTCCAGCATGAGAAGCAAATCCAAGTGGATATCAGAGTGTTTGAGCTGCCCAGGATGACCGAGGAGGAGTCGATCACGGGGTAGGAGTCAGGTCAGCCCCCCCCCCCCCCCCAAGCCCCCACACCCCTCCGTTGCACCCCCACTGTCTCAGGGGAGTTCACAGCGAGGGCCCCCTCCCCTGAACCTCCCTCACTGACCAGGCGGTTGAGAGGCACAGAGATACCCCCTTAAGAAGCTTTGCGCTCGGGAGGAAACTTAATCTCCTTTTTTAACGCCATCCCAAGGCTCTTCGGCGAACCCTGAATAGAGCGTGGAGCTTGGGTGCGAGGGAGGGAGGGAAGGAAGGAGGGAGGAGCCGGCTGTGGAGTATCTCCCAGCCCACATGGCAGCCCAGCCCCAAATCTGAATATCTGAGCCACAGCGGAGAAGCTGAGACGCTCCCAACGCCAGCATAGGAATTAGCCCTCCGACAGGCCGCGTTAAATCCCAACTCCCCTCCCTCTGCTCCACACTCCAGCCTCGCCGCCGATACTATGCCCCCCTACCGCACCCCCCCTATTTCACCCCGCACTGCACGTGTCCACTGGGCTAAGGGGCCTGAGATACAGCGGGAGAGACAGACAGACAGACAGGCAGGTGGTAGCCTTGTACATATCAGTTCAGAGATCTCCTGCATCCCTCTTGGCCTACACATTTGGTTTAAAACAGGGATCATTTCTTTAATTAATCAGTACTTAACAAACACAGCCCTTGTCAGGGGTTTCTGCGACGTTGTCGAGAGTGAGAAGGGAGAAGAGGAAAAGAGCATTCATCACCCAAGTCATTCCTCCTCATGTCTTGGTTAGACTCTGGCCACAAAATGCTGCAGGCAGAGGACACAAAGAGGACTTGCGCCGTGTCAAGAAAGAAGACGACTTTCTCATCCTCTCTTTCTTTTTCACTCTCTCCCTGGACCCAAGGGGCCAGGGTAAATATTCACACCGACAGACTCGTGCGAGAAATCTCTGAGCTCCTTTTATTTGGAGGGAGGTGTGACAGATTACCGGCGAGACGGATTCCTCAGTGGCAAAGAGGTAGCGGACCCTCTTTACCCAAACACATTGGAAGAAGTGCCCTGACATGCTCCTTTAGCACCCTGTCAGAAGACTATTCCCGAAGCAAACACTGTCAAGGGTTTCTCTCCACAAGTCAGGCCCCTGCTTATAAACCTCCCTGAAAAGGACTTAGCCAGCGTCGAAGAGCAACAAGAAAACAAGATGTGGGCAAACCAAACAGACCCTTACAAAGCCCTGGACGTGGAGTAGAGAGAGTGGAGAAAGAGAGTAAAGAGCAGGAAATGAGAGGTGATCGGGAGTCGGGACACAATTTTGAACACAATCTCTACAGCCCCCGAAAACAGAGTGTAGACTCTTGTAGAAGCAATTTGTTTCCATCCTGTCAGAAGAATGCTACTGTGATAATTGTGTCGCCTAGTGGATTTCAGTCACAATGCAAATGTGACAAATTTAAACTAATTATGTTTGTTTTTTACATACAGCTAAAAAACGGCCAAAGTAGCTTTTTGTGATCAAGATTAACTAATCATTCTCTCCAAAAAGTGTTATTTTATTTGTATTTATTTGGTTTTATTATTATTCTATTTATTTCTGTTGATTTTACAGAATCGCTGTCCATAGCTTGTCCAAGGAAATGGATAATAAAGTATCGAATTACATCCTATTGTATCGTGTATTGTATCTATTATCGCAAAATATCAAATATTGTATATCGCATCATATGTTTGCACCTGTCACACAAACAACAGAGCAACCGATGACATACTAGCTAGCCTAAACTGCTCTCTTGGCTAATATTTGCATATAAATGACAGTGAAAGTGATGAGAGTGCATGTGAGTGTGTTGAGTGTGGGTCAGTGAGGAGCTGACCGTATTCTAGACTGAAGGCCCAGTGGAGGCATCTGTAATGGGGGTGATACATTCTGGCACGGCCACGATAATACAGTCCACCCACTGGCTTAGCAAAGGCAGGAAGTATATGAGGAATTCAAAAACCAAAACAATTTATTCTGACCGAAGAGGTGAAAGATGGATTTAAATGGATTCTAATACTTTGAAAATGATTTAAACCTCGTAAAAAATAATACATGTTTCATATATTTTCTTAAATGTCCATTAGTATTTCCTGGGTTAGTGCAATGTTCTCTGCATTATTTAGATTTGATATGCTCTAATTGTGTCCAGAACTCGCATGATCGAACTCACTCGATAGGTGTCATTGGGTCCGTCTTTACTGACCACACCGAGTCAGGACCTTGGAATTAACATCTCACCTCCAAGAGGGAAAGATCAACGGAGCACCCGCGGGATATCATTTAGGATGTCAAGTAGGTGGCTCAGAGATCAAACACTACGACGTCGGTGGGGGTGTTGCTGGGTTGAGTCCCAAATGGGACTCTGTTCCCTATAACGATGTTGATCTGGGAGATGTAGCGTTTGATCTCTGGCCAAAAGTATTGCACGAAGAAAGGAATAGGGTGCTATTTGGGATGCAGCCTTGGCGTATGAGTGACAACTATTTCCCAGGCTGAGCTGACATGGCTGGCGTGGACCAGAGAAGAGCACTCTCTCTCTCTCGCTCTCTCTCGCTTTCTCTCTCTCTTTATAGAAGAGATTAACTGTGAATGGGCAATTATATTGTCTTATATAAATCTTATAATCTGACAAACAAGAACACAATGAATGGTGCTGATTGCTTCAAGTCTTATCTAATTTAAAATAATTATTTAAATGGATTCATTTTTCATGTGATGTGTTTGATTCTGTGTAAAAATTATGCAAGTTGTATTGGTGGTGAAGTTCATTTAATTGTTTTGTTTGGAGCAGAACACTGAGTTCCCTGAGAAATTGTCAAATATACTTAGTTTTAGTCCACAGCAAACAGAATGTAATGAAATTCTCAGACCAGTGTCCAGTCTTACAACTGTGTAGTACATGAGTTTCAAATGTTACTCCTTCACACTTGTTTAACACTTGGCCAGAGACCTGACGGACAGCTTCCGTGGTGCGCTGTGTGTTGGACAGCTCCCAGTGGATGTCAAGCGGCCATTTTGTGTCAACTGTGTCAACTGTGTTGTACCTCCTCAGAGAACGAGTCCAGGGAAGAAACCTTTGTCACCCTCTAAAGCAGGAGCAGAAACTGGGTTAAATGGTCCAATGGAAAATGTATTTACAGGTACCGGTACCATGGCAATGAAGGTTCACTTGGCTTTTAAAAGAGAGGGGTGAGATGAGGGGCACAGGAAAACGTGAAAGGTGTGTGGGGTAAATGGAAATGTAGATATTATTTTAGATTAGGACTTAATGAATGGATTCAAAAGGGGAAGGGAGGAGAGAGGGAGTGGTCAATAATTCAGAAATTATTAAATTGAAAGAAAAAAGCCAAATAGATCATCCAGCCATTTATTCTCTGTGGAACTGTCTTAATTAGAATTCAATTTAGTGCTTTTTGTGTGTGTGTGTGTGTGTGTGTGTGTGTGTGTGTGTGTGTGTGTGTGTGTGTGTGTGTGTGTGTGTGTGTGTGTGTGTGTGTGTGTGTGTGTGTGTGTGTGTGTGTGTGTGTGTGTGTGTGTGTGTGTGTGTGTGTGTGTGCGTGAATGAGTGTGTGTAGTGGGAGGGGGGACATTGGACCCCCCCTTTTTAAAATTCCTTCGCCTCTGTAGTCTGCCTGATGGGCTCTCAAATACATTCCACTTGAGCCCCGAGCAGACTTAGATACACTTGTCACATAATCAAATGTGAAATACAAAGTACTGTATGGTGAAAGGGGCGAGGGACTTTATTCGAAGGGAAAGGGGGAAATAATTTACTTTTTTCTCTCTCTCTAGCAGCTCTAGTTCCAGCCAGTCGCTTGCTGCTTTCATGTCATTTAGATGAGTGGTTAATAAGGTGGAGCGTTAAAGGTATTATGATCCTGTTGGGCCATGGCCGGGAGGGGGGAGAGGGGTTGGGGGGGGGGGGGGGGGTTAATGCTTCTGAGAAAGGTTTTCGGGGGGCTGGTGGGGTGTATAGCACTGGGCTGGGGGGGGCTAGGGGGGTACGGTGCATGGACAGAGGGGAGAGTATCCTCCTCACTGTCAAGACTCATTTAGCCAGAACTAAGCAGTCCAATAGGCCCCGAGCTTCTCCAATTATAGGAAATATCGTATTCTGGGCCAGAGGGGATTTTCCCTAAAGACCCTCCGTGATATCTCCTATCTCCTCCTGCTTTGCGTTAATGAAGACCCCTCAAAAAGTTGGCCAATCTGGGCTAGGTGTTGAGAGGTATTGGCAAGCCAGTAGGGGAGTCCTGGGGATTGGGGTTTGGGATTGGGATAGGCAGGGGGAAGAAAAGGAGGGTTTTGGGCTCCAAATCTTCCGCCCTGGCCCTGTGGAGATTTACAGGTCCCTGTGCTGGAAATCCCAAAATAAAGCTTAAGAAAAATAAGGCTCCTGAAAACTTAGCATTGTTACACTTGAGGACAGTACAGTGTGGTTTGACTGTGAAAAGTTGGTGAGCTATCAAAGGCTTGCTATGGAAAGAGGCTCTTACAGGTAGGCTTTACCAGAGAAGACCTGTCACCAGTCTCTCAGAAATGTCAGAATTTGTCAGTCACCTAGTATGTAGCTGAGGAAGAGGAAGGGTTAAATTAAAGCAAACTTCTCCCTGCAGAGTCTTACCATAAGAGACACAGATTCTCAGTCACCATGGCTGGTCGCTTGCCATTGGCTGCCATCCCCCGACGCCTTCCTTCTACAGGCGAGCCACTTCTTTGCTAGAGCCCATTTTCCGCAATCTGCGTGGATCAGCTCCCTCTCGCTCACGCTCCCAGCTCGCTCTGCCAAGAACGAAGAAGACACACGCCTCCTACTTTCTCCCCCAACACAACCTCACCACCCCACTCCCGACTCACAGCACCCGGCACCCAGCTCCTTCTTCTCTTTCTTAAACACATCTTTAATTCACACAACTTTGAAGTGGCACTCCGGCAAATGCACTCAATCAATTATAAATGAAATAATCTCCTTATGATATTAGAGATTTTGAAAAGTCTAAGAAATACCGGGAGATTAGAGAGCCCAAATCAGTTTTAGCGGTATCTAAAGTGACAGCAGGAGAATCATTGGAAGGAGCGGGTAGAAACTTAAAATGATTATGTAGATCTGTGTCACCGTCGAATGTTTCTGCAAATCCCCGCTGGATCTGCCGCAACGGAGGAAACAGATTATTCCCTGGCCTTATTTAAAAGGGCTGCAGCGTTTAAGTGGCTTTTCAAAAGGAAACATTTATATATATATACCATATATTTACGGCTGTGACTACTCCCTCTCTTGACTACAGCTACGTTTTCCATTAACATGTCCAGTGATTTTTTGTTGTTGTCACACTTACAAAGTTTGCATAGAGAATAGATGCGACAATTACCTGCTAGGTTGCATTTCCATTCAACTATCTTGTGTCGATAAAAACAGCTGGATGTAATGAAGTCACACATTCAAAAAAATACTTTTACGCAACAACTACAGTGTCGAATAAAAATGTAGAGGTTGAAGTGTTTCCATTAGCCATTTAGCCAAATTGCGCATTAATGAATTGTCGACAGCCTGTGTGCCCTCCCACCTATCCCACATATCTGTGTCATGTCTCAGGTAGCCCACGAAAGCCAGCACGTATAGAATGCAATAATTTACTAATATTTGCCATATTCTAATAATTATCATGTGCCAACGTGGTGAAACTTGTCAACCATCCAGAAAAGCAAGGCGTAGAAAATCAGGCATTCTTGAAAGTCAGGATCATCCTTGTCCTGCAAAGAGGCCTTGTTTTTATTGTCGAAAAAAAAAAAGACATTTGCAAGCAGTAGGCATTTAGAATTAAATGTGGAGTGGAGCTTTAAAGTTACGCGCTGACATCACGTGCCCGCCCTGGCAATCATCATTTATTCAAATAAATCAGTTTCCATCATAATCATGATCTTTAGAAAATGTATCCTTTATCTGCCGTTTCTATTACACGTCGCAACGTTTTCTTTCTTTTTTTGCGAATACACCTGTGTCAATGGAAACTTGCCTTATGACTTCAGCCACTTCTGGCAGCACTTAAGTGTCGTATTTGACCCCTGAGGCACAGTCAAGAGCATTACATGATCATGTATTGTAACGTGTTATAGAAATACCTCAGTTGAAGTTTATAGCAGAGCTCCTAAATGAGACAGAATCTAGTTAAAGCTCATGCCAAAGAGGAAATATTGCTTACATTCAACATAGTCTCATTAGAATATGTTGTGACATTTAACCATTTTAGTTATGTGACATAAGCTGACATATTTGTTCATTTAGGGTTATTTTTCAGTATGCAACCAGGAATTGACACAGAGGGGAAGTACCAATAAGGTGAGTGATCTGACAGGTCTGGTCCAATGAAATTACTCTGTGTGAGAGGATTGTGGGGTCAGAGTGCGATGGTAACTTGGCAAACAGTGTCAACATGCCCAAACATATTTTTACACACTGGGCAAAAACTGGTAGAATCAATGTTGTTTCCACTTCATTTCAAAAAAATAATGTAATGTGATGACTTTGAATCAATGTGGAAAACTGATTGGATTTGAAAAAGGTCATCAACCTAAGGGAATTTCGTCTTTTTTTGACCTAAATTTTAACCTAAATCCAATGAAATGGTGAAATGTTTTGTTGATTTCACGTTCAATTCACGTTAGTTGACAACTCAACCAAATTTGTATCAAAACTAGACGTTGAGCTGACGTCTGTTCCCAGTGGGTATTATGGCATCCATATTATAAAGTCCCAGTTGACAGACATTCCTAATTTGGATTCCGTACAGTACTACAAGTTTCAGTCTTAGCTGAATATATCCTTCATGACCATTACTCACAATGTTAAAAAATTGAATTATGGCCCTGTGCACATTTATTTTCTATCATGCTGTGGTCCATTCATCTTTGATTACACCTTTCAGATGATATAAATTAGCCCTATCCACTGTGTATAGGGTTGATGGATGGCAGGGAACGATATGAAACACACTGATCAATATCATGGATTCGGCTCTGTGTTCCAAGGCTACTCCGCTCAGCCAATTCACATGTTTCTAATTTCTGCTGCGAGCCTCTGAGTCCATGCAATATATTGTCCCATTTATACTGTGCAGCTGTACATACTGAATCTTAATTAAACTGCACTGATGATGGTCTTATGACGATGATAAGGAGATGGGATGTCCTAACATGTACACCGTACAAAATATTCCTCCAGTTATCCCAGTCAGTTCAAGAATATCGAATCTAAGGCTGTACTGTATATATATCAAGCGTCTCTGACTAGGAGTGCTGTTTTAGGATCAGTTTTGCCTTCTAGATTACAATGGAGACAAGTATATGGACAGGCTGACACGCGTGATACATACGGCTCCTGAAGTCACTCAGTATCACCTATTATCGCCCTCTTTTTCTTTCTTCTTACCTCATCCTCACTCTCTGAATCCCTGCTAGTCTGAGGGGTTCTGTCCTGCTGTGAGCCTGCCTCAGATCCTTCATCCTTCCCTATGGATCACTTTGAGTCCCCGGGAAAGTCCTGTCTATTGTCATCATTCTCTCTTTAGTAAGAGAAAGCAGAAATCAATGGAAGGCTAAGAGTAGGCTAAGAGTCCCAGGGGGTCAGGCTTCAGAGGTCGTTGACGAAGGTGTCGAAGGTGAACCCCCAACAAGCTCGTGGGGATGCTGGCAGGTAACAGAAAACGTCAGTAAGGGCCCTGTGAATGCCTGGAAGGAAAGGTAAAACAGCAATGATGAGGGCCCTGTACACACTCAAGTTGTACAACTGATGCAGAATGCATTTGGCACAACTGTTGGAGCGCAACAGAGAGTTTTTCAGTACAAAAATAATCACACAAGTATTGGGTAAACATTTTTGTGCAGACAGAATCTCCATTGTAACACATATCAGTTGTATCACAACCATCGTGTTATGTGTTGTACATCAGTTGTACTGCCTGAGTGTGTAGAGACTGGACATGGAGAGGCTGGATTTGGTCCAGTTGTTGATTTTTTCCAAAGTACACTCATTCATATAACTCACCAAATTGTTCAAAAACACTGACAGGCTCAGTGATACTGGATCCACTAGAAGGGTTGATCCAAAACAAACTTGTCACATTGCAAGCAACTCTGCGTTATTTCAAACCAAAATGAGGTCCTGCCCTTTCTAAAAGCTTAATCTCACCCATCTTCAAGACACAACTACAAATACCTAGTAGGTGTCTGGTTAGACTGTAAACTCTCCTTCCAGACTCACATTAAGCATCTCCAATCCAAAATTACATCTAGAATCGACTTCCAATTTTGCTAAAAAGCATCCTTCACTCATGCTGCCAAACATACCCTCGTAAAACTGACCATCCTACCGATCCTCGACTTCGGCTATGTAATTTACACTCTACTCAACAAATTGGATGCAGTCTATCACAGTGCCATCCGTTATGTCTTCCAAAGCCCCATATACTACCCACCACTGCGACCTGTACGCTCTCGTTGGCTGGCCCTCGCTTCATACTCGTCCCCAAACCCACTGGCTCCAGGTCATCTACAAGTCTCTGCTAGGTAAAGCCCCGCCTTATCTCAGCTCACTGGTCACCATAGCAGCACCCACCCGTAGCACGCGCTCCAGCAGGTATATTTCACTGGTCACCCCCAAAGCCAACACTTCCTTTGGCTGCCTTTCCTTCCAGTTCTCTGCTGCCAATGACTGGAACGAACTGCAAAAATCACTGAAGCTGGAGACTCATATCTCCCTCACTAGATTTAAGCACCAGCTGTCGGAGCAGCTCACAGATCACTGCACCTGTACTTAGTCCATCTGTAAACAGCCCATCCAACTACCTCATCCCCATACTGTATTCATTTATTTATCTTGCTCCTTTGCACCCCAGCATCTCTACTTGCACATTCATCTTCTGCACATCAACCATTCCAGTGTTTAGTTGCTATATTGTAATTATTTCGCCACCATGGCCTATTTATTTGCCTTACCCCCCTCATTCTACCTCATTTGCACATACTGTATATAGACTTTTTCTACTGTATTATTGACTGTATGTTTTGTTTATTCCATGTGTAACTCTGTGTTGTTGTATGTGTCGAACTGCTTTGCTTTATCTTGGCCAGGACGCAGTTGCAAATGAGACTAGCCTACCTGGTTAAATAAAGGTGAAATAAAAATAATAATAAAATAACAACAACATATTAATAGCCCAGTGCTCACTATGTGAAATCAAAACTATGAATGAATGCATGTGTGCTGAGTGAGGAGTAGGCAGGGTTAAGGAGATTGACATCTTCATGTTTGAGTAATTATCACCACTTGAGGCCTGAAGAGAGGGGTGTGCGGCTCTCTCATAGCTGGCTCGTTGTCGTGGTTAAACTGTGTGCCCTTGTTGATTGATGATGAAAAGAGAACATACACCCACATCTCTCTTGGGAGGATGACAGAATGTGTGTGTGTGTGTGTGTCCAGAGACCCAGGCAGCTGGCCTCTATACACACACACACACACACACACACACACACACACACACACACACACACACACACACACACACACACACACACACACAGACAGCCCTGAAAGTATAATGAATAAGTAATAATGCATTATTCACACACATATAGATCAGCATAGAGTGATAGCGATACACACACATGCGCACACATGCACATGTTGGAAGCTTGCACACATGTGCACACACACGCACACACATGCACATGATGCAAGCTCGCACACACACAAACCCATTCACGACGCAAGCACACACACGTCCACCCCCCCCCCATGCAAACACACATTACTTTATCATAACTGTGACAGGACTAGCAAGTCATTCCCCATGTATGTTATTTTCCTGCACTGTCATCAGATCCTCAGTCTCTCCCCAGAGAGTTCCCTCTTCATTCATATTCATGAGCTTTATGTGATATGTCCCCAAGGGCCCTTCTATTAGGGGCCACAAGAGGCCCCTGGGCCAACCAACACCAACAAATCATTACAGACACACACATTGTGTTACTGTATTTGTACAATTACTGTATTTGTACAAGTATGAAAACGTCTAAATATTGACGGAGGAGTGGAAGAACTCCAAGCCAACGTATTTAGAGACAATTACGGGCCATTATTTTTTCGAACATGAAGTTGCAGCATTCCCCTTACATACCTTTGTCATGGTACACCACCCAGTTTCAGCCCTACAGGCAGCTAATCAACTGATCATTAGGAACAGATAAGTAAACAAAGATATCCATTATCCATCAGCTGTGCCCAGCTCCCCGCTGTGTGTGTGTGTGTATGTGTATGCGTGTGTGTGTGGGATTATCTAACGAGGAGACAGCAGTGCTCACTCCTGGGGTCCCCAGTGATGATCTGACAGGCCAACCACAGTCTCTTTACATGGCCAGTTGGGCCCAGCAAGACTCCTTTCAGTCTCAAGTAAAGTGTGTGTGTGTGTGTGTGTGTGTGTGTGTGTACTGTATGTGTGTGGGTGCGTGCCTGGGTGCGTGCGTGGTTCAGACGATTGGGGTGCGGGGGTTTAGTGCAGTGGGGTAAAACAAGAAATTGGTGCTAGAGGAGGGCATAGCTGAGCTGTCAATATCGCCAAATGCCTAATGATCCTAGCTGCAGTCTTAAGGTGGACGAGGTCTATGCACAAATACACACACGAGGGTTGGAGTTTCCAGACTGTGGTGCCATAGAATTACACATAGAGGAATTGGCGGATTTTGTTTAACTTTTGTTGAGCTTCAATTGGTGGACAGAGAGCCTTACATTCTCCTGCATACAGGAGATAAACTTGGGAATTCATTTTTCTTTTTTCTTTTTTCCGTCGATGATAGCAAGCTGTCCAGGCCCTGGGGTAACAAAGCAGCCCCAAACCATGATGCTCCCTCCACCATAGTTTACAGTTGGGATGATGTTTTGATGTTGGTGTGCTGTGCAGTACAGGCAGGGGTTTGTGATCAGAGTCAGGCAGGTACAGGACGGCAGGCAGGCTCGGGGTCAGGGCAGAAAGAGGTTCGTAATCAGCTCAGAGTCAGGCGGGTAGAGGACGGCAGGCAGGCTCGGGGTCAGGGCAGTCAGAACAATCAGAACCGGGAAAACTAGGAAACAGAACTTAAGAAAAAGGAAAACACTCTGGTAAGACCTGACAAGACAAGACGAACTGGCAACAGACAAACAGAGAACACAGGTATAAATACACAGGGGATAATGGGGAAGATGGGCGACACCTGAAGGGGGGGTGGAGCCAAGAACAAAGACAGGTGAAACAGATGAGGGTGTAAATATATCATGTGTATACAGTTGAAGTCGGAAGTTTACATACACTTAGGTTGGAGTCATTAAAACTCGTTTTTCAACCACTCCATACATTTCTTGTTAACAAACCTCTACGGACCACCCATCCCGGATCCGGGATCATTCTCATCAGAAACGCTGACAAGAATAGCCTAGCCTAGCGCCACAGGGATATAATATAATAGAATTTCATGAAATCACAAGTTCAATACAGCAAATGAAAGACAAACATCTTGTGAATCCAGCCAACATGTCCGATTTTTTTAATGTTTTACAGCGAAAACACAACATATATTTATGTTAGCTCACCACCATATCCCAAAAAACACAGCAATTTTTTCACTGCAAAGATAGCTTTCACAAAACCCACAAATAGAGATAAAATTAATCACTAACCTTTGAACAACTTCATCAGATGACAGTCATGACATCATGTTATACAATACATTTTTGTTTTGTTCGAAAATGTGCATATTTATAGCCAGAAATCGTGGTTTTACATTGGCGCCATGTTCAGAAATGGCTCCAAAACAGCCAGAATAATTACAGAGAGCAACGTGAAATACAGAAATACTCATCATAAAACTTTGATGAAAAATACATGTTGTACACATAATTAAAGATAAACATCTTGTGAATCCAGCCAACATGTCCGATTTTTTAAATGTTTTACAGCGAAAACACAACATATATTTATGTTAGCTCACCACAATATCCAAAAACACACCGCCATTTTTTCACAGAAAAGATAGCTTTCACAAAACCCACAAATAGAGATAAAATGAATCACTAACCTTTGAACAACTTCATCAGATGACAGTCATATGATATCATGTTATACAATACATTTATGTTTTGTTCGATTATGTGCATATTTATAGCCAGAAATCGTGGTTTTACATTGGCGCCATGTTCAGAAATGGCTCCAAAATAGCGAAAGTAATTACAGATAGCAATGTGAAATACAGAAATACTAATCATAAACTTTGATGAAAGATACATGTTTAACATATAATTAAAGATACACTGGTTCTTAATGCAACCGCTGTGTTAGATTTAAAAAAATAACTTTAGTAAAAGGCACAGCAGGCAATAATCTGAGACAGTGCTCAGCCATTCTTCGCCATGTTGGAGTCAACAGAGTCAACAGAAATACGAAATAACATCATAAATATTCCCTTACCTTTGATGAACTTTCATCAGAATGCAGTGCCAGGAATCCTAGTTCCACAATAAATTGTTGTTTTGTTTTATAATGTCCATTACTTCTGTCGAATTAGCAACTTTGGCTAGCATGTGTAGTACACGTGTCCAAACACTTGCGCAATTGAACAAAAACGTTGAACGAAAACTTCAAAAAGTGGTATTACAAGTCGAATAAACTGGTCAAACTCAGTTGAGAATCAATCTTCAGGATGTTTTTCTCATATATATCCAATAATGTCCCAAACGGAGCATTTCTTCATGTCTATCTAACGCAGTACAGACAAAGACATCACATGCCCTCTGTGCGTGGCCAAGAACTGGCAATCTGCCTGACCTGTCACTCCAAAGGCTCCCATCCGGTCCCACATGAAGCTATATGCTTCATTCCACGTTCTACTGCCTGTTGACATCTAGTGGAAGGCGTATGAAGTGCATACAGATCCATAAATATAAGGCAATTGAATAGACGATGCCTTTCACAGCGACCCATTTCAGAATTTTCACTTCCTGTTTGGAAGTTTGCCTGCCATATGAGTTCTGTTTTACTCACAGATATATTTCAAACAGTTTTAGAAACTTCAGAGTGTTTTCTATCCAATAGTAATAATAATATGCATATCATATGATCTAGGACAGAGTACGAGGTCGTTTAACCTCTACAGAGTACCTAACCCGGATCCGGGAGCACCCCCCACACCCCCCACACTGATTAGCATCGCTAGCATAGCGTCACAATTAAATAGTAGCATCTAAATATCATTAAATCACAAGTCCAAGACACCCAATGAAAGACACAGATCTTGTGAATAAAACCACCATTTCAGATTTTTTAAATGTTTTACAGGGAAGACACAATATGTAAATCTATTAGCTAAACACGTTAGCAAAATGACACCATTTTCTTACTCCAACAGTTTCTTACTCCATCAGGTGCTATCACCAATTCGGCTAAACTAAGATATTGATAGCAATTAACTAACAAACAAATTCATAAGATGACAGTCTGATAACATATTTATGGTATAGCATAGTTTTTTTTTTTTAAATGTGCATTTTTCAGGTATAAATCACAGTTCTACATTGCAGCTGCAATCTGATATAGTGCTGATGCAGCTAGAACAATTACAGAGACCAACGTTATATAACTAATTACTTGTCTTAAAACATTTCAGAAAAAATACACAGCGTACAGACATTGAAAGCCCAACATCTGGTGAATCCAAACAATATTTCAGATTTTTTAAATGTTTTATAGCGAAAACAAAATGTATCGCTAAATTAGCATAACGAGGCCAGCCAGAACCGGCTGGACGCGCCCGACCAGTTCACATGCACGACAGATATATGAAATAACATCGTAAATTGGGTCTTACTATTGCTGGTCTTTCATCAGAATGTTGATCAAGGTGTCCTTAGTCCTGATGAGTCGTTCAATCCATTCACAATGGCAACCTCCCCTCTTCATTTAACCTGGGTACTGGTCGACTGGCACGGTCCATGTCCAAAGTTAAAAAACTCAAAGAACGGAACACGGCAAAACTCCCGAAAAAATTCTAACAATCTGATTAAACTATATTGAAAAAACATACATTACGGTGATATGGTCACATGTATCAAACAAACTTCGACACGGAGATAGTTTTCATCCGTAACGTCAGCATAACAAAATACAATGCCACCTCTGAAAACGCGCATTTCAGAAACCGGAAGTTGTCGGTCACGCTAAAGAAATAGGTCTTATTTCACGTCAGTACAAGATAAACAAAAAATTTCTCCTCTGACGTCTTCCAGACACCCAGAGGAAGAAGAAGGAAGTGTGATTCGGGTCATAGGTCGCGTGACCATATATAGGCAGAGCTTTGAAGCGAGCATACACATCTTGCAATTTTCTTCTGGCTCAGGGAAAGTGCTGTGAAATGACCTGTGTTTGACTCAGAGACTCAATTGGAACGGTTTTAGAAACCATAGCTTGTTTTCTATCCAATGCTATATGGTTATATGCATATAGTAACAGCAATAATTGAAAAAGAGGCAGTTTAATCTGTAGAGGCAATTATGCTAATGCGAAACAGCACCCCCTGTATTCTCAAGAAGTTAACCTCTAACGCCTACCTAACCCGGATCCGGGATCCCCCCCATCACAAAAGCTGACTAGCATAGCCTAGCCTAGCCTAAAGTTACAGGGATATCATAAAATAAAATGTTCATGAAATCACAAGTCCAAGACACCAAATGAAAGATACAGATCTTGTGATTCAAGCCATCATCTCTGATTTTTAAAATGTTTTACAGGGAAGACACAATATGTAAATCTATTAGCTAACCATGTTAGCAAAAGACAACAATTTTCTTACTCCACCATTTTCTTACTGCATCAGTAGCTATCACAAATTCGACCAAATAAAGATATAAATAGCCACTAACCAAGAAACAAACCTCATCAGATGACAGTCTGATAACATATTTATTGTATAGCATAGGTTTTGTTAGAAAAATGTGCATATTTCAGGTATAAATCATAGTTTACAATTGCAGCCCCCATCACAACTTTCACTAAAATGACTAGAATAACTACAGAGACCATCGTGTATCAGCTAATTACTCATTATAAAACATTTCTTAAAAATACACAGCGTACAGCAGATGAAAGACACAGATCTTGTGAATATAGCCAATATGTCAGATTTTCTAAGTGTTTTACAGCGAAAACACAATATAGCGTTATCTTAGCTTACTACAATAGTCAGTCACACAGCAGCATTGATTCAAGGCAAAAATAGCAATAACGTTATAAACCACCAAACGCTATTAATTTTTTCACTAACCTTCTCAGAATTCTTCAGATGACAGTCCTGTAACATCATATTATACAATCCATATAGGTTTTGTTCGGAAATGTGCATATTTAGCAGCACACACCGTGGTTATACAATGTGATCAGTAGCAACAGGGCATGCATTCTGTCCGGCGCCATCTTGGAAAGGCACCTACTCTTATCGAAAGCTATTCATAAACTTGACAAAAAAAATACAGGTTGGACAGCAATTGAAAGACAAATTAGTTCTTAATGCAATCGCTGAGTTAGATTTTTTAAATTAACCTTACTGCGCAATACTGGGTACAATACAGGGTGCGATAGCGCAACGCTACACGGAAAATAATTGCGTCTAATATATTTTACTTTTTCAACAGAACAACGTTTTATCAGCATAAATAGTACTTACTATTAGCTGAACTCCCATCAGAATCTTGGGGAAGGTGTCCGTTGGCCAAAAGAATCGTTGCTGGGTTGGAGAATGTTTCCTTTGACGTTGCAATTAGCAGTACAGAATGGCATTCGAGAGAGAGACACCCAAGTTTCTACAGCGCCATGGAAATACCTGAAAATCGCAATATACTGACATAAACTGGTATAATTCGGTTCAAAAAAACAAGATTATGATGTCTTTAAAGCCTATAGCGAATAAAAACAGAGCCGGATACATCTAGGAGCTAAAACCAGAGGTTCTAAAAAGACATGCCAAGAACCTTTCTGCGTCAGCGCGAAGTCCCAAAAGGCCGGACACCTCGGTTCCAATCAATTTATTAACTTTGGGAACTACGTAGAGACGCCATTTCAACTCTCCCTATTCGCTAACAGCCAGGGGAAGGCGTATGCAGTGCATCTCAACCAATAGAAGACAGGCAAAGTTAAAGACAGGTCTCAAAGCAGATGATAAAATATGCCATTCTCACACAGACATAGGAAAAGTGCTCTAAGTCGAGTTCTGTTTCACTTACAGACATAATTCCAACGGTTTTAGAAACTAGAGAGTGTTTTCTATCCAATAGTAAGAATAATATGCATATTGTACGAGCAAGAATTGAGTACGAGGCCGTTTACATTGGGTACACATTTGTGCTATGTCGAAATAGCATCCCCCTAGCGGCAAGAAGTTAATTTGGGCACAAATTCATCCAAAAGTGAAAATGTCGCCCCCTATCCCTAAGAAGGTTTAACAAACTATAGTTTTGGCAAGTCGGTTAGGACATCTACTTGGTACATGACACAAGTAATTTTTCCAACAATTGTTTACAGACAGATTATTTCACTTATAATTCACTGTGTCACAATTCCAGTGGGTCAGAAGTTTACATACACTAAGTTGACTGTGCCTTTAAACAGCTTGGAAAATTCCATAAAATGATGTCATGGCTTTAGAAGCTTCTGATAGGCTAATTGAAATCATTTGAGTCAATTTGAGGTGTACCTGTGGATGTATTTCAAGGCCTACCTTCAAACTCAGTGCCTCTTTGCTTGACATCATGGGAAAATCAAAAGAAATCAGCCAAGACCTCAGAAATAAAATTGCAGACCTCCACAAGTCTGCTTCATCCTTCGGAGCAATTTCCAAACGCCTGAAGGTACCACGTTCATCTGTACAAACAATAGTACGCAAGTATAAACACTATGGGACCACGCAGCCATCATACCGCTCAGGAAGGAGACGCGTTCTGTCTCCTAGAGATGAATTTACTTTGGTGAGAAAAGTGCCAATCAATCCCAGAACAACAGCAAAGGACCTTGTGAAGATGCTAGAGAAAACAGGTTCAACAGTATCTATATCCACAGTAAAACGAGTCCTATCTCGACATAACCTGAAAGGCCGCTCAGCAAAGAAGAAGCCACTGCTCCAAAACCGCCATAAAAAGCCAGACCATGGTTTGCAACTGCACATGGAGACGAAGATCGTACTTTCTGGAGAAATGTCCTCTGGTCTGATGAAACAAAAATAGAACTGTTTGGCCATAATGACCATCGTTATGTTTGGAGGAAAAAGGGGGGGGGCTTGCAAGCCGAAGAACACCATCCCAACCGTGAAGCACAGGGGTGGCAGCATCCTGTTGTGGGGGTGCTTTGCTGCAGGAGGGACTGGTGCACTTCACAAAATAGATGGCATCATGAGGGAGGACAACTATTTGGATATATTGAAGCAACATCTCAAGACATCAGTCAGGGAGTTAAAGCTTGGTCGCAAATGGGTCTTCCAAATGGACAATGACCCCAAGTATACTTCTAAAGTTATGGCAAAATAGTTTAAGGACAACAAAGTCAAGGTTGGAGTGGCCATCACAAAGCCCTGACCTCAATTCCATAGAAAATTTGTGGGCAGAACTGAAAAAGTGTGTGCGAGCAAGGAGGCCTACAAACCTGACTCAGTTACACCAGCTCTGTCAGGAGGAATGGGCCAAAATTCACCCAACTTATTGTGGGAAGCTTGTGGAAGGCTACCTAAAACGTTTGACCCAAGTTAAACAATTTAAAGGCAATGCTACCAAATACTAATTGAGTGCATGTAAACTTCTGACCCCCTGGGAATGTGATGAAAGAAATAAAAGCTGAAATAAATCACTCTACTATTATTCTGTCATTTCACATTCTTAAAATAAAGTGGTGATCCTAACTGACCTAAGACAGGGAATTTTTACGAGGCTTAAATGTCAGGAATTGTGAAAAACTGAGTTTAAATGTATTTGGCTGAGGTGTATGTAAACTTCTGACTTCAACTGTATATATATATACAGGTAGCACGTCCGGTGAACAGGTCCAAAGAAAGAAAGAAAGAAAGAAAGAAAGAAAGAAAGAGAGAAAGAAAGAAAGAAAGAAAGAAAGAAAGAAAGAAAGAAAGAAAGAAAGAAAGAAAGAGAGAGAGAGAGAGAGAGAGAGAGAGAGAGAGAGAGAGAGAGAGAGAGAGAGAGAGAGAGAGAGAGAGAGAGAGAGAGAGAGAGAGAGAGAGAGAGAGAGAGAGAGAGAGAGAGAGAGAGAGAGAGAGAGAGATTAAGAGAATTAGAGATAGCATACCTAAATTCACACAGGACACTGGATAAGACAGGAGAAATCATCCAAATGTAACAGACTGACCCTAGCCCCCCGATACATAAACTACTGCAGAATAAATACTGGAGGCTGAGACAGGAGGGGTCGGGAGACACTGTGGCCCCATCCGACGATACCCCCGGACAGGGCCAAACAGGCAGGATATAACCCCACCCACTTTGCCAAAGCACAGCCCCCACACCACTAGAGGGATATCATCAACCACCAACTTACCATCCTGAGACAAGGCCGAGTACAGCCCACAAAGATCTCCGCCACAGCACAACACAAGGGGGGCGCCAACTCAGACAGGAAGATCACGTCAGTGACTCAACCCATTCAAGTGACACACCCCTCCTAGGGACGGCCTCAGAGGTAGTAATCACACCGGGAGGCATTCTTCTTAGCGAACCACATGACCTTTGTTTTGGAGGTGTTCAGAACAAGGTTAAGGGCAGATAAAGCTTGTTGGACACATTGAAAGCTTTGTTGTAGAGTGTTCAACACAAAATCTGGGGAGGGGCCAGCTGAGTATACGACTACCATCTGCATATAAATGAATGAGAGAGCTTCCTACTGCCTGAGCTATGTTCTTGATGTAAATTGAGAAGAGCGTGGTGCCTATGATTGAGCCTTGAGGTACTCCCTTGATGACAGGCAGTGGCTGAGACAGCAGATGTTCTGACTTTACTCTTTGAGAGAGGTAGTTAGCAAACCAGGACAAAGACCCCTTGGAGACACCAATACTCCTTAGCCGACCCACAAGAATGGAATGGTCTACCGTATCAAAAGCTTTGGCCAAGTCAATAAAGATAGCAGCACAACCTATTCTTAGAGTCAAGGGCAGTGGTGACATCATTTAGGACCCATAACCTGAGCAGAAACCAGATTTTATACCAGAGAGAATACTATAGACATCAAGAAAGCCATCAAGAAAGTTTTTCTAACGTTTTTGATAAACAGGGAAGACAGAAATTGGCCTATAGCGATTAGGAATAGGATCAGCTTGATCTCCCCCTTAGAATAAATGACGGTTATGTTTGTCCCTGTTTCCGGTGATCCATTTGAGCAGGTATCAAGGTTAAGTGGATGGCTAAAAGGTTCCTGTGGAGATACTGAAGCCCTCAGGCCAAATCATACTGACATTTCTTAAGCACTATTTCCACACTGGCTTGTCTGCTCTACAGAGGCCTTCACGGCACTATAATTAGAGTCAAATGGCTGGGAGCATACCTGGTTAGTTGGTGACCAACCAGGGTTCAAAACCCCGGTCTCCTGCACACGTCAAGACTGTATTTACCCGCTAAGCTGGGGGAGCTAACACAAGCCTTCAGGTTTCAGGCAAGGTTATACCATAAAATAACATATCTACTGAAATGTACCATTGCACCTAGGGTTGTAAAATGCTGATAACTTCCCCAAAATGGTTGGAATAATCAGGGTATGAGCAGAAAATCTGTGAAGTTACCAGCATTTTGCAACCCTAATTGCACCAGAATACAGCAGATCTCATAACATGCTGAAATATCAAATGCTGGGCTAAAATGATTTGACATTCCCAGTCTGTATTACGACAGTATGTACACCACTGTTTTCTTGGCAGGCAATTGAGAACATTTTGATTTGAGTAAGGTGTTCTCCTCTAGGCTTCTCTCTCTGTTCGTTTCCTGTCTGTACACTCTTAGAAAAAATAGTTCCAAAAGTGTTATTTCGGGCTGTCCCCATAGGATAACCCTTTTTAGTTACATGCAGAACCCTTTTTGGTTCCAAGTAGAACACTTTTGGATTCCATGTAGAACCCTCTGTCTACCTGGAACTCCAAGGGGTTCTTCAAAGGGTTATCCTATGGGGACAGCCGAAGAACCTTCATCTTTTTTTCTAGGAGTGTAGGTTCCATCCCTCCACTCAGGCAGTGGTCAGTCAGTGGGTTAATGCAGGATGAGAACTATACATGCCAGCCGAGCTAAAGCCTTTAAAAAGGGCTTTTTGTAAGGACAAGGCATAAAGCCCAGATTAGGGGAACAACAATAAAACAATCCCTTATGTTCATTCCATAATACACTGTACAGTTGAGCTTATAGGGGTTTGGGCTTGAATAAACAGCTTCAGATAGCTAGGCTCTGTAGGCACTGTAGCTGAGGTTCATGGTCAATAGTGGGATCACACTTATTCGAAGAACTGGCTGCTTGGAGCCAAGGCTCATGGCGGATGAGTTAAGAGATAATCAGTACATTTACTAGGAGTCAGTGGTGGGGGGGGGTTCCTTAGGCCTACATTAGGAGCATACTTCAACCAAGTTCTCAGGTGTAGATAATTTATGCAATTCCTTCCAAGAGACGGGCTTACACAGCTGCCGAAACCAGAGCTACTGTTCTGCTGTCGTATCTTTGTGATCAAAACGTGGTTCATATTGCAACTCTACAGTGACTTAAACTCAACAGGCGAGCTTCAATTCTCTAAATGTCGGGGACCAGATAAGCCTCTGATGCTGTAAAGCACTTCAGATCAGATTTAGCAGTTATAGGCAGACGTAGAGGTCTGAGAGGTAGCTGGCGAGGGGTATTATATTATTATCACACCGGTACAGTTTTACCCCATTCCTTTAATTGAGAAAAGACTTGGAGACGTTTCTAAGTGCTCCCAAATCAGATAAAACAGTAGGAGAAAATCATCTTCTCCATGTAAGTGTGCTAGTCTGCGCTCTGACACTGATACGCACCCAGAGAGGATTACATGTGGGAGGTAGGCTGGCTTTGGAGAGACTACGTGGAAGTTGGGGGTGTAAACTCACCCTGTACTTTTTCATACATATATTTCAATTTGTTCAACTAAATTGGAACATTTATAATGAAGATTTGTATCTCGTACCACTTGTGCTATCGAGTTCAGATGATTGTTCTACAAATGTTCTCCCCACTTTTAAGTGCAATCATGTTAAAGGGATAGTTCACCCAAATTCCTCAATTACATATTGGTTTACTTACCCTGTAAGCAGTCTGTGGACAAGGTAAGACAGATGAGGAACCCAATATGA
Organism: Salvelinus fontinalis; assembly: GCF_029448725.1. Taxonomy (NCBI): domain Eukaryota; kingdom Metazoa; phylum Chordata; class Actinopteri; order Salmoniformes; family Salmonidae; genus Salvelinus; species Salvelinus fontinalis. The sequence continues at coordinate 47,380,275 of NC_074678.1, read as the reverse complement.
AATGTTGTAATTTGGGTGAACTTCCCCTTTAAAGGAGTGTACACTAATTACGTTAACCAGAGCCTAAATGACACATAATTCACTGTCTACCCTGACATAACAGAACCTGCTGTTGGTCACCCCCCCACCCCCCCCACCCCACCCGTGGTGACTGTGTGACTGACTCTGGGGTACTGCTAGTCCCAGTGCAGTCTCTCTTGCCCCTCTCTCCCCTGGTTGATAGTTTAATTACCCCAGATAAATCCATTGGCTATTTGTCAGGCTGTGCCAGTGTATCCTCCCTTCCTCCCTCTGTTCCCCCGCTACTCTCCCCTTCCTGGTTGTAACTAAGCCCCTGTAATGAAATACTAATCACCAGGTCCCTGACGAGCATCCCCAGCCTATTATCCCCTAATTACCCCCACACTAGTAAAGGCCCAGATTCTGGCCAGCAGGGGGCACTCTGGGAAGTTTAGTTCGCACACAGTTGAAGTAGATCTCATGTGTTCTGTATTAATGTCTTATTACTTGTTTTTAAGGGATCAAATGTGTTCTGCCTTATCTGGCTATGTTCCTTTCTGTCAGATGTTCATTCAGATGGAGTTTAACTTAGCGACCATGTACCATCTCCTTGTCCCATGAAACCAAAATGGAGAGGCAGTTTGAAAGCCTGCTGACTGGGGGCAGTTTATGCATGGGACCAGAGAGAATCCGTCTTGTTCACAATCTCTACCTCCTGTCTGAGTCCAAATGGTTCCCCTGTGGACCATTTGGGCTGCGGCAGAAAATGTCATCCCGAACCCCCTACCTACCTCATTCCCTCCCAGAGTAATTTGCAGGTGCTGCACTTGGGATTCGGGGTGAGTCAATATGGCGCAAAGATCACAATTGGAATTGGCAGCCGATATGGAATGGGGTCAGGGGATTTGGTCTTGACACACACAGGCAGCATGTGTGAGGAGATACCTCTGGTTCAGAAGGGGGTCCAATAAAACAATGGAATTATGGCTGTATAGGTAGTGGAGGAATGTGATCCCAGTCTTTGCGACATGATACGGTAACTCCCCTAGAGTTCTCAACAGGTCTTGCAACATCTCCTTAGTCTAGGGATACTCTACTGAGTTCACTCTGATCTGGAATTTACTGAAGTTTTTGGTTCAAATCTGGATTTGCGGGAGAGTTTGGACACAAGTCAGGGTGTGTCGGGGATTCGGGGTGATGAAGCAGATTTGCTAAACAGTGTTTGTGCTGGGACAGAAAAGTTCCCGTAGTCCCTTGTCTCGGACTGAGAAAAGAGCAAAGAAAAGGGTCCATGTCACACAACGTCGGCCATATTTAACATACAACTACCTCAAGCTAAACAAAAATTAAACGATATACTGAATCATTCACGTATTCACAGTTATTTTTACTAGAAACAATGTTAGACTAATGTTTTACCCAACTTTATTTGGGATCCTAAAGCATATGATTGGGGGGGGGGGGGAACACGCCATGGTCCTTTTGGAATCCTGGTGCCCGTTTTTTGTCAGTGTGGAGGTGAAAGCCTGTCAGAAATGGTTAGCTTCTCCAGTGAAACTACTTCTTTGCATCTTATAGCTCCAGGTCTTGCCCTGTGTCTGCACCATTTCTTTCTATCCTCTTGTTTCTCTCCTTTTGTTTAGATAAAGCGAGGGATTAGGGAAGATTTGCCCCCATAAAGTAGTGGTTTGATAGGCTTTTATCCCTCCATGTTGCTAAAGCTGTGTTGCCCCTGGATTAGGCGGCTACAATAGGGGCCCTTGTGCTAGGCCGCAGCCCGAGGGGGACAACCAAACACTGGCTCAGGGAAAAAGGGAGGAAACAAACCTGCCAACTTCAATATGTCAAGTTGGCCAGAGGAACCGTTCGACAGAGTAGCCATGGCGCATGTATGGTGGTCTGTAGGTGACGCAATATGGTTATATCTATATTCTACAGGGTCCATTGGATTAGTTAAGTCACACTCTTCCAGGGTGTCACTGCCACAGAATATCCATCACTACTACCTAATATGAGTTTAAATCAAAAATATGCCCGACTTATCTAGTGACACTTACTTTACAGTGCTAATAAGGGTATCCATGTCCTATTGATGTAGGTTATTGTAAGCATTGTCACGTCAATTAATCTCAACCTGCCCATCTGTTGAGATGAGCTGCTATGAGGTATATGCCTAACCTAAGAGTTTTACTGCCTAGGGTAAAATGATGATTCAGAATCAGATGGAATACCATCTCTCATATTTAAAGGAATCAACAGGGCCCATATTAATCAAGTGTCTCAGAGTAGGAGTACTGATGTAGGATCAGTTTAGCCTTTAAGATGATAATTAATATGATTACTATAGACAGGGATGACCTGATCCTAGATCAGCACCGCTTGATAAACACAGGCCTAGCAGGTCTACTTGACATTACAGTCCTTGACATGCAGCAAAGCGATTTCAAATCAAATCAAATGTTATTTGTCAAATGCGCCAGTGAAATGCTTACTTACTTACATTTCCCAACAATACAGAGTTAAAAAGTAAAAACTTTTTCAAATAAAAATAGTAACACAATAAATAACAATAACGAGTACTGAGTCAATGTGCAGGAGTACGAGGCAGTTGAGGTATTTGAGGTAAAATGTACAGTTGAAGTCGGGAAGTTTACATACACTTAGGTTGGAGTCATTAAAACTCGTTTTTCAACCACTCCATAAATTTCATGTTAACAAACTATAGTTTTGGCAAGTCGGTTAGGACATCTACTTTGCGCATGACACAAGTCATTTTTCCAACAAATGTTTACAGACAGATTATTTCACAATTCCAGTGGGTCAGAAGTTTACATACACTAAGTTGACTGTGCCTTTAAACAGCTTGGAAAATTCCATAAAATTATGTCATGGCTTTAGGAGCTTCTGATAATTGACATCATTTGAGTCAATTTGAGGTGTACCTGTGGATGTATTTCAAGGCCTACCTTCAAACTCAGTGCCTCTTTTCTTGACATCATGGGAAAATCAAAAGAAATCAGCGAAGACCTCAGAAAAAGAATTGTAGAACTCCACATGTCTGGTTCATCCTTGGGAGCAATTTCCAAACGCCTGAAGGTACCATGTTCATCTGTACAAACAATAGTATGCAAGTATAAACACCATGGGACCACGCAGCCGTCATACCGCTCAGGTATGTTCTGTCTGCTAGAGATGAACGTACTTTGGTGCAAAAAGTGCAAATCAATCCCAGAACAACAGCAAAGGACCTTGTGAAGATTTTTTATTTTTTATTTTTTATTTAACCTTTATTTAACCAGGTAGGCAAATTGAGAACACGTTCTCATTTACAATTGCGACCTGGCCAAGATAAAGCAAAGCAGTTCGACACATACAACAACACATAGTTACACATGGAGTAAAAACAAACATATAGTCAATAATACAGTGAAAAAAAATAAGTCTATATACAATGTGAGCAAGTGAGGTGAGATAAGGGAGGTGAAGGCAAACAGATATATGTATAAATAAATAAAATATAAAAAGGCCATGGAGGCGAAGTGAGTACAACAGAGCAAGTAAAATAAAAACTAAAAAAACACTGGAATGGTTGGTTTGCATTGGAAGAAAGTGCAAAGTAGAGACAGAAATAATGGGGTGCAAAGGAGCAAAATAAATTAATAAATAAATACAGTAGGTAAAGAGGTAGTTGTTTGGGCTAAATTGTAGATGGGTTATGTACAGGTGCAGTAATCTATGAGCTGCTCTGACAGCTGGTGCTTAAAGCTAGTGAGGGAGATAGGTGTTTCCAGTTTCAGAGATTTTTGTAGTTCGTTCCAGTCATTGGCAGCAGAGAACTGGAAGGAGAGGCGTCCAAAGGAAGAATTGGTTTTGGGGGTGACTAGAGAGATATACCTGCTGGAGCGCGTGCTACAGGTAGGTGCTGCTATGGTGACCAGCGAGCTGAGATAAGGGGGGACTTTACCTAGCAGGGTCTTGTAGATGACCTGGAACCAGTGGGTTTGGCGACGAGTATGTAGCGAGGGCCAGCCAACGAGAGTGTACAGGTCGCAGTGGTGGGTAGTATATGGGGCTTTGGTGACAAAACGGATGGCACTGTGATAGACTGCATCCAATTTATTGAGTAGGGTTTTGGAGGCTATTTTGTAAATGACATCACCGAAGTCGAGGATTGGTAGGATGGTCAGTTTTACAAGGGTATGTTTGGCAGCATGAGTAAAGGATGCTTTGTTGCGGAATAGGAAGCCAATTCTAGATTTGACTTTGGATTGGAGATGTTTGATGTGGGTCTGGAAGGAGAGTTTACAGTCTAACCAGACACCTAGGTATTTGTAGTTGTCCACATATTCTAAGTCAGAGCCGTCCAAAGTAGTGATGTTGGACAGGCGGGCAGGAGCAGGCAGCGATCGGTTGAAGAGCATGCATTTGGTTTTACTTGTATTTAAGAGCAGTTGGAGGCCACGGAAGGAGAGTTGTATGGCATTGAAGCTCGCCTGGAGGGTTGTTAACACAGTGTCAAAAGAAGGGCCAGAAGTATACAGAATAGTGTCGTCTGCGTAGAGGTGGATCAGAGAATCACCAGCAGCAAGAGCGACATCATTGATGTAAACAGAGAAGAGAGTCGGTCCAAGAATTGAACCCTGTGGCACCCCCATAGAGACTGCCAGAGGCCCGGACAACAGACCCTCCAATTTGACACACTGAACTCTATCAGAGAAGTAGTTGGTGAACCAGGCGAGGCAATCATTAGAGAAACCAAGGCTGTCGAGTCTGCCAATGAGGATGTGGTGATTGACAGAGTCAAAAGCCTTGGCCAGGTCAATGAATACGGCTGCACAGTATTGTTTCCTATCGATGGCGGTTACGATATCGTTTATGACCTTGAGCGTGGCTGAGGTGCACCCACTGCATAGAGTCAGTGTAAGACGTTCAGTGCAAAAAAAGATCAATGCAAAAGTCAAGGTAGCCATTTGATTAACTTTTAGGCAGTCTTATGGCTTGGGGGTAACAGCTGTTCAGGTGCTTTTTTGTCCCAATCTTGGCGCTCCAGTACCACTTGCCATGCGGTAGCAGAGTGAACAGACTATGGCTTGGGTGGCTGAGGTCTTTCACAATTTTCCGGGCCTTCCTCTGACACTGCCTGGTATAGAGGTCCTGGATGGCAGGAGCTCGGCCCCAGTGATGTACTGGGCAGTCTGCCCCACCCTCTGTACAGCCTTGCAATTGAGGGCGGTGCAGTTGCCATACCAAGCAGTGGTGCAGCCAGTCAAGATGCTCTCAATGGTGCAGCTATAGAACTTTTGAGTATCTGAGAGGCCATTCCAAATCTTTTCAACCTCCTGAGGGGGAAGAGGGGCTGTTTTGCGGTCTTCACGACCGTGCTGGTGTGAAAGGACCATGACGATCCATATCGGGGATGGATGGCGGGGTACAGTTGTACTTCAATGGTTCCCTTGACCCAGCCTGTACTCCTTGGAGCTAACCACGTTTGAGACGGTTTACGGCAGCCAGGAGCAAAAACTCCCTATTAGTCGGGCCCAATGGAGAAACCCTGGGAGGACCAGGCTCGTAAGTCTTTAGGGATGGGGGCCTTGCTCACCACTCCATTTCATGTAGTTCAAAAATAAAACAGAGGTTTCGAAAAAGTAAAAGGGGTTTGTCCCCTTAAAGCAGGTATCTTACAGATGGGGGGGGGATCTTTAAGGTGAAGGCCCTGCTAATAACATGTCTGAAAGATTACTCCTGGCAAGTTGCTTTGTTACTCTTGTCAAACACGTCCCCGGGTAGTACTCAATTCTTCCCCATACATCAAAATGATTAATTTCGCCTAAATGAGCACAGGCCTGGATACCCTTGACTGAGAGCAGGTGAGGCTAAAAGCTAGAGGATTGGAAGAATAATGTATTCATGAAGTTGTGAAAACCTAACGATGACTCTGCTTTGAGAGACTCAACTTTCCACTCGATTTCATGCAAAACATCAGTCGAAACTCTGCTTACTTTTTTAGGTGTAAAAATTACACACGCTTGTGCATGATAAACACGATTAAACTGTAGCCGAAAATCGTTTAGTGTTTGCATAGTGTTTTACCGCTCGAGTTGGTTTATGAAGGCATAGACTGCCAAAGTCCTGATATGACTGGATAAAGTTCTAGATCCTGAAAGCAGGCAGGCCTATGCGTCATTCAGAGATGATGGAGAGCAAAGACGATAATTCACGTCAGTCGAGGCTTATACATGATAAAGTCTGAAAGCAGCCGTTGCCGGGTATGCGGAGAACAATGAGCGCTAGTGCCAAATCCGTGGAAATCTGAGATGAATTTCGAAATAAGGGCTAGAAAAGTTAGAGGGTGTTAGGATGAGAGCGAGAGAGAGGATAGAGAGGCCGGAGCGAGAGAGAGGGAGAGGGGGAGAGAGAGAGAGAGATACCCGTGGTGGCAGTAATATTGCTCTAATAGGAGCACGTCTTCGACGTACACTTGGCTTTAAACACCTCAAACGCGCTGGACATTAGCCTGCATTAAGTTATGTGGAAAGCTGATTTGAGGAAGAGCAGCTGAGAGGAATGCCTTCTCGCTTTAATTGCTTTAGAAACGGTTTCCACAAAGAGACATTGCCCAGATTTACCTCCCGTTTAAGTTCTTATTTCTATCGGTTCACAAGTTAATCCGATTTCTCTCCCAGACCCAAATACTCAGTGATATATTGTGCTGACAAAAGACGGAGAGGAACAGAGGGTCGGCTTGAAGCATTAAAAACTTCCCCCAAAATAAGAACAAACAATTGAAAACGAATGTGAATTTATACGAATTAAGTCACAAATCTGTTTTATTATTAAATTGCTAAATGTGTTGTCCTTATTTTCATGATTAACCCTATCATTAATTATACGTTAAAAGGCTTATTCATTGAATATTGAAAATGACAATTAGGGTTATATCCTTGCCATTATTATGAAATGGAATTTCATGACTGTTATGTAATCACATCATCATAGTTTTGGAGTTTAAAGACCCGAATAATGAACTGTCTTAATCCCAAATTGTATCACTAAATCGACATTTTTAAACAAGAGAGGACCTGCGTTCCATCAAAAAACAATTCTGATGTTGCTTAAACCCATCATTGAAAATACTAGAGCTGCATAGATCATTGTTTTACGTAATGTAATGAAGGATTACAAACAAACAAGAACATTGGTAAGACATATTGAACAAGGCAATCTGTTGCGCGTAATGCACTCCTGGGGGCGCGAGGCGTGATGCATAAATGACAGCAGTAAGTTCTTTCTGATCAATTCACTGTGTACAGATGTCACATGGCGTCCTGCCAACCTGCTCAATCCACCAGGCTACGCCAACACGGTTTATTCATTATCTACAACCATTTAATAGACCTATAATTTTCCCTATTTGCGTCAGAGGTTTTCCAATTGTCTCCCATACCCTGATATTACAAGTTGATGTATTACATGAAATACATTTAATCAATTAAGATGTGAGAATTACACAACCTACCAAGAAAATAGAACAACAGCTTATTCGCCTTGAGTTTTGCGCCCATGTTCGACTGGATTTCCCAGGAAAAGTCGTTATTGGCATTTCACATCAAGACTGGATTGTAAAACTCAGTCGTGAGAGTGCATACGTTTTCTTTTCATGCAGTGTTTGATCTAAGTCTAAACTTCTATGGATGAATATGGTCAAAGATCAAATTGAGTTTAAGATTTCACACCCTCCCTTCTCTTTCTCTCCTCCTCTCTTGGAGAAATTCAACAAAATATGCAAGCGTTGGGCTACATTAGAAGGCTACATTTCGCTGCCCTTAATTCCAGCCTAAACGGGTTTTCTCCGGGAGAAGAAATCTTTTCTTAAAACCTTGAAGAAGAGAGGGGGCATTATTGTTTTAATCCTCTTACCAGCAGTCATTTTAAGACAGTTTTTTTAGAGGCTGAAATGGCGTCTTGTCTCCCCAATCCTAACCTAAATCCCTTGAGGCCGGGAGAGTTTCTAAAGGCAATAGCACCCTGGCATCTATTACCCATCTCTCCACCGCAGTCTCCTCAGCAAATAGCTCGACAAAGTCAAAAAGCAAATACAATTATTGCATGAGTAAATCAACCCTTTAAAACAACCCAAAACATGCATGCAAACCATTGTAATCAAAGCGTTATTGAAAACATTGGCACTTCTTGAGTGAACAAACATATTAATTATTATAGCTACCCTTTTAGGCTATTACATATAGGCTAATATAATACTGCATGGGTTAGCAAAATGGGATAGTGGATTTTAGTCGATGTTCCAAGTTCCATTTGAAAATAGACTGCACATTGATCAAAGATATAGGCTACAAAGTGCTTAGGCCGAAATGCAAAGCAATTGTCAAATGTAGGCTATATTTTAATTAAGAAAATGAGACTGAAGGAAAGAAACACTTAGTCTATATTTCTGCTAAGGCTGTCAAACGATTAAAAATGTGATCGAGTTAATCGCAGGATTTGACTTCATTAATCATAATTAATCACAAATGCAGAATTCGCTCAAAATGAGCTGTAATTTAAGACGTTTTATACAAAAAGCATTACAATAATATTGATGTCTTGATTTTGTCCAAAGAAGACTAATGGTAAGCAGAATCAGGTAAATTGATGAAGCACACTTTCTTTGACCTCAATGTCAACTTGTTTTAACATGCAATGTTGTTTTTAGCTGTATAGATGCTACATTTTGATTATTCTGAACACTTTGAGACAATGCAATGAATCATGATTGAAAAAAAAGAGTGCACTAAAATGACAAGAAATTCACTCGAGTTAACAGATGAACTCTGACAGCCTTAATTTCTGCATATTAAATTATAGACTGAGCAACATGTGAGATTCCTTATTGCATGATTTCACCTAATTTTAACACTCTGTCATAAAGAGCACATGTTCAAAATAAAACACGTTTTCCAATCTCAAGAGGTTAAATCCATGTTTTTTTAAACTATGGTATGTGCCTATTAAAGGCCCAGTACAGTCAATATTTTCATACGTGTTATATTATATGGTACAACAGCTGATGAAACTAACACTGTAAAAGTGTGAGAAAAAAATATCTGTGTAGTTGCTGGTTGAAATACAATCTACATACACAGGACCTTCTAATCAGCAGGTTTGCATGGGGGGAGTTTAGTCTTTGCATGGTGACATCACCACGGGTAAATGAGCTTAAATAGACCAATAACAGAGAGTTCCAAACCCCTCTGCCAATAACAGCTTGTTTTCAGTTTTCCAATCTCCACTCAGACCACTCCCACAGTCCAAGCAAAATTCTTGCTTGAGAAATAGTTTTTAGTTAAAAAAAAGCTAATTTTGTTTATTTTAATGGAAATCTATTACAATAAGGTGCTTAATTGTTACGCAGAAATTATTTTATATTGATATAAAAACGGCTGCATTGGGCCTTTATGTGCCAAATAAAGTAACAAGGTTGAGCATATAAGGGTTGACATAACACGGTTGAAGATTTTATCTTAAGTCAGCCATGAATCCCCTTGTGACAGGGGGAATGGAAGCTTGTTGTGTGCAGCAAGGAGGGGCAATTGAATGCAAGCTTCACAAAAAGATCACTTGTTTAAGCATTTCTATGGGTAACAGAATTGACTAGTGCTCGACACACTTAGTTTTCCACCACAAAACACTAGAAAATTGCCAAAAAGAGTAGAGCCAGCTCACCTGATTATGCATTATGATTTGGCTATTAAATGTTCACATTTTATTTAGATTTTTTTTTAAAGGAACAGTTTCATCATATTAAAACGAGAGTACAGTTCAGGTAACAACCTTAAAATGAGGGAAAGTTATTTTTTTTAACAATAAAATTAAACAATTGCCAAAGACCACCCAATCACATTAAATAAATAATATTCAGAAATAACTTTGACAAAGCAACGAAATAACTAAGGCTTTACAATGATGGTGAAAACTTGGAGAACTGTTGGGGTGAAGTGGGTTAAAATCTTCCTGGAAGTCAGAGGGTGCATGAAGTGACATGTCAAAGTGCTGAATTTTGACACTTTAGCTAGTCTTTATTCATATAAAAATGTATGTATTGAAATCTCCACGTGGTCTATGTTAAAGGACACTTCATTGAATATAATAGGCTTTTAAAATTCCAAATTGGCGCACAATTTCTACTTAAAATATAAAAGGGGCGCAAAGGGCACGCATTTCGTGGAACGACCCATACAGCAAAGGCCCTACAAGTTAAGAGGATGAAAATACTAATACTAATAATAACACCATTTGATCGTTTCGATATTTGATAGAGTAAATATGACAATACCTTGCCAATGTCAGTATTCTAAATTAAGACTTCTAATTATCACACATCCACATACACATTTATTTCCTGTATAATATTACGCTAACATTCATGTCCAGAAATTGATTCAGAAATGAACTCTAAATCAGTCATGAGAAAGACAGGAGTAGAAGAAACCTCTTTTGATTGGCACAGCAAAGAACCATTTGAAATCTTGCATGACCTCACCGGGCGCTCGAGTTCTTTAAAGCCCTTACCTCGTGCGCGAGCCTGATATATGGCAGTACTCTGAATTCTTCCACACTTCGGAGAACGACAGGAAAGCGAGAGCACCGCGCACAGAAAACGGACTACTGTATTCCTGAAAGAAGACAGCGTTTTGAGGAGTTTGGACACTAGTTCAAAAAATGAGTATACAGGACTAAACAGCACGGAATTGATAAGTAAACGCACGAGGTGATACTTTGAACGCTAATATTCCATTTGAAAACAGCGGGACATCGGCTACAACACTCAAAGACCCCAGGAGCGACGTGTGCAATAGGTAATAACTTTTTGAAGGGCATGCGTCAGTAAAACAAATCAGGGATGGACCATGTTAGAAAAATACCGTTCTAAAGTTTGCCTGTCATAATTGCTGAACAATTTAAACCTTGGAGCAAAATATTGTTGTAGTCTTATGAAGATGCATTTATTATAAGCGGAAACGGCTAAACTTAGCTAAAATGTCAACATTATTTTATGAAATGTTCATCTCCTGAACAGTTTATTAAATTATCCATGTATATTAGCGTAGGTTTGGCCATAACTTGAATCAGGGGTGCATGCACGTAGAAGAGTGTGTCGCTTGTACAGACATATCGGCGGCCCCTGGGCGATAGGCCTACATAGCCTCTTCAGTGTCTGGGGTAGAACATATACATCCACGGCAATTAGCATAATGAGGCTTAAATCAGATACCCAAGGCTAACTGACTCTCTCAACATGGAGATATTAATATTTAAACATCCTCAAACCAATTGTAAACCATATGTAGGCTACAGGCAATGGCACTTATAGGAAGATGAACTGTCATATTAAAAAATTGACATTATTAATCACACACACGCCTTGCATGTGTCAGAACGGATGACAAATGAAATAGCCTAGCATTTGAAACCTATTTGCACCTACATTAGACGGGGTAGCCAACTGGGGATCACCATATTTCACTGAAGAGCCCTCATACATCTCCCCGCCACAGCAAGCCTCCGGGCAGTGGGACGCGAGCAGCCAAAGATCGGGAGAAACGGCTCCCATTTAACTCAAATACTCAGGGAGATAAGTAAATATTTAGCAATGCACATTCTGTCCCGGTCGGGGCCAATGTAAAGTGTTCCCTCATGGCTGGCTGGCAAAGACTCGCTAGCAAATACAGAAAAACAGATTCCTTGACCTGTGGGCTATGGCATATTCCAGTTTATTGTAACTAATTTTATTGTAATTTTAAAACATGTTTTATCAAATACATTACAGTATATTATCTGGTATAGGCTGTATTTTAGGCCTATGATAATCCCTGTAAATGTGTCTGAAATTTACATTTACATTTACATTTAAGTCATTTAGCAGACGCTCTTATCCAGAGCGACTTACAAATTGGTGCATTCACCTTATGACATCAATTACCGTGTCATTACACTACTGTATTATTGGCATGGCAAAACATTTGTCAATTTATAATAGGTAGCCTATAGGCTTCCATCATAACTGATAAATCAAGATTTGCAGCATTCAAACATTCAGATATTGTTAGATCTTGATAAATGTTCATGCTCCTGCATTTGGTGACAATATATGAAAGTGAAAATATGGATGAGATCGATATAACGTATATAGGCCTATCAGGTTATAAGCGTTCAATTACTATTATTATTAATAATATTTGTATTATTAAATTCAACTTTTATTACCAATTTTAATCATTTCACTTCATACATGCTACATTTCTGCTTTATGAATGACAAGATGAAATGTTAACGTGATAGGGGTCTGACACTATCATTTAGGCTTCTGTATTTAGATTGTTGTGTTAGCCTACACATTCCCGCTGTCACCCTTAGGGCTTTCATTCCCAAGAGCACATAAAATAAAATACCGTGGGCTATGATCTTTTGGACATAGTGCAAGACTGCTAAATCTAGCAAATAAATAGATCCAAAACAGGCGAATCCACCCATTTGAGGGGTTGAAATTATATTCAAACAAATATTTTTGCAGGCCTACTTACAATTATTATTCTTAAAATAACAACATTGCAGTCAGTATTCCAAATTATGAACGCAATATGCACATGAAGCTAGGCCAACTTGTCTTAATAAATAATACAAATAATAACAAAAATAAACATGATTCGTCGTGACTTGTTTTATGAGCAGTTTACGATTCAATTCTCAACGCACTGACAATTTTTAGATTTAAGTCGTAGGCTTGGATCATTTTATCGTAATCTATGTGTGAATACAAATTAGCTAGGCTATTAAATGCGCTAAATTGCTACACATTATGGATATGACAATAAGTCTGCAATTAATAGGACTCTCAATGAAAACATTATAGCATTTAATAATTTATTTTGTCTGCTGGTCACGCCAAGTTATTTGCTTTTGTGTGATTTTTCAGAGCAAAGTCCCCAATTTATTTCTGATTATTGTGTAGTTTTCTGTTGACGTTTCATTGGCATTTTTAACTTCAGCTAGTGCTGTAGGGACTCTATATTTAGCCTATTTAGTAGCCCCACGTCGCTTTGCTTTCAGGCACAACGTCAAGTGCGACATACAAATAATGAATTTCAATATCAGCATTAATGTTGCGATAACACAGGAGAATAGGCTAATTATTTCATACAGCCCCTGGGGCTTTAGTGGTGGGGGGGGGGGGGGGACCCTCTTGGGACAGGCTGGTTAAATAGCGAGTTTTGCGTGGGAACAGAGGGATAGGGTTCGTGGAGGCTGGCTTGGCTTCTCAATGCCATTATATTATAATGTCTCACTCTCAGCTTTAATCTTTATAAATACACATATTTACAGTTATAGCCCTATAATAGCTGATGCAATATTGGACCATGTCCAAATGCAGGTGCCCAATTAAAGGTATTAGAAGTCAGATATTGATAGGCGAAATAGTTTTGACAAAATGTATGGAAATAGGAAATGAAGATATAATAAAAAAATAGGTGATAATAACTTAAGCCTACTTGATCTTTGAATTATCTATTAATCTACATCTACAGGCTATTAACAAGACTATAGCCTTGATCAATCCACACTGATATTACACTATGGTTTTAGGCTATAATTCAACAATAACAATACATTGTTTGACTTGTAGCTACATTTAACCTCAAACTTGTGTAATTACAAATGCCCATAAACAACTTTTCCCACTATTTTTTTTTTTTTAAGTTGACGGGAGCCATGCAGCACTACGGAGTGAATGGATATTCTCTCCACGCCATGAACTCGCTAAGCGCCATGTACAACCTCCACCAGCAGGCGGCGCAGCAGGCCCAGCACGCCCCTGACTACCGGCCGTCCGTGCATGCGCTCACCCTGGCAGAGAGGCTGGCTGGTAAGAACTGGTTGCACATTTTCTGAATATATAGCTTAAATCTGTCCATAAGTCAGAAATATTTGCAATACAATTAGGCTAATGCTATGTGATGGTCAAGTCTGTTGCCTTGTGTTAAAGGACTCTTGAAGTAGTCGAACTAAGTGTCTTACACAATAAATTGAAGCATTTACTTAAATCCATATTCAGAGCCAGACTCTCAATTAAATTGGCCCCGTCTCTTTTCCTTCAACGGCTGCACATTTCAAGACATCATCCTCGAGGCCCGGTATGGCTCCCAGCACCGGAAGCAGCGGCGCAGTCGCACAGCCTTCACTGCCCAGCAGCTGGAAGCCCTGGAAAAGACCTTCCAGAAGACCCACTACCCTGACGTGGTGATGCGTGAGCGCCTGGCCATGTGCACCAACCTGCCAGAGGCCCGTGTACAGGTGAGGATACTACAGAGTCGAAAGAAAGGAAATATTTCACGAGGTTCTCATCTTCTGGGGTGGAGTGAGTGGGAGTGAGGATGATAAAGAGCAATATTTTCTTAATCCTCTCCGGGGCCCATACCAAAGATCTCCAATGATGTCGGTCTTGGGCAGATACATTTTTTTCTGGCCATGACTAGTGGATGTTTTTGAGTTCTGCAGACAGGAAGAGCAATATATACTGGACAAAAATATAAACACAACATATGAAATGTTGGTCTCATGTTTCATTCAGCTGAAATAAAAACATCCCAGAAATTTTCCATACTCACAAAAGCTTATTTCTCTCAAATTGTGCACAAATTTGTGTACATCCCTGTTAGTGAGCATTTCTCCTTTGCCAAGATAATCCATCCACCTGACAGGAGTGGCATATCAAGAAGCTGATTAAACAGCAAGATCATTACACAGGTGCACCTTGTGTTGATGACAATAAAAGGCAACTCTAAAATGTGCAGTTTTGTCACAGTTTTGAGGGAGTGTTCAATTGGCATGCTGACTGCAGGAATGTCCACCAGAGATCTTGCCAGATAAATTAATGTTCATTTCTCTACCATAAGCCGGCCTCCAAAGTCGTTTTAGAGAATTTGGCAGTACGCCCACAAGTACGCCCCCGGCCTCACAACCGCAGACCACGTGTAACCACACTAGCCCAGGACCTCCACACCCGGCTTCTTTACCTTCATGCCACCAGGACAGCTGATGAAACTGTGGGTTTGCACAACCAAAGAATTTCTGCACAAACTGTCAGTAACCATCTCAGGGAAGCTCATCTGTGAGCTCATTGTCCTCACCAGAGTAAGACCTGACTGCAGTTTGGCATCGTAACCAACTTCAGTAGGCAAATGCTCACCTTCGATGGCCACTGGCATGCTGGAGAAGTGTGCTCTTCACGGATGAATCCCGGTTTCAACTGTACCGGGCAGATGGCATCGTGTGGGTGAGCAGTTTACTGATGTCAACGTTGTGAACAGAGTGCCCCATGGTGGCGGTGTGATTATGGTATGGGCAGGCATAAGCTACGGACAATGAACTCAATTGCATTTTATCGATGGCAATTTGAATGCACAGAGATACCGTGACGAGATCCTGAGGCCCGTTGTCGTGCCATTCATCCGCCACCATCAACTCATGTTTTAGCATGATAATGCACGGCCCCATGTCTCAAGGATCTGTATCAATTCCTGGAAGCTGAAAATATCCCAGTTCTTCCATGGGCTGCATACTCACCAGACATGTCAACCATTGAGCATGTTTGGGATGATCTGGATCACGATGTATGACAGCGTGCTCCAGTTCCCGCCAATATCCAGTAACTTCGCACAGCCATTGAAGAGGAGTGGGACAACATTCCACAGGCCACAATCAACAGCCTGATCAACTCTATGCCAAGGAGATGTGTCGCGCAACATGAGGCAAATGGTGGCCACACCAGATACTGGTTTTCAGAGTATTTTTTATCGAACAGCAGTTGAAGCTGTGAATAAGTATTTGTTATTGAAGGGCCATGCTTGAGTTGGTTACAAGTCTACCTTTCTTTTAAGGCATCTGTGACCAACAGATGCATATCAGTAGTACCAGTCACGTGAAATCCATAGATTAGGCCCAATGAATTTATTTAAATTGACTGATTTCCTTATATGAACTGTCTCTCAGTAAAATCTTTGAAATTGTTGCATGTTGTGTTTATATTTTTGTTCAGTGTAGAAGTAAATGTGTTATTAGTTAATTATATTTGTAAGAATCAACAATATACACATTGGATGCATCAAAGCCTTATATTTTTACTATTTTCTACATTGTAGAATAATAGTCAAGATATCCTAACTATGAAATAACACACATGGAATCATGTAGTAGCCAAAAAAGTGTTTTATATTTTATATTTGAGATTCTTCAAAGTAGCCACCCTTTGCCTTGACGACAGCTTTGCACACTCTTGGCATTCTCTCAACCAACTTCATGAGGTAGTCACCTGGAATGAATTTCAATTAACAGGTGTGCTTTGTTAATTTGTGGAATTTCTTTCCTTAATGCGTTTGAGCCAATCAGTTGTGTTGTGACAAGGTAGGGGTGGTATACAGAAGATAGCCCTATTTGGTAAAATACCAAGTCCATATTATGGCAAGAACAGCTCAAATAAGCAAAGAGAAACGACAGTCCATCATTACTTTAAGACACGAAGGTCAGTCAATACGGAACATTTCAAGAACTTAGAAACATTTCTTCAAGTGTAGTCGCAAAAACCATCAAGAGCTATGATGAAACTGGCTCTCATGAGGACTGCCACAGGAAAGGAAGACCCAGATTTACCTCTGCTGCAGAAGATAAGTTCATTAGAGTTAACTGCACCTCAGATTGCAGCCCAAATAAATGCTCAGAGTTTAAGTAACAGACACATCTCAACATCAATTGTTAAGAGGAGACTGAATGAATCAGGCCTTAATGGTCCAATTGCTGCAAAAAAATAACTACTAAAGGAAACCAATAATAAGAAGAGACTTGCTTGGACCAAGAAACACGAGCAATGGACATTTGACTGGTGGAAATCTGTCCTTTGGTCTGATGAGTCCAAATTTGAGATTTTTGGTTCCAACCGCGGTGTCTTTGTGAGACAGAGTAGGTGAACGGATGATCTCTGCATGTGTAGATCCCACTGTGAAGCATGGAGGAGGAGGTGTGATGGTATGGGAGTGCTTTGCTGGTGACACTGTCAGTTATTTATTTAGAATTCAAGGCACACTTAACTAGCATGGCTACCACAGCATTCTGCAGCGATACGCCATCACATCTGGTTTGCACTTAGTGGGACTATCATTTGTTTTTCAACAGGACAATTACCCAACACACCTCCAGGCTATGTAAGGGCTATTTGACCAAGAAGGAGAGTGATGTAGTGCTGCATCAGATGACCTGGCCTCCACAATCATCCGACCTCAACCTAATTGAGATGGTTTGGGATGAGTTGGACCGCAGAGTAAAGGAAAAGCAGCCAACAAGTGCCCAGCATATGTGGGAACTCCTTGAAGACTGTTGGAAAAGCATTCCAGGTGAAGCTGGTTGAGAGCTTTGCAAACTCTTGGCATTCTATCATCAAGGGTGGCTACTTTGAAGAATCTCAAATATAAATTATATTTGTATTTGTTTAACACTTTTTTGGTTACTAAATGTTTCCATATGTATTATTTAATAGTTTTGATGTTTTCACTATTATTCTACAATGTAGAAAATAGTAAAAATAGAGAAAAACCCTTGAACGGGTAGGTGTGTACAAACTTTTGACTGGTACTGTATATAAAATCTAAATTACCAATATTGACATTATCAGAAGCCTTGGCTATTATAGAGAATTACAGTTTTCGTAGCAATAGATTTCAGCCAAAAGATAATCTGAGATTGAAAAGTAATGACATTTCTTTATTACTGTAAATCAACTGAAATCCTTCCTCTCATCAGGTGTGGTTCAAAAATCGCCGCGCCAAGTTCCGCAAGAAGCAGCGCAGCCTCCAGAAGGAGCAGCTCCAGAAACAGAAGGAGGCCAACGGAGAGGGGGGTGACAAGGAGGATGTCAAGACCAAGGACACCTCCACCACAAGTGTGCCCTCCACCCAGAGCCCTTCACCTCCCTCGTCCTCCACCTTGGAGTCGAAGCAGCCCCAGCCTGCAGAGATGAACGTGGAGGTGAACGTCACCTCCCCGGAGCCCTCAGACAGCGAGTCGGCCGCCGAAGACAACGGTGAGGGAGAGGAAGAGCTGAGGAGGGAGAGGCTGCAGGAGGAAACGCAGCAGCAGCTTCAGGGGGAGATGCAGCAGGGGGATGCAGGGCTGCAGCCGGGAGGCGGCTCTCCGTCCTGCAAACGCCTCAGCTCCACATCAGGTATGAACTCCTCTATCACAGTCACAGATAGTGGGCCATACATCGAGACTGTGAGCCAGCTTACAAAACGGAATTGTCTTTTAATAGTCTTTGCAACAAACACTAAACAATACATAAACAGTGGTGGTTATTTATGCAATTAGACCCAAAGGGGTGTGGAAAATTGGCCATTATAAACTGGGTGGTTCAAGCCCTGAATGGTGATTGGTTGACAGCTGTAGTATATCAGACCGTATACCACGGGTATGACAAAGCATTTATTTTTACTGCTCTAATTACATTGGTAACCAGTTTATAACAGCAATAAGGCACCTCTGGGATTTGTGATATATGTCCAATATACCACTGCTAATGGCTGTGTCCAGGCATTCCGCCTTGCGTTGCGTGTAAGAACAGCCCTTAGCCGTGGTATATTGGTCATATGCCACAGCCCCTCTGGCCTTATTGCTTAAATATATCACAGCTAAGGGCTGTTCTTTATGCACAACACAAAGCGGAGTACCTGGATACAATCCTTAGCTATGGTATATTGGCTATTTACCACGAACCCCGAGGTGCTGAAATGCTGTTTCAGCCAAATCAGCAACCAGGACCCAAACTACCCAGTTTACAATTATCTTTTGACCTAGCTAAAACCAAAATCTTCTTCTCCCTCTCTTATCATCAGACTCTCCCCTGGGCTCTCCCTCCCTCCCTTCCTCCAGTGGTGGCATGGGCAGCAGTGGGCTGTCCCAGGGCTCCTACGCCTCGTCCCCCCTCAGCCTCTTCCGCCTGCAGGAGCAGTTCCGCCAGCACATGGCCGCCACCAACAACATGGTCCACTACCCTTCCTTCGACATGGGTACCCCCTCCTCCCTGCCCTACCTAGGCATGAATGTCAACATGCCCTCCCCCCTGAGCTCCCTGCCCTGCCAATCCTACTACCAGTCCATGTCCCAGGCATCCCTGTCCCAGGCCCAGCAAGTGTGGAACAGCCCCCTGGCAGGTCTCCAGGCTCCTCCGGGCAGCATGCCCAGCCTCAACAGCAAGACCACCAGCATTGAAAACCTGCGTCTGAGGGCCAAGCAGCACGCAGCCTCCCTGGGCCTGGACACACTACCCAACTGACCTGACCCCTCCCCCCCCAGTGCAGGGCAGCTACCAAGGACGCAGCCAGACATTATGACCCCTTCTACTGACATCTTCACTGACTGGACATTATAGACACTGCATCAGTTTTGGACACTGGGACTGGACATTTGATCAATACACTACTGGACACTGCTTATTTGATCCTTTGCAGGTTAGATGCATAGACCCAGTCCAATCTCACTACTGCTACCCACCAAACCATGTGGATCAGTGAACTCAAAGCTACACTCCCCAAATCACAAAGCCGTCATCTCATACTGGGGCAAATGCATGGCGGTTTACAGTATCTGATGATCTCAACACTAGAGCTGGCGAGAGTGACAGTAATATTAAAGATGAGCTTTGCATGCATCCTGAGACAAGGATTACAACGGCACAAAGATTGAACCAAGATTCCAGCCTCAGATCAAACCCATTCAAAGATTTACAACAGCACAGACTGGCCCGACAAATCCCACAATGCCCTGCACCTGGCAGATGGACAGTACTTCCTGTTAAAGAGCTACATCCCACCTGCAAGAATTTATTCCACATTGTACTGTAAATATTCCTCCTTGTTTGTTCCCATCCCATCTGCTTGGTTAGGGAGTATAAATCAGTGTCTCCTTTTGTGTCGAGGACTTAAACAGGAAACATTCAAGCTATTTTTGAATTGTTCCATTGTGGCTTTATGCAAAGGACCTACAGTAGAATGAGCCAATACCTGCTGGGGTAAAGATTATAGTCTACGGTGGGAACAGAGCGACGTTCAAATATGAATCTGTTTAATCTAGCGATGTTATGTTCGTCTGTGTACCAGGTTGTTTCTGCATGCGTTTAAGAGCGCTACATCTTTACGGAGTCAAGACAGTGACAAAAAAAAAATGGTGTTATCGACTTAAGCAGAAACACACTGGCACCCAGGCCAACGCTGTATGTATTTTATCATTGTAGATCCCAGACATGTATTTCTCAATTGTTTACTTAAATGTGAGTAATTTATCTGTTAAAATGCAAGGGAATAAACCACGTGTATGAAGATCGATTGGTGAATGAGATTATTATTTTAGACGATAATTTAAATCATGCAATATAATTTATGAATAATTCTGTTGTGAATACATCACAGACAACAGAGACAATTTGCATGTTTATATGTGAAAGCCTTTTTTTCTACTCTTGTGTTTTGAAAACTATACTGAACAAAAATGTAAATGCAACATGGAACAATTTAAAATATTTTGCTGAGTTACAGTTCGTATAAGGAAATAATTCAATTTAAATCATTTCATTAGGCCCTAATCTGTGGATTTCACATGACTGGGCAGGGGGGCAACCATGGGTGGGGAGGGCATAGGCCCACCCACTGGGGAGCCAGGCCCAGCCAATCAGAATGAGTTCTTCCCCACAAAAGGGCTTTATTACAAACATAAATACTCTTAAGCACCCCGCCCTCCCCCCTCTGACGATCCCGCAGTTCTGCGGTTGTGAGGCCGGTTGGACATACGGCCTCAGTTTTTTAAACGATGAGGCGGCTTATGGCACAGAAATGGACATTAAATTATCTGGAAACAGCTCTGGTGGACATTCCTGCAGACAGCATGCCTATTGCACACTCCCTCAAAACTTGAGACATCTGTGGCATTGTTGCATGACGAAACTGCACATTTTAGAGTGGCCTTTTATTGTCCCCGGCACAAGGTGCACCTGTGTAATGACCATGTGGTTTAAACAGCTTCTTGATATTCCACACCTGTCAGGTGAAGGGATTAAATGCTTATTAACAGGGATGTAAACTAATTTGTGGACAACATTTGGGAGAAATAAGCTTTTTGTGCTTATGGAACATTTCTGGGATCTTTTATTTCAATCTATGAAACATGGGACCAACACTTTTTGCGTTTATATTACATGCATGTTGCGTTTATATTTTTGTGTAGTTTGCCCTTTAGGGCTACCGTACTTACCAGAGCTTTGGGACCATGGGTGGCTACCTGGTGGAGCAGCTAGGTCAGAGTGGCTCACCAGACTACCAGAACAACTCCTGAACCATGGAGGATCACACAGCAGGAGGCTTCACCCACCTCCCACCACCCTGCAGTGTGAAATCACTATCACAGCAGGGAACCTGGCCTACAGAAAACAAACAAACAAACAAACACACGAACACACTAAAACACAGGCATGCATGTGCTCCTGCAGATGTGCACACACAGTCTTACAAAAACGTATTTCTAAAAGTTAAAACGTAGGAATTCTTTCCATCACCCAACGCCTATGTACAGAGCACTGAAGTCCCTGTTTAAGGACATTCTTGTCAAACAGTACACACACAAAGTCTCATATAACTAACCTTTTGGGGACACACAATTCAGTCCCGTTCAAAATCCCATTTTCCCTAACCCTAAACCATTAACCGCAAAACCTAACCCTAGCTCCTAACACTAAACCTAGCTCCTAACCATGAACCCAATTCTAACCCTAAGACTACATCTAACCTTAAACCCACCTAGAAATAGCATTTGACCCTGTGGGAACTAACAAAATGTCTGATATTTTTTTGTTTGTTTACTTCTGGTGCCCACAAGTATAGTTAAACACGTCCACACACACACACACACACATAGCTCCTGCCACTTGTTCACCGAATGCAGAGTAACTAATCCTAAATGAAATGACTGAAGCACAGTGTCAGGCTCTAAAGAGTCCCCAATCCCCCACTCCCCTTCTCGGCCCTGTCATCCGAGGTTCGGCTACACCGAAACAGAATGCTTTGCCATAATAAGATTAACTTGGGTTGGGATATCGATGGATTAAGTAAGAATAGAATAAGATGAAATAGAACTGAAAAGGTTCCTAGAGTCAGCAAAGTTCAGACACCTGTTTTCTCTGGTCCCTCTCTCCCTCTTTCTTCCTTTCTCTCTCACTCCCTCAACAACCCATACAATCAGAGATCTCTCTATCCAGTTTTAACTGAAGGCTATCAAGTTAGTGTACAAAATCATTATTTGAAGGAAAAAACAACGTCCTAGCTATGTCATTAAAAATCATTTGTTGATATAAAAAATCCTGGCATAGAAATATTGGGTTTAAAAGATGTTCAAGCCTGTATGATTATGTTGTCGACCAATGGGGTTTGTGCGTATACACAACTTTGTATATTGTGAGTTGTGTGCGAAATGGTTCATGCGAATGCTGTGTGTGTGTGTGTGTGTGTGTGTGTGTGTGTGTGTGTGTGTGTGTGTGTGTGTGTATGATCTCACACACGCACGCAAAAGTGTGCACGCACACAAACAAGTGTGTGTATACACACACACACACACACACACACACACACACACACTTGTTTGTGTGCGTGCACACTTTTGCGTGCGTGTGTGAGATCATGTATGTGTGTGTTTGTGTGTCTACGGCGCTGCTAAGCCACTGAAGGAAGGTTTCCAGGAGCTCTTTGATGTGTATCTGGGCAATGCGCTATTAGAGGGATTTTCATCGTTGACAGCTCGGAGAATGTGTGGAGGAATTGCGATGCCAGCGGGCTAAGATAATGCTGGAAACAGGATTAGGATCATATTCTGGCAGCGCCTGTCACTTCATCAATGGGCTAAGGTTCCCTGGGTGACAGCCCTCCTCTGCCCAGCTAAAACCTTTAGTAGGCCCATGAAGGGGGTGAAAGAGGGGGAAAAAAACAATGATTGAATGAATGGTGCACTATGATATTGGGTGTGCTCAGGCTGTGCTGGGGCATTGTGTTGGGAGGTCTAGAGGCGTGGATACGGAGGGAGGGGTGGGTTAGAAAGGGGATGAGGAGAAGGAGGAGGGGTGCTGGGTGAATGACTACGGTCTCTTTGGGAGGTTACATATGCGCACACCAACACCCCCACTGGCTGTGCATGGTGAGGGGTGTTACACTGACGCTACCGGACAGGGAGGCTGCGGGCATGGTGGTGTCCCCACAAAGAGGAACAACATCAGGTGAAGAGAAGTGTCCTGGGAACCTTGTCTTGTAGTAGAACATTATTCCCTTGTGTCGAGCTGTAAAGAACTGTACGTTTTACATTTCAAGTCTGTTTTACTCTGTGACTGACCGCATTTGACGTTGCAAAGTTGTCATTATTCACTTTGATGTCCAAGTGCCCTGCAGTAGGTTTTGCAGGTGTATAGCCGTATTTCTCTAATAGATACTATTCAAATTACACCATATAGGACGACAGCATATTCATGAAATATTCTCTCACGTCAATCAGGCATGCAATACAAAAAAATGTGTTCAACGAGGAATTGCTTCATACATGTAGCCGTCTGAGCTCTATTGCTGTATGAATAATCCAGTGATCTCTCGAGTAAAATCGCTGATGTTTGGTCGACTCAGGAAAGTAAGAAGTGTTCGATTACATGGGCTGAGTTAATAACTCAACAACAGTAGGTGGTTTGTGTTTCTTTTACTCAACTACGTGGTTTACTTGATGGGTTGTGCTACTGCATCTGACTAGAGTACATAGAAGACAATGACATGAATAGTTCATATATGACTTTATTATTCATGTGAATGGACCCACAGCCATGACCACAGGATTACTTCACTGACTTCTCCTTGTTCACCGCTGAGAATCTGAGAAACGTCCCCATGACAGGGGTCAAAGGTTAGCGACGCTCCATTCAGCACCACCCACTCTCCCTCCGCCAGGACTGGGTCTATATTTGCATTGAGCTCTTTGCCAATTAACCTCTCTCTACAATGTGATATAGTGTTAAACAAGGAGAACTATCCAAATCCACACCCCTTTCGTTATGACACAATCCCACAACGGACTTATGCATTCAATTAGAGTCATTATATATGTCTTAGTCACTTCTCAGCTAACACATTTTGGTTCCCAGAATGTTGTGGAAAAGTTATATTTCAAATAACCAAAGGAGAACCTTAAGGGACCATGATGGGAAGGTTCTTTGCTAGCTTGGTTAGGATCTGATGCTGACTCTCAGCACATCTCACAACGCAAACTTAATTGATTTGCATCCTGACTTCTTAACAAGCTCAGGTTGATAGTCAACGTTTATCCAACGGATTTGGGGAAAATCAAAATATGATGTTCCAAAAAGGTCTTGTCAAAATTATAACAATCTCTCGTCAAAATCATGACTTCAAGGACGTAAGAACTACGAAGGGTTAAGGTTTAGGGATGGCCATTTGAAATAATTTCACAGTTGCAGGAGCCCTGTGGTTCCCAAACAGTGGGACGCACCCCGTAGAGGGGCCGACAGGGGGGTATGGGAGGGGGGCCTGAGTGAAAAAGTTTGGGAACCCCTACTGTAGCCTACCCACATTTCTTTTCAGAGTACTTGAACACAAGGCACGCAATGGAAACGAAATAGCACATTTATTTATGTCAACAGTGCACAACAATGCCCAATTTATCATAACCATTAGAGATAACAAATCCTAATTGCCCCATACACAGTTGAAGTCGGAAGTTTACATACACTTAGGTTGGAGTCAACAAAACTTGTTTGTCAACCACTCCACAAATTTCTTGTTAACAAACTATAGTTTTGGCAAGTCGGTTAGGACATCTACTTTGTGCATGACACAAGTCCTTTTTCCAACAATTGTTTACAGACAGATTATTTCAATATAATTCACTGCATCACAATTCCAATGGGTCAGAAGTTTACATACACTAAGTTGACTGTGCCTTTAAACAGCTTGGACAATTCCATAAAATTATGTCATGGCTTTAGAAGCATCTGATTGACTCAAATTATGTCAATTACGCCACCAGAGACTCTGCGTTCGAGCCCTGAGGTCCATGGAGCGACGCACAATTGGCCTAGCGTCATCCAGGTTAGGGAGGGTTTGGCAGGTAGGGATATCCTTGTCTCATTGCGCACTAGCGACTCCTGTGGCAGGCCGGGCGCAGTGCACGCTGACCAGGTCGCTAGATGTACGGTGTTTCCTCCGACACACTGGCTTCTGGGTTGGATGCGCGCTGTGTTAAGAAGCAGTGCGGCTTAGTTGGGTTGTGTTTCGGTGGACGCGTGGCTCTCGACCTTCGTCTCTCCCGAGCCCGTACGGGAGTTGTAGCGATGAGACAAGACAGTAACTAACAATTGGATACCACGAAATTGGGGAGAACAAGGGGGTCAAAAATAAATAAATAATAATATTTAAAAAAAAATGTCAATTAGCCTATTGGAGGTGTACCTGTGGATGTATTTCAAGGCATACCTTCAAACTCAGTGCCTCTTTGCTTGACATCATGGGAAAATCTAAATAAATAGGCCAAGACCTCAGAAAACAAATTGTAGACCTCAAGTCTGCTTCATCCTTCGGAGCAATTTCCAAACGCCTGAAGGTACCACGTTCATCTGTACAAACAATAGTACGCAAGTATAAACACCATGGGACCACGCAGCCGTCATACCGCTCAGGAAGGAGACGCGTTCTGTCTCCTAGAGATGAGCGTACTTTGGTACGAATAGTGCAAATCAATCCCAGAACAACAGCAAAGGACCTTGTGAAGATGCAGGAGGAAACAGGTACAAAGGTATCTATATCTACAGTAAAACGAGTCCTATCTCGACATAACCTGAAAGGCCGCTCAGCAAGGAAGAAGCCACTGCTCCAAAACCGACATAAAAAAAGCCAGACTACAGTTTGCAACTACACATGGGGACAAAGATTGTACTTTTTGGAGAAATGTCCTCTGGTCTGATGAAACAAAAATCTAACTGTTTGGCCATAATGACCATCGTTATGTTTGGAGGAAAAAGGGGGAGGCTTGCAAGCTGAAGAACACCATCCCAACCATGAAGCACGGGGGTGGCAGCATCATGTTGTGAGGGTGCTTTGCTGCAGGAGGGACTGGTGCTCTTCACAAAATAGATGGCATCATGAGGCAGGAAAATTATGTGGATATATTGATATATTGAAGCTTGGTCGCAAATGAGTCTTCCAAATGGACAATGACCCCAAGCATACTTCCAAAGTTGTGGCAAAATGGCTTAAGGACAACAAAGTCAAGGTATTCGAGTGGCCAAAAAAAGCCCTGACCTCAATCCTATAGATAATTGGTGGGCAGAATTGAAAAAGTGTGTGCGAGCAAGGAGGCCTACAAACCTAACTCAGTTACACTAGCTCTATCAGGAGGAATGGGCCAAAATTCACCCAACTTATTATGGGACGCTTGTGGAAGGCTACCAGAATTGAGTGTATGTTAACTTCTGACCCACTGGGAATGTGATGAAAGAAATAAAAGCTAAAGTAAATCATTCTCTCTACTATTATTCGGACATTTCACATTCTTAAAATAAAGTGGTGATCCTAACTGACCTAAGGCAGGGACTTTTTACGAGGATTAAATGTCAGGAATTGTGAAAAACAGAGTTTAAATTAAGTTTGCTAAGGTGTATGTAAACTTCCGACTTCAACTGTAGATGTTGCTGCCTTTTTTTATGATTGTTGCTAAATGATGATTGTTGCTAAACACTTCAGTTCAATAAAAAAATCAAGATCCATTTAAAATTCATGTTGAAACTGTAATATAAATTGGTTATATTGAACACAATTATAAAAAAAGGCAGCAACCTCTGCTTGTAGAAGCCTTATAATAGGAATCAAAATGACTATGTAAAGGTAGGTTAAGTAATTAAACATGAACTGATATAAAATTTCCACATATACACTGCTCAAAAAAATAAAGGGAACACTTAAACAATACAATGTAACTCCAAGTCAATCACACTTCTGTGAAATCAAACTGTCCACTTAGGAAGCAACACTGATTGACAATACATTTCACATGCTGTTGTGCAAATGGAATAGACAAAAGGTGGAAATTATAGGCAATTAGCAAGACACCCCCAATAAAGGAGTGGTTCTGCAGGTGGTGACCACAGACAACTTCTCAGTTCCTATGCTTCCTGGCTGATGTTTTGGTCACTTTTGAAGGCTGGCGGTGCTTTCACTCTAGTGGTAGCATGAGACGGAATCTACAACCCACACAAGTGGCTCAGGTAGTGCAGCTCATCCAGGATGGCACATCAATGCGA
This sequence comes from Salvelinus fontinalis, assembly GCF_029448725.1. Lineage (NCBI taxonomy): Eukaryota > Metazoa > Chordata > Actinopteri > Salmoniformes > Salmonidae > Salvelinus > Salvelinus fontinalis. The sequence continues at coordinate 47,352,848 of NC_074678.1, read as the reverse complement.
GCTGTGGCAAGAAGGTTTGCTGTGTCTGTCAGCGTAGTGTCCAGAGCATGGAGGCGCTACCAGGAGACAGGCCAGTACATCAGGAGACGTGGAGGAGGTTGTAGGAGGGCAACAACCCAGCAGCAGGACCGCTACCTCCGCCTTTGTGCAAGGAGGAGCACTGCCAGAGCCCTGCAAAATGACCTCCAGCAGGCCACAAATGTGCATGTGTCAGCATATGGTCTCACAAGGGGTCTGAGGATCTCATCTCGGTACCTAATGGCAGTCAGGCTACCTCTGGCGAGCACATGGAGGGCTGTGCGGCCCCACAAAGAAATGCCACCCCACACCATGACTGACCCACCGCCAAACCGGTCATGCTGGAGGATGTTGCAGACAGCAGAACGTTCTCCACGGCGTCTCCAGACTCTGTCACATCTGTCACATGTGTTCATCTGTGAAGAGCACAGGGCGCCAGTGGCGAATTTGCCAATCTTGGTGTTCTCTGGCAAATGCCAAAAGTCCTGCACGGTGTTGGGCTGTAAGCACAACCCCCACCTGTGGACGTCGGGCCCTCATACCACCCTCATGGAGTCTGTTTCTGACCGTTTGAGCAGACACATGCACATTTGTGGCCTGCTGGAGGTCATTTTGCAGGGCTCTGGCAGTGCTCCTCCTGCTCCTCCTTGCACACCACCTGCAGAACCACTCCTTTATTGGGGGTGTCTTGCTAATTGCCTATAATTTCCACCTGTTGTCTATTCCATTTGCACAACAGCATGTGAAATTTATTGTCAATTAGTGTTGCTTCCTAAGTGGACAGTTTGATTTCACAGAAGTGTGATTGACTTGGAGTTACATTGTGTTGTTTAAGTGTTACCTTTATTTTTTTGAGCAGTGTATATTCAGTCAATAAAAACTAAGTGTCATTTGAGAATAATTCATGGAAACTGTAATGAGGCGTTAGCTGCTCGGCTCTGACACGTCAAGGTGCTTTGCAGTTGCAAAAGATGTCATGAGAGATTGGTGCAACTTGTCCCACTCCAAGAACGTTTCTTTATGCTTGATAAGCATATGATTCCTAATGAAGCTAGTTGTGCTGTGAAAAGGAGAGCTTGATATTGCATAGTTTGCATTACACATGGGTTTCATCAGTTTGATCAAAACACTTCCAAACCTCGCTGCGTTTTGGCAGCCATGCTGATAGTGCCTACTTCCCGCTAGACACCTAAAACAGCTAAAAATACAATATTATGGGTATGGAAAATACATTTCAAAGCAGTGTAGATGGTACAATGATTCTCTACTACACTATAATTGCTTGTTTTGTCACAAACAAAAATTTGCCAAACTTTTCTACATTTAGCAACCGAGAAATGGAGGAGCGATTTCTGCAAAGTGAATCACTAAATAAAGAAGTTGTATTGTGAAAGTTAAAACTCCATCTCAATATAACATTTTATTTTTATTTTGACCAGAGTTAAGAAATAAAATCACACAAATAGTATTACAGTATAAAAAAATAATTGATCTCTGGTTATGGATGGTTCAAGTCTGTTCAAGTACTCAAGCACTCGATTACACATGCACATTCCTATTAAGGTTAGGTAATAACCACTTTGTGGTTAAAGGGATAGTTTGGATTGTACCATTTTTATGTATCTGCGTCCAGTGTGAAGGAAGTTAGAGGCAGTTTCGCGAGCCAATGCTAACTAGTGTTAGCGCAATGATTGGTCTACAGGAACAGCTAGCATGATAGTTAGTTAGCAACAGTAACTAAATGCTAACGCTAGTTAGCAACTTCCTTCAAACTGCACGCAGATACATAAAAATGGTATCCGCAACTTTACCTGACTCTGGGGAAGCCAAAATCACAAACTATCCCTAGGTCAGGGTATGGGCTGCTTCTAATTCCCCTATAGAGCATCACCAAGACCAGGGAAACTGATCCTAGAACAGCTACTAGGCCAACTCCCCAAGACTCCCTCCACCAGCGGCGTATAGTAACTCCCAGGTCTGCTCACACGTGTGAAACAATACTTTCACAATACAGCGTAAGGAGTTTGATTGTTGCCCGACAAGTTCCTATAATTCCTGGAATTACAGACTTGCATGCAAATGCTAAATCCTTCTCCCTTTCTTCTGAAAAGTGGATGAGACGGCCTGTAGCTGCAGGCTTCGCTAGCTGCTCCCCAGCTTTGTGCAGCCGAGACGCTCTCCTTTCTCCCCCTGACTTCGGTGCTAATCCTGACACGCACTGTCTGCATTTTTGACTGTACGCGTTTAAGCGCATTTGCAGTGCGTTTAACTCCCCAATGTAAACCAATTTGGCTATAAGGGCCGTGGGCCAAGCGAGCCGCCAGAGGGAAGAAAGGGAAAAAAACAACTCAACCTAGCAGATGTACAAGAGGGGAAAGAGGATGGTGAGGTAGTGAGAAGAGGGATGGAGAGAGGGAAAGGAGGGAAAGGGGGGTTGATGAACGCCTGAAAGCAGCAGAAAAAGGGAAGCGGAACCATCTCGGGAAAAAAACAAAAAAACAGAGTGTCCCTTGTCCAGAGGGTAAGCTTTTCAAAGTTGGGATAGCGGCTCTTAAAGCCGCTAGAACCTGGATCACGGAATTGTTGAGTCACAGAATTGGAGGAAATCATTCAGAGCTCTTGGCTAATCCTGTCATAGAGAAATTGGTGAGCATATACCTCAGAGATCCCAGCCCCCATGCAAGAAGCACTGTGCGTGGGCTGGTGTAAAGAAAAAGGCCCCTGTACGCTACTTGCGCTACTCCATGTACACCTACCTGTATGAGCTGTCTGGTAATCTCCCATTCCTCTCCTCCCTCCATCTCTCCACATGCTGGCTCTTCCTATTGGGGAGTAATGGCGGATGAAATGGACCAAAGTCCTGAAAGCTGCCAATCTCACTCCATCCAATATCCCTTTGGAAGTGGCTTTCAGGTCTCAGAGGCAGAACTCGTGACTTTGATCATCTGGAAGGCAAGAGTCGTGTTGCGACAGACATTACTACCTGAGAGTCTACGGCACTATAATGACCAAGGGGCTCCTTGGTCCCTGAAATGGCACATTAAGACAGAATCATCCTAGTTTAGTTGGGGCAATATCGTATTTTTATTTGTTTGCACCCGAACGGGGTGTGAATGGGTTGGGATGGCTTTTAAAGTACCTGATCTCATAGCCTGAGATTTCTGTAAATGAGGCGTTTGGACTTCCTACCAATGAGCTGGAACATAAAAGGTCTCTGCTAGAGGCACTGGTAGAGGTTCCCTGTTAGATGGCCTGTTATGTTCTGTTTTCTTGGTCTGGAGCCAGGTAAATCTGCAGTTGAGTGTTGAGATCTAACTCTGAAAACTCCTTATTACATTTGAAAACGTCCATATTAGTGAATCCTCGGTCTCAGCACAACTTCTTTCAATCTAATGCTGCGTTTAGAGGGAAGCAAAAACTGTCATACCAGTCGGCATAGCCGGACAAGAAAGCAAGAAAGAGGGTGACTGCAAAAGCAAGCCAGCGCGACCGTATGCGTTGCTATGGTGATTTCATTAAACAATCAGCGCAAATCAAACATCTGGTAGCTAACAACTCCACAGCAGACGGCAAAAGTTGAAATATTGGAACTGTGGCGGCAAGTCCCGTCTACTGTGGTGGCCAACGGCATTCACCGTCGCGCTCTCATTGAAAACAATGACATCCGGTTTGCGTTTTCCTTGTACCATCGAAACGTAGAATTAGCCCTGCTGAGATTGAAAAAAAAATTGTGCTGAAACTGAGGCGGTCCTAATATAGTTTTACTAAAACACAAGTCAGAACTACAATCAGCTAACGTTATTGAACAATGACATCATCCTGATTACAGTGTGAAATCAAGCATTTTATATGTATACAGGGCTCATTTGTGAAAGAGGCCTTGGTCTCAGCATGACTCTTAAAATAAAAGTTTAAATAAAAATAAGGAGAACACTTTTAATGCTGTGTTAGAGACCGACAAAGAGTGAGAGAGCAAGAACGAGTGTGTGTCACACTGTTACTGTAGGGATTTGCGTTCTTCTGAAGAGACCGGAGACCCCCTCCACTGCCTCTTATTGCTTAATGCTCCCTGACTGAATGAAACAGCCAGAATCTCTCTGACACAGATAACACTAATAACCCTACCTCTCAATCTACACTCTCCTCCTCGCCTGCCTAATGTGTCTACCTCACTCTAACAGATATGATTTCATATTCAATAATGGAATGGCAGAGAGAATAGGAATGCACCACGATGATGGAAAACAAAATGCATTGTCCCCTAATGGCCTCCCATCCCAGGAGAGTTAAAAAAAAAATGTAAATTTATGTAAAATCGAAAACACATATTTACAATATACTTGGGGGGGTAATCACAATACGCGGCGGCCGCAGCGCGCTGGCCATGCCAATGGAAACGCTATGTGTCATTAGGTCCCCCTTATCTATTGCTGCGCTAAAGACATGTCCTGTTATTGAGGCGACGCCGTAATCACTCACAGGGAAAATGATCTGTGCTACTCATCTGTGGCACCAAGATGGAGAGAGGAGGGTAAACATTGAGAGAGGAGGGACTATGAGGGAAAGACCCGGCCAACTATGGCCAGGGGTAAAGGGGAGAGAAATAAAAAGAGAAGGGAATATAGAAGAGAGGGGAAGTGGGGAAGCCGAGGTGGAAAGGGAGAGAGGTAGAAGTAGGATAGCTATGGCAGAAAGGGGCAAGAGAAAAAGAGGTAGAAGTGAAGCAAAAACACAGAGTAAGAGAGAGAGGACAGCAGAACTCTAGAAGGGCCAAACATAGAGATACGGTAGCAGAAATGCAGATGGAGGAAAAGCAACTGCCAAAATAAAGGAAACGCGCCTCCCGAGCGGCGCAGTGGTCTAAGGCACTGCATCGAAGTGCTAGCTGTGCCACTAGAGATCCTGGTTCGAATCCAGGACCGGGAGACCCATGGGGCGGCACACAATTGGACCAGCGTCGTCCGGGTTAGGGGACTCTCCCGAGTCCGTACGGGAGTTGCAGCGATGGGACAGGATGTAACCACCAAATTGATACCACGAAATTGGAGAGAAAAAAGGGGCATACATTTTTTTTTTTTATATATATTTTTTAAATAATAATAATAATAAATAAAGGAAACACCAACAGGAAGTGTCTTAATAGGGCGTTGGGCCACCATGAGACTCCAAAGCCACCAGAATAGCATCAATGACCCCTGGCATAGATTCTACAAGTGTCTAACTCTACTGGAGGGATGCGACACCATTTTTCTATGAGAAATTCCATAATTTGGGGTTTTATTGATGGTGGTTGAAAACCATAAGTGTTCATAAGTGTTCAATTGGACCTGGTGACAGACACCTACAGACTTATAACCTCCTATGCTCCTTTGAGACCCCTCTTTCAAAGTCACTGAGATGGGCATTTTTTACACATGACCCTAAGCATGGAAGGGTTGTTTTAATTGCTTAATTAAGTCAGGAACCACACCTGTTTGGAAGCACCTTCTTTCAATATACTTTGTATCGCTCATTTACTCAAGTGTTTCCTTCATTTTGGCAGCTACCTGTATATACAGTAAAACGCCATTTCCTCATTAGACATGTCCAATACCATTGTCTGAGTAACCGAGACAGACTGCGTCGTCATTTTCCAGAGTGTCGGATGTTAGCAAGACGCCAGCTACACAACTTCTACCCCTTAATGTTGTTGTGCCTGTTCATGCTACATTGGCTGAGATATTAAAGGGAATCGGAATGTTAGTGATTGACTGAGGAGAAGAGTGGCAGAGGCTGTTACTATTGTCCTGGGTTAATTCGCACAGCCCACTAATGGACAAGATCACGATCGATGGTATTGGATGAATAAATGACGGTCAACACACAACTTTCCTTCCGTATTAAAACTGCAGCATGTATTGAAAAGTACATAAGTGACCATATTATATCTCAGATATCTAAAAGCATTGCATGTCACGTTTGGTAGACACTTGACCTCAAGGGGAGAAATCCATGATAAATGTTCTCATTCCTAAACCATGCAGACACAAACAGCACTACATAGAGGGATATATTTAAAACGTTTTTAATTTGAGACATGAAAATCACAGACATAGTGTATATTTAGATTAATTTTCCTATATAAAAATAAGTGCATAAATGCAGACACAAACAGCACTACATAGAGGGATATATTTAAAACGTTTTTAATTTGAGACATGAAAATCACAGACATAGTGTATATTTAGATTAATTTTCCTATATAAAAATAAGTGCATAAATTGACTATTATTTAAAAATACCAAGTCATTTCATATTTCATTAGTGCGTTTTTTTTATTTAAATCGACTGAGGTAAACAGAATTTCCCAATTTTCTTGAGTGTGTAAGAAAATATGCATGTATTTGTATCCCTATTTGAGGTCAGGTGAACTGTTAGCAGCCATGGAACAGTCATGTGTTTCTCAGTGCACTTGGATCAGTCCTTCCTCCAACCTGCTTTCTGAGGACATTTACAATTATTTGGGCCAGGGGGCCCTATTCAAGTTACCTTGCAGCATAAGAATAATGTTATATATTCCTTTTACTGCTTCAAAAAGTGACTTTTTCTTATATTGATTATTTTGACTGCTTGATTAAACAGGTCCTTTTTACCATTCTCTCTGTCCATAGACTGAACTTATCTCTCTCCACCTCTTAGTACATCAATCTCTCATTTCTTCTTCTCTCTGAACAGCCTCTCCACCTCTCTCATGAAGCGCAGACAGAGCTCGTCCTGCCAGGGCAGGGCCACACACTGTACGGCCACCGGCAGCCCCTCTCCACCAGTCACCGCCTGTAAACACACACAAACAGTCAGTCCCAACCAAACGCATGTTGACTAGGGACCGTATTCACAAATAATCTCAATAGGAGTGCTGGTATAGGATCAGTTTTCCTTTTTAGAGAATAATATATACAATTATATGGAGGGGGGGGGGGGCTGATCCTAGATCAGCACTACTACTCTGAGATGATTTTTGAATACGGGCCCAGTGGCCTGAACTCCAACCAAGCAACCAGGACAGGCCTCTGCTTCCATCTACTGGTTACAATGGAACTACAGGTTAAGATTCACCGGTTAGGCTACAGGTTGTGACATCTGGCATGGACAAAATGGCCACTTCAAGTCAGGATGACGGTAAGACGGAAATAAGTTTGGAAATAGCTAAATATCCTGTAAATATTTTAAGAGGAAGAGTGTGTTTGTGACTGACTGTACCTTTCTGTAGAGCTTGTCCCAGAGGTCCCCATAGTTGCCCTTGTAGTGCCTGAGTTCCTCCTCGTCCTCTGCTGTTACCGTGGAGACAGGGACCACCCCAGCAGGGAAGTTAAGGAGGTTGTAGATAGTGGTGTAAGACAACGCACCTGAAGAGAGAAAAGGGGTGGGGCGGGGGCACTGAGTCAATAATCCATCCACCCATAGTTCAATAAAGCAGGTGAATTCATAACAATTCCAACTGGTGATTCTACATTTTAAAAAATGGCCATGACTGCAAAAAAAAACAAACAAGCCTCATAAAATTAAAAAGAGCTAGTTAAATCTATATTCCATTTGATAAGAGAGATCAGAAAGGAGAGATGGGTACTGGTGAGTTTCCCAGGGTAGTTATGGTTGTAGGCGGGACCCATCATGGGACAGAGCAGCACGTCCAGCTCACACCTTCTCCACTCTGCCATCACCTCATGCATGTAGTCCTTGGAACACAGACAGAACTACTGTACATTTTCCTCAGAGCACTGATTTCCACACAACATTCTCTCAAAGGTTTTTGTCAAATTGATTATCATGCTGCAAGCTTAGGCCAACAACCTAGTTGAACAATATAACATTGCCAATGACTGACACTATAATCCATGCCATTCTGTTTTTCTGCATTACAACAAGAGACCAGATTAATGAAGACATTTAAATAATACATTTACAGGATACGATTTGTGCCTCCTCTCGGACCATCAGGAAACTCTTAGAGATGGCACAACTTCAAAATGTCTAGTACCTCCACATCTGCATGCTGTCTCCACAGGTCTTGCACAGAGCTGGTGAAAAGAAGTGATGGAATCATTAAGATTCTGCATTTCATACCATGGCATCGAAATATAATAAAAGAGTCATCCCATGTCATTTCAGCAAGCCATGACATCCACCATCTCAGATTGTTATGAAAGAATTTCTGGAGTTAAAAACAGATAAGATTAGCATTCCTGCAACTTTATTTTGTTGAAATTTAGTTGCTATTTGATTGCACCCAAAAATTGGCCAGTTTAAGTTTTAGGATTCACATAATATTCAATAAATATAGTACCCAACATCCAATTGGAACCAAACATATACCTACCATTGACTAAGAAATGGGGAAATCAATAAAATGTGACTGACCACCTCGATTCTGTCTTATGTAGCCCTATTTTAAATGGTGTTTTTTTACATTGGAAAAAAGTAGAGACTCAGAGCTAGAAAATGGTATATCATACACTACAGTTGAGGAACAATGGGAAAGTAATTCTGCTTTGAAAGTCGATAAACTTGTAACCCCACTTGAATGTTTTGGAACACCTACAATACCGGCGAGCTCTTCTTTGTCTACACCTATTCAGCATCGTTCACACCCTCTTAAGCCTTAGCCCCACCCATCTCTTTAAGGATTCACGTGAGGCCATGTGGTAAACAAACGCTATATCAAATCTATAAAATCTACATTTGTCACATGCTCAGGATACAGAAGGTGTAAACGATACAGTGAAGTGGTTACTTGCATAGTAGCAATATCAACAACAGAAAGTGTCCAGAAACAAACATTTTATTGTCAAAAGCCACCCACGGACGCCCCCCAAACCTCACGCCTACCACCCCAACAACCAATATACAGTATCAGTTATCTATGTTTGACAAGTAGTATGGAGCTGCGGCTTGGACTATTGCTTCTTCATCCTATGTAAATGTTTCCCTGGGGTGGGATTGGCATTGGGTGTGGGTGTGGGGGTCACTGGGTGGCTTTTGACAATTTTGGGGAATTTGTCAAGTCTTACTCGTTGTTATTAAGAATTATGGTCCAAATCAGATGTTAGGTATTATAATTATTGATGATTATATGAATCCAATAGGAAGAATAGACATAGGTTCTTCTCACCTAGCTCCACACAGGCTTTCCATAGAGGCACCAATACGAGGAAACTGAAGGGAAAAAAATAAGACCATTGACAAACATAGAAGTATCCGCCAAATATAACATGAGCAGTCTGATACACATCACAAAGCTCCCCAGATACAGTTTTAACCTCCCTCTCTGTATGCTGCGGACTTGGAGAGCACTCACTATGGGCTTGATTAGAATGGAGAGTATTTTCTTCACAATGCGAGGTAAACCGTACGGAATAATCTGAACCCGCAGAGACGGGTCGACAGGCCCTCCTTTCCTACAATAACACCAAACAACAAAGTTACTTTTTTAATCATTTTAGTGCGAATACTGGATAGTTAATTTCTCTCCCAGGGATGTGCTGGTTTAACTCATTGGGAGAACCTGGGTTGTGTTCATTAGGGGGTTGTGTTCATTCATTAGAACTAAACGGATGAAAATGGATTGAAACAGGCAGGGACTACATTGACTGCAATAAGAAATACACATTTTTGCTTCGCATTTCAAAATGTCTTACTATGGTGTGCCCAACTGAACACAATCCAGGGTGATTTGACTGACTCACAGGTTGCTGAGCAGGGTAGCGCATCCATCGCCTGCGATTCCCCTGATAACCAGCTCATGCATGGCATAGCTCAGCCTGGGGAGACTGAAGGGAACCAACTACAGAGAGTGAGATGAGATAGACAGAGAGAAATACAACTTAATATCAACACAGTTATGGACCGACCTGTTAAGGAATTAACATCCACATTATTTTGTTTCTGTTATTTCGGCAGTCCAAGTAAATCTGTCTCTGATACATAAAAGTGTTCAACCAAGCTCTGGTCATATAGTGCCTTCAGAAAGTATTCATACCCCTTGACTTATTCCACATTTTGTTGAGTTACAGCCTGAATTCAAAATGTATTAAATATATATTTTTGTCTGACCCATCTAGACACAATACCTCATAAATGACAAAGTGAAAACATGTTCTTAGAAATGTTAGCAAATGTACATAAGTAATCACACCACTGAGTCAATACATGTCAGAATCATGTGTCAGATTTTCCCCCCAAACATAATGCCTTGTATTCAGGACATAAAGTTCATTTATTTGCCACATTTATGGGGGGCAGTTTCACTTTAGTGCCTTATTGCAAACAGGATACATGTTTTGGAATATTTTTTATTCTGTACAGACTTCCTTCTTTTCACTCTGTCATTTAGGTTAGTACATGTATTGTGGAGTAACAACAATGTTGTTGATCCATCCCTAGTTTTCTCCTATCACAGCCATTAAACTCCGTAACTGTTTTAAAGTCACCATTGGCCTCATGGTGAACTCCCTGAGCGGTTTCCTTACTCTCCGTCAACTGAGTTAGGAAGGTAGTCTATCTTTGTAGTGACTGGGTCTATTGATACACCATCCAAAGTGTAATTAATAACTTCACCATGCTCAAAAGGGATATTCAATGTCTGCTTTTTTTAACCAATAGGTGTCCTTCTTTGTGAGGCATTGTAAAAGCTTCCTGGTCTTTGTGGTTGAATCTTTGGCGATTATAAAGATGACAGAACTACATGAGTTTGTATTTTGAGTTTCGTGGTCGCACATTGAGATTAGTGGTTGCACGTACGACTCCCAAATATGTATTTTAATTTTGCAAACTTTTATCACGATGAGTGAAAGATTTGTTGTATCTTTAATTTTGAATACATTCAATAAGACTTGCAAGCATCATTTCATTTAAGAATGATTACAGATCTGATCACTACTTTGTTTCCTTTTATGTCTCCCTTTCCTCCAACCCTAAACACTAGGCCCCTACCCAGATGGTCATGTGCCATCGCAATTTTCACTCACTCTCTCCTCTTCTATCATCTCTCCCTTCTGCTAAATCCTTCTCCCTCCTGATTCTGCCTCTTCGACCACTCTCTTCCCTTTCCGCATCCTATGACTAGCACTGTCTTCTTTCCTCCCAGCCGGCTCTGCCCTCTCTTGCTCCGTGGCGGAGTGAATCATTGCGAGCTTACAGAACAGGGCTGTGGGCAGCTGAAAGAAAATGGAAGAAAACTAAACTTCCGGAGGACCAATCATCCTTTCACTCCCTCCTCTCTACCTTCTCTTCCTCATTATCCGCTGCCAAAGGCACTTTCTACCACAAAATTTCAAGCTTCCGTCTCTAACCCTATCCTTTAAACTATTTTCCCCCTTCTCCTCCCACCTTAATCCTCCACCCCTCTCTCTCTGCGGACGACTTTGTCAACCACTTTGAAAAAAAGGTTGACAACATCCGCTACTCATTCACTCAGCCTATTGAGTCCACTGGTCTCACTCACACAGAACTACCAAACATCTTGACCTCTTTCTCCCCAGATTAAATTCTGTGACTAGTGAGGTCTGGCTGCCCGACAACCTGCCCGCTCGACCCCATCCCCTCTTCCACACCATCTCTGGAGACCTTCTCCCATTCCTCACTTCCCTCATCAATTCATCGCATTCCCTCTGATTTCAAAATGTCCTGAGTTGCTCCCCTCCTCAAGAAACCAACACTTGACTCATCTGACATCCAAAACTATAGACCTGTATCCCTTCTTTCTTTTCTTTCCAAAACACTTGAGCGTGCTCTCTCTTATTAACTTTCTCATTATCTCTCTCAGAACAATCTTCTTGACCCTAACCACTCAGGCTTCAAGACGGGTTACTCAAATGAGATTGCTCTTCTTTGTGACAGAGGCTCTCCGCACTGCCAAAGCTGACTCTCTCTCCTCTGTTCTCATCCTCCTAGATCTATCCGCTGCCTTCGACATAGTGAACCATAAGATCCTCCTCTCCTCCCTCTCAGGGTTGGGTGTCTCAGGCTCTGCACACTCTTGGATTTCATCCTACCTGGCAGCCCGCTCCTACCAGGTGATGTGGAGAGGATCCATGTCTGCACCACATACTCACACTACTGGTGTCCCCCAGGGCTCGGTTCTAGGCCCTCTCCTGCAAGAGTATTTTTGATTCACAGCAGTATATTCATAGTTGGAAATAGACTTGTCATAATTCAGAAAATAAATGATGCTTGCAAATCTTATTGAATGTGTTCAAATGTCAAGTTAGCGACCATTGTTAAAATCTTTCACACATTATACAAACATGCAAAATAAATTACACATTTGCAAATCGTACTTGCAACCACAAATCTCAATGCGCGACCACGAAATTCAAAATACAAACTCACGTAGTTCTGTCGTTATAATCCCATAGAATCTTTGTTTGAAATTCACTGCTTGATTGAGGGACCTTACGGATAATTGTATGTGTGGGGTACAGTGATGACATTAAAAAATAATGTTAAACACTTAGTGCACACCGAGTGAGTCGGTATAACTTATGTGACTTGTAAGCACATTTTTACTCCTGAATCTTAGGCTTGCCATAACAAAGGGGTTGTTGAATACTTATTGACTCAAGACATGTCAGCTTTTCATTTTTAATACAATTCGTTAACATTTCTGAAAACATAATTCCACTTTGACATTATAGCGTGTAGGCCAGTGACACAAAATCTTAATTTAATCCATTTTAAATTCAGTCTAACACAAAATGTGGATAAAGTCAAGGGGTGTGAAAACTTTTTGACCGCAGAGTAGATCAGTCTGGAGCTAGAGGTTACTCACCGTGTGCCCTGCTCTCTCCAACAACGCCTTGGTCTCCCTCAGGGCTCGGCCCATGCTTGGAGACGGCATGGCATAGCCGTCGTTCTCATAGTACCCGATCCTCAGGGGATTGGAACGCTGGTATACCTGGAGAACAGAGGAAGAACACAGTATTGATACATAGAGAATGTAGATTGCCGGGGGTTTGAATGTGTATAGGTCCTTTCTGCATAATGTACCTTATAATAATGGATATTGGCATCCAATATCAATCATTTGATATGGACACTATTGTTTGATATTGATAAGAGCAAGGCATATTGTTATATCGGATTATTCTTCTTGTCAACCTAAACTATTATGTAAAAAAGCATACGTGACTGTTCCTGCATGCACAAAACCCTCCCAACAGACCTTCTCACGGGCTGTCAACTTATCATAATCATACTTAAATTGCCTGCTGATGAGCCATCAACCGTTCATGGGCTTCTCATTGTATTCAAACTGGTTGAGTAGGTTAAGCTCCTAGAACATTCAGACCAGAACATTCCCAGAACATCAACAAGCAGCTGGAACATTCAGACAGTTGCAATGTTTTGAGTAAAATCAATATGTATTGTTATGTTATAATAAAACAATTGCAACTGATATCATTATAGATTTTACAAAAGGGTGCCCGTCACTAAATATAATAATAATGTATTTAAGGATATCATTTATTTTTCTTCAGGGATATCCATTGAACAATGATACGTATCCTACGAAAGGCTCCAGGATGAAGTGTCCTTTATGTACAGATCTAGGATCAGCTTCACCTCCTACAACAACAACAAAACTGTCTCAAGATCAGCATCTAGGGGCAACATCACCCTACTCCCTATGACAGAGAGAGATCCCACCTGTTGGTTGAATGGGATTGGGGGAACAGTAGGGTCCAGTCTGAACATGTGGTCACAGAGCAGAGCTTGCATACAGAGAGCCAGGCTATCCACGTCCCTTGCCATGGGCCCAAAGGACGACAGCACTGGAACAACACAAACAATCGGAGTCATCCTGACAGTGGAGAGTCAGTTGTTAAAAGTTAACAATAACATCTGTTACTATGTTGTTACATGTAATGCAATGAGCATCCTTTTGATTCCATTCCTACTTTTTTTCACAGAAGAGCTCCGCTCCCTATTTTGTCTATGTATATAGGCGTTATGACGGCGGGGGTTAAGAAAACGTTCATCAATTTATTTAGCTATACATGTGCAGGGTGGAAAGTTGTACGTTTGAGCCTTGCCTGACTTTTGGCCCCGGCTACAGGAGACAGCACCTCGCGAACTGAAAAAAAAGGAAAAAAAAAAAAAATTGTCAGTCATCATCTAACCAAGCCAATCAGGTCAATAACTCACTCAAACACACAACTATGCTTTTACGGG